>NC_141691.1:1642768816-1643368816 GCF_964263255.1 Lissotriton vulgaris
TGCTTGAAGCAGGCGTAAGGACTGACACAGCATGTTAAGTATTGGGTGGCCCTGAGCATTGCGTTGGCGACGTGACTCCAGCGAGGCGCCACTCTTACGTGACGAGATGCGTCACGCAAGTGCCTACCCTTGCGCCAGGGCGCGCCGCATTGTAAATGAGGCGCATCTGCCGTGTCGCAAGGGTAGTTTTGTGTGACGCATTTGATCTGGCGCATCTCGGAGATGCGCCAGAACGCGTAAGTAAGTATGCCCCTAAGGGGCAGAATTGCAATTACCGTCGCATCCCTGCAAAGTAGCAGGGATGCGCCAGTAATTGTGCGGCCAGCTACCACCACCAAACATGGTGCGCCGTATTTGCAATGCGGCGCACCATGGGCCCAAAACGTCACCGAAGCTTTACTGCTGGAGTTGAGTCGCAACGATGGCGCAGCTCCAGCAATGCTCTGGGGTACCCTATCTCCCCAATGCTGGGTCAAGCCGTACGTCTGTTTCAAGCAGGTGCAGGGTTTGTGTGACGCATCATTGTCCTAAAGGTGACTGTTTGAAATTTTGTAGATTTCCCTCAGCCACTTTTAGGATGTGTTCCAGCGCAGGAATGCCCTCCCTTGCGCCGGAACGCCCCCTGATGGCGCAGGGCTTTATAACGGGATGCATCTCCCAAATGCGTCACGTTGTTATAATATTATACGCCGCACCATGGCGCCTCTTTTGTTTAGCTGCTGCGTCACAAAAGTCACGCAAGAACGGAGCAAAAGAGCTGCAAGGGGCTTAAATCTGCCCCTTCCTTTGTACCCCTGACAATAAGAAAAATAGTGGCGGTGGATTGATAGTTTGACTATTTAAATGACTGGTTATGTAGCAGGCAACTGGAGTTTGTCTGTCACTTTGCGTCTTGCCTGCGGACTGCTGCCTGCCAGTCCTAGGTCAACCTTTCAGTACTTTGTTTAGTGAGTTACGTGACTTTCGAAGTCGCAGGTCCGCAAATCAATGAAAACTAACCCTAATCAATATAATTTGGCGGAAATATTTTGTTATTGTTGTTTTGAAATGTTTGATTTGGTTGACATTGACAAGCAACAATCATCCATGTTTTCGGTTCTTTCTTTCATGTTGTACGTCAGCTCCCCCCAGGGGCGAGGGGACATAGGAGCAGCAGGCGGCGGATGCTGTTGAACAGGGCCAGGATCGGGCAGGCGAGGGCTCCTTTGCTGGCCTCAGTAAGTTTTCATTTTAGACTAGTACCTATTTTTCCTAGCGTTCCTCATTTGATTTTTTCAAAATCGTATTTGATCTTCTTGTAGACTGTATCTAAATTCTTATCCTGCCTCTACTATGACTCCCTGTGGTATTACTAGATTATTCTTATTAGTCTGTCTGTGTAGCTAACTAAGATTGCACGGTTGGCAAAACTCCCATTCTAGTCAGCAATAGCTCTATCAACTTAGTGCAGTGCAGTCCTCTGGGATTGTCCATAATGTCTTTTGAAGTGTTCTATCTGCTTTGAAAATTCCCAACTATAAAATGTGAATGACCACCAAGAAAGAATAAGATACTACCTTTTGGTTTGGATAGGAGGACAATCCATACCACTACTGTTGCGAGGGACAATTCTTCTGCAGAAACAGAACTATGGACAATAAATAGTGCATTGCTTATCAATTATAATAGGCGCTGTTAGAGTTTCCACATACCTCTGTGATAACAGACTTTGAACCCCCAATGTCCTTACTGACTGACTACATAGTGTGGCACAGTCATTTACCTACCGAATTCCTTGATGATTGATCCCCAATCATGATTATCCAACGAAGCTCAAGAGTACGGACTCGGAGTCAGAGTCAAGAAGTGTCAGAGGCACGGACTCATGCTTGCAAAAATTGCAAAACCTTTTGCTCAGTCACTCTAGTCTGGACCAAAAAACACAGAGTCTATTTAAGTTTAAAAGCTTTATTAAAAGTAAACACATTTATTAAAATGAAGTCATAATAAAAAAACTAAATGTTTAACTGAGAATGGAAAAGTGGTTAGTGCTGACGATTAATTGGAGACATTTCTTGTGGTCGGGCCGAGCTCTCACCTGGTTTCAACTTGATCTTGTTGTTAGAAGTCCATCTTCTGTCTGTGTGGAGAAAAATGGTGCGTGTTAAAAAGCCAGCCTTCATCAGTTGTGCCAAAAAGTGCAGCAAGACAACACCCTTCCCTGGAAAAAGGGACATTTTTTTTTACTTTCGAGTAGACAGTCACAAATTACATTGTTTTCACATGTCTTCATTCCTAGACCAAATACTAGTGAGTGGTTTATTCTAACATTCTTAAATGTACTTTGTAGGTGGAAATCTGGTGGCGGGGCAAGCGTGGAGGTGGTGATGCTCGACACGGAGGCGGAGGGCAATTCTTCAGGGGAGGAGGCGGCGGCTCCAGTGCCGGCTGTGAGAGTTGAGACGGTGGTGGTGGCGGGCAGAGGTAAGCTCTTATATATTCCTTACTTATTGAGATTGAAGACGTGGCTGGGAAGGAAAGAATATGAGATGCATGGCTCGGTGAATGATGAAGCAATGATTGGTGGAAGGACAACAGCCTGGGTGGGTGACACAGAAACTGTATGTGTCCATAATATACCTGGATCATGCTACTATCTGACTCTTAGATGGCATATGTGTATCTAGAGCAGGGGTACTCATAGTACGGCCCGTGGGCCGGTGGCGGCCCGGCAAGCCTTCCTTGGCGGTGCGCAGACCTTGCAGACAATCACTGCTCTCCCGGCCCCCACAGAGCAGAGGCGTTGTTGTATTTCACCTGTTAGCGCCCCTGCATCTCCACTCTGAAAATCACTGCTCCCCCAGCCCCCACAGAGCAGAGTGGAGATGCAGGGCCACAAAGAGGTGAAATAGAACAAAGCCTCTGCTCTGTGGGGCCGGGCAAGCAGTGATTGTCAGGGTGGAGATGCAGGGGCGCTACAACAAACAAAGCCTCAATAATATGTTAATGTTCTTTTAAAGACCTGTTAAGGACTTTGGTGTGGCTGTCTGTGTGTGCGCGTTGAGGAAGCTGTCTCAGCCCGGGCTGAAGGCTGACACAGACAGACACACACACAGTGAGATGACAGAGGGGGAGGGAGAGGGAGGGCAGGAGGGAGAGAGAGATGGAGAGGGAGGGCAGGAGGGAGAGCAGGAGGGAGAGAGATGTATGTAAATGCTGGGTCTGGTGGCTCAGTGGATGAAGGCATCTGCAGCAGGGAACTGTGTGCAACCTCATGGTCACAAGTGTTCGTTTTGCTTTAGCCCCGCCCCCTCTGACTCCGCCCCCACCAGTGCGGCCCTCGGCCACAAACTACACTGTGGGCCTCATTTATGAAAAGTGACGCATCGCTGCGCGAAAACAGCGATGCGTCACTTTTCACTGCGCACTCCTTGCGACACCAATGATGCGTCATATTTAATGTTTGACGCATCATGTCGCAAGGACTTACAGATACGTCAGTATTTCTGACGGATCTGAAAGCTCAAAAGTGACGCATTGTTGGAGTGTGTCACAAAAGTGACGCAACTCCAGCAATGCGTCCTTTCACATGGGGAAAGCCCAATGTGAAAGGGCTTGCGTCAGTCTTACGCCTGCTGTGAGGCAGGCGCAAGATTTTGACGCAACAGCATCCTAAAAGTGACGCAGTGAAATCTCATAGATTTCACTGCATCACTATTGCGAGGCTTTTTGCCGGGGAACACCCCCTCTGCATACATTATACCTGACGCAGGTATAATGTGGCGCAGGGGTTTAAAAAGTGACGCATCTACTTAGATGCATCACTTTTTAAATTTGGCGCAACAAGGCGCATATTTTACGCCGCTGGTGCGTCACAAAAAGTGACGCACTGGCGGCGCAAAACTGACGCAAGGCCTCATAAATAAGGGCCTGTAAATTTAGCCCCTGAGAGAAAGTTTGTGAGTACCCATGATCTAGAGAGAGTAGACGGTCAGTGGATGAACTAAGTGTAACTTTGAAGAGCATGTAACACTGCACCCGCACGTCCGTTCCAGTGTAAGAAAGGCAAGGAAAAGAAGTTGTAATTTTGTCCAAATACTACCATCAATAGTAGCAGTAGTTTGTATTGCAAGCACAGCATAGATCCGGTTATTACGGTGGCCACTCCCTACCTCTCTTAATAAGTTTAGTAGTACTCAGTCATTCATGTGTGGATGTATCACTGGTCACTCAATAAAAAGCAAAGCACCTAAAGTCATCCCATATGTAAGCAAAAACATCCCGTGTGAAGTGATAGATAATCAGATTATTTATCTTCTTCATTTTCCATTTCTAGTACTCATTTGCACTGTAGGGTGAAAGTTAAATTAATTAAGCAGTAGCCCTTGTAACAGAGTATTCTCAGTGCCACCCGTAATAGAAAAGTAAGAGCTTCACCACCTGCATGTACTGGTCTGGACCGGTACAGTAACGCAAGTCTAGGTCACTCATCATGGCGTGCGTCTCTTTTTCTCGGGTGCAAGTTCACTGCGCTGGCATTATGCCGGCTTGCAGAAGATAACGTACCAATTTTCCTAAACAAGAGACAAGAAGAAGAATAAGACTGCTGTACTTTCATAGTCGACTCCAATGGAAGTCCATAGTGCTGGTAGAATTTGTTCCTTAAACTCCCACTAATGTTAGAGCAAGGATGAAGAAGTGGGAGGTTAGATAGATACTGGCCTCAATAGTTATGTAATGCGCTTGCAAGTTGCTAGTTGTACTGCAACACAAATTTCTGCTGAATGATTGAGTTAATCTTAAAGAGCATTGGTTACAGACTATGTCTTTCTTTCTTCATATAGATGCTCCTTCCAAACGAACAAGGAGGAAGGAGCTGGCTAGAGTGGCCCGGCAACGGAGGATCGATGCCACTGTTGCAGAATATCAGCGGCTGGTGGCCCTGGAGGACGACGAAAGTGTGCAGTCGACCACGACAACAACGTCGGCTGCATCGTCCTCCGTGCCCCCACGGGCTGCCACCCAGCACAGTGCTCCAGCCAGACTGAGCCGGGCTGCCAAAGCCAAACGCCGACGCTGAGCAGCAAGGACAACAGCTGCCTCTCACAGCCACTGCAAGGCAAGCCAGCGCCGCAGTACCCTGAGGGTGTCCCACCTTCAGCAGGAGCTCCACCACGTTACCAACGTGTTGGAGGGGCTCCGCTTAGAGCACGCCTTGCTCCGCGAGGAGCATGATACGTTGGCCCAAAAAGTAAACAGCATCCACACATAGTGTCCCTTGCCCCTTTTTTAGAGACTTTTGGGGGGTGGGAATCGGGAGTTGGGTTTGGGACTTTTAAAGGACCACCGTTGGGGTTAGGGAGGGTCTTGCGGGAGATTATTTTGTTAGGGCTATAAAAATATACTTTTTGAAACTTTATCTGACCATACCTGTTTTTACTGCTTGCCTGGTGGGTGGGGGTTTAACAGTAACTTTGTTTTCCTGAAAGTTTAGTTCCATATACTTCCTTTAAGTGTAAATGCCCAAACAAGAGTCCTAGGACTTTAGTAGTACTACCGTCAGTCTCTCGTCTCTCCTAATACTCCATTATACTCCCTCCCATCAAACGCTTATCTTACCTGTATCTTACCAAAGTAGGGCTAGGCACAGGGCTGGCTCCACGGGAAATGGCGATTAAGGTTGGCAATCCTGGGCGGATGAAATTTCCTCATAGCGGTGGTACTATACTAGTGGTGTGACACAGTGGCAGTTGCATGCCTATGAAAAAAAAGAAAATGAAATCTGGTTTGTCCTCCTGAGCAATACAACGGTACAATAGAGAATATAGCAGGTGACAGTACACTAGAACAGTGCCACATTGTAGCCTAACAAATGGTAAAGTATAACTACTAATTCGGTTGAAGTTCTTTGACATTAGCCATGGGTCTTTGTCAAGCAGAGTAAGAATATATCCTCGGATTTCTTCACCAGCCTGTTGCTATCACCTTATCCTCCCCAGCAAGTGTGTGGATGTATTGCTGTAATTTAGTCACACATCAATCAAAACCACACAGCCCGGGGGAAGAGGGTTAGGGTTTGAAAAATGGATGGGTATGGGGGTTTTTGGGAAAGGTTTTGGGAGACAAGAAAAAATAGCACAGCATGGACAAACAATTGTGAACATAAACAAATCTTTGGGTACAAACCTATCCATCAATCTTTGAAAGTGCATGCACTACTGCATGCATGTCAGTGAAAAGTAAGTAGTCTGTGGAAGAAAGAATGCGACAGTACAGGGCGTGTGTGGAAATATTGATAACTATATTCAACATAAGGTCTCTGTTGCCAGATACCTGAGAGCCTTGCTGGTCACTATAAATCCATTCACAACACTCAATGGGTTGGTCTGGAAGGTATAGTACATAGAAACGGAGAAATTGCTCTTTTTCTAGGTGTCCCCTCACTCACCAAGGTTGCCCCTTGGTGACATGCTTCATCATTGGGGCCATCCCAGTCCTCTACGGGCTTGGGCGTGCTGCGACTTGGGAATTACGTAGGAGCACTTACAAATGACTATGTGTGGTGCAGATGTGATAGTGGAGTGGACTAAGTGATGTGTTAAGGGATCAATTTAGAAGCAGAGAGAGATCCAAGAAATGCAGTCACAGTCATAGAAAAACACAATGGATACTGTATCTGTATGTTGTTGTAGTTGTCCTGTTGAATTTGGTAAGTAAGTTGCATACAGAAAAAAATTCCTCTTATTAGCGGCACTCCTCCATTGCAGCTGACGCTTCGTCCATCAATGTTGGTGACCAGAAGACACCCTGTAAAAAAAGCACAGCATGGACAAACAATTGAACATAAACAAATCTTTGGGTACAAACCTATCCATCAATCTTTGAAAGTGCATGCACTACTGCATGCATGTCAGTGAAAAGTAAGTAGTACTTTCGACAACTGTGGAAGAAAGAATGCGACAGTACAGGGCGTGTGTGGAATTATTGATAACTATATTCAACATAAGGTCTCTGTTGCCAGATACCTGAGAGCCTTGCTGGTCACTATAAATCAATTCACAACACTCAATGGGGTTGGTCTGGAAGGTATAGTAGATAGAAACGGAGAAATTGCTCTTTTTCTAGGTGTCCCCTCACACACCAGGGTTGCCCCTTGGTGACATGCTTCATCATTGGGGCCATCCCAGTCCTCTACGGGCTGGGGCGTGCTGCGACTTGCGAATTACGTAGGAGCACTTACAAATGACTATGTGTGGTGCAGATGTGATAGTGGAGTGGACTAAGTGATGTGTTAAGGGATCAATTTAGAAGCAGAGAGAGATCCAAGAAATGCAGTCACAGTCATAGAAAAACACAATGGATACTGTATCTGTATGTTGTTGTAGTTGTCCTGTTGAATTTGGTAAGTAAGTTGCATGCAGAAAAAAATTCCTCTTATTAGCGGCACTCCTCCATTCCATCTGACGCTTCGTCCATCAATGTTGGTGACCAGAAGACACCCTGTCCACTGCCTGCCTGGCGGATGCTGAATTGCGGCTCGCTAATGTGAAGCCTGACTCCATCCTTTTTTCCCCATTGCACAATCTGAAACCCGGCCTGTAATTATTCAACGAAAAACAGGAAGTGATATAATATTACAACACCACTGATAAATAAATATAAGGTATGTAGGCTGTGGAGTGCAAAAAGTCACACTTTGATTTTCCTAGTAGACAGTACAATATTTTTGACAGTGCGTACTCTGTCTGAGTCACCTTTTGAAGGATAAATAAGTATGGGCAAATTAATGTAGCGGATCTTTCCCCTCAAGCTAGGTGTACTGTAAACTGTGTTTTAGAACAAAATTAGATCTTCCCAGCAGTGCTCCCACCCAGACCCTTACTAAAGCCAGTCGCAAAAATGTAGAAGACCCCCAATCAAATCGCAAAAAACGAGGCCTAGCAGAAAACTGGTGATAAAACGTACTTTTAAAGTAAAAGTAGGCCCAAATACCCCCTTACCCACCGTGGATTGCATTCAAACCACTTGCAAGCAACCAAGCAAAAGTATCCATAGCCAGTATCGCTCCAAAACTCGAAAACCCCCCACCCAAACACATGCAATAGAAATACTGCTAACCCTAACGAACCCTAAGTTAAGAATAGTGGCAAAGGCTTTCTTTAACTATGCCAAATCCCCCCTTTCCCACCATAGATTTTCTTCAAATGACTTGCAACCAAAATTACACATTCTCACGAGTGCTCTAAGACCCCAGAACTCAGTTGCAAAAATCTAGTACGCCCCGAAACACATGCAATCCTGCTGCTATGGGCTAACCCTAACGAACCCTAAGTTACAAAAAGTGCCAAAAGGCTTTTCCGAGTGGATTTTGTCCCAACCACTTCTACCCAGTATTAGACCTTCCCAGGAATGCCCCAAGACCCGCCAACCCACCCGCCAAAAAGCATAACACCCCCAAACAGGCCAAAAGCAAAATCTCCTACTTACAATATTTCTCAGCCTTCGGTCCAAACGCGCTGTGTAGCTAGGCCATAAGTCCGGTTTGCCACCACGGATTTCCTGAAAAGCAAATGCAATCAAGATTAGAGTGTCCCAGCAGTGCTCACAGACCCCGAAACTCACCCACAAACAGACGGAACCCCCCCTAAGAGCACCTCAAAGGCAAGCAAGTCAGCAAAAACACAAAAAAAATTCCGCCTCGGATTTGGTCCAAACCACTTTTATCCGGTATTAGAGCTTCCCACCAATGGCCCCAGAGCCGTCAACCCAGGAGAAAATGAGTAGAAGACCCCCAAACAGCCAAAGAGCAAAAGTACAAAAATGGGGACAGTCATTTTTTTCCAAATTTCCCAAATCACTCCGCGCGCGCTCTGCAGCTAGGCCCTAACTCCCCTCTGCCACCATGGGTCTGCTTCAAACCTCTTGCAAAGTAAAGTATCCATAGCAAGCAGTGCTCCCAGACCCCGAAACCCACCCACAAACAGCAGGAAGCCCCCCAAACAGGCTCCCAAAAACGCTACATTGAGCAAAATGTCAGAAATAGCCAAAAAAAAATCGGCGTGGATTTCATCCCAACCACTTCTACCCGGTATTAGACCTTCCCAGGAATGCCCCAAGACCCGCCAGCCCACCCGCCAAAAAGCATAACACCCCCAAACAGGCCAAAAGCAAAATCTCATACTTACAATATTTCTCGGCCTTCGGTCCAAACGCGCTGTGTAGCTAGGCCATAAGTCCGGTTTGCCACCACGGATTTCCTAAAAAGCAAATGCAATCAAGATTAGAGTGTCCCAGCAGTGCTCCCAGACCCCGAAACCCACCCACAAACAGCAGGAAGCCCCCCAAACAGGCCCCCGAAAACGCTACATTGAGCAAAATGTCAGAAATAGCCAAAAAAAAATCGGCGTGGATTTTGTCCCAACCACTTCTACCTGGTATTAGACCTTCCCAGGAATGCCCCAAGACCCGCCAAAAAGCATAACACCCCCAAACAGGCCAAAAGCAAAATCTCATACTTACAATATTTCTCGGCCTTCGGTCCAAACGCGCTGTGTAGCTAGGCCATAAGTCCGGTTTGCCACCACGGATTTCCTGAAAAGCAAATGCAATCAAGATTAGAGTGTCCCAGCAGTGCTCCCAGACCCCGAAACCCACCTTCAAACAGCAGGAAGCCCCCCAACAGGCCCCCGAAAACGCTACATTGAGCAAAATGTCAGAAATAGCCAAAAAAAAATTGGCGTGGATTTCGTCCCAACCACTTCTACCCGGTATTAGACCTTCCCAGGAATGCCCCAAGACCTGCCAACCCACCCGCCAAAAAGCATAACACCCCCAAACAGGCCAAAAGCAAAATCTCATACTTACAATATTTCTCGGCCTTCAGTCCAAACGCGCTGTGTAGCTAGGCCATAAGTCCGGTTTGCCACCACGGATTTCCTGAAAAGCAAATGCAATCGAGATTAGAGTGTCCCAGCAGTGCTCACAGACCACGAAACTCACCCACAAACAGACAGAACCCCCCCTAAGAGCACCTCAAAGGCAAGCAAGTCAGCAAAAACACAAAAAAATGTCCGCCTCGGATTTGGTCCAAACCACTTTTTTCCGGTATTAGAGCTTCAAAGCAATGGCCCCAGGGCCGTCAACCCAGGAGAAAACGAGTAGAAGACCCCCAAACAGCCAAAGAGCAAAAGTACAAAAATGGGGACTTAGTCATTTTTTCCAAATTTCCCAAATCACTCCGCGCGCGCTCTGCAGCTAGGCCCTAACTCCCCTCTGCCACCATGGATCTGCTTCAAACCTCTTGCAAAGTAAAGTATCCATAGCCAGCAGTGCTCCCATACCCCGAAACCCACCCACAAACAGCAGGAAGCCCCCCAAACAGGCCCCCGAAAACGCTACATTGAGCAAAATGTCAGAAATAGCCCAAAAAAAATCGGCGTGGATTTCGTCCCAACCACTTCTACCCGGTATTAGACCTTCCCAGGAATGCCCCAAGACCCGCCAACCCACCCGCCAAAAAGCATAACACCCCCAAACAGGCCAAAAGCAAAATCTCATACTTACAATATTTCTCGGCCTTCGGTCCAAACGCGCTGTGTAGCTAGGCCATAAGTCCGGTTTGCCACCACGGATTTCCTGAAAAGCAAATGCAATCAAGATTAGTGTGTCCCAGCAGTGCTCCCAGACCCCGAAACCCACCCACAAACAGCAGGAAGCCCCCCAAACAGGCCCCCGAAAATGCTACATTGAGCAAAATGTCAGAAATAGCCAAAAAAAAATCGGCGTGGATTTTGTCCCAACCACTTCTACCCGGTATTAGACCTTCCCAGGAATGCCCCAAGACCCGCCAACCCACCCGCCAAAAAGCATAACACCCCCAAACAGGCCAAAAGCAAAATCTCATACTTACAATATTTTTCGGCCTTCGGTCCAAACGCGCTGTGTAGCTAGGCCATAAGTCCGGTTTGCCACCACGGATTTCCTGAGAAGCAAATGCAATCAAGATTAGAGTGTCCCAGCAGTGCTCCCAGACCCTGAAACTCACCCACAAACAGCCGGAACCCCCCCAAAGAGCACCTCAAAGGCAAGCAAGTCAGCAAAAACACCAAAAAATTTCCGCCTCGGATTTGGTCCAAACCACTTTTATCCGGTATTAGAACTTTCCAGCAATGGCCCCAGAGCCGTCAACTCACCCGCAAAGCGGTAGGACAACACCCCCATAAGTGCTGAGTCTTTCTTCATTGGGCGTAAACCAGCCCTCTGCTTTGATGGAAATAGGAGTCTGGAGGGGAGGATAGAGGAGCATGTTCTTCTGAACTTGTGAACCTGAGGAATGCAGACTTCGGCACCTTCAAATCAATAAGCAAACAAGTGAAGACAGTTCTGCTGATGGGCTTGTTTTTGTGATTGGGTGATTAAAGTATGAATTATATTAACTGTGCACAACAAAGAAAGACAGACACACAGGAATAAAAGTGAATAAGGACGAACAAGAAAGTTATTGATTCATTGTCTCATTTTCAGGGCTCGGTATCACGGTCCATGAATAAGAATAAGGCTTCGTCATCATACTCTGCGAATTCAGGCAGGGTGAGCTCAGTGTCACCTGACAGAGAAGAAATTCCCTCATCTATGTTGCTGTCCACCTCGTCTTCATCCGGCGCGCTTTCTCGTACTCTGTAATCTGGTGGTATGAGGTGCTGATTCATCTTGATCATTGTTAACCTCTCCACATTTTTAGGCGAGAGGCGACTCAGTTTGGAAGTTACAATGCCACCAGCAGCACCGAAAACACGTTCAGAAGACACGCTTGCGAGTGGGCAAGACAAGTAGTTTAAAGCCAGGTTGGAGAGCTGTGGCCACAATTCTTTTTTCCCATGCCAATACGCCAATGGGTCAGCATTAACATAGACCTCTGTTGAGTCATTCAGATAGTCCTTCACCATCGACTCAAGGTTCTCCTCCAAGGTTCCTCCACTTTGCTTAGCTGTTGCTGTGACCTTTTGAGAACCAAACCCAAGCCGAGCTAGCCAATCCTCTTCAGCCTCCAATGTTACTGTTGTGTCTGGTGGTGCAGATGATCCGGTTGCCGGTCTCTTTAACGGCTGAGAGGTCACTTGTGCCGCAGCCACAGGTGCAGAAGTGGATTGTTGTGACTGGGGATGGCCTGCTGATGCTGATGTACTGCCTTTTCCTTCAATTTGTTGCCGTTCTCTTTCAAATCTCTTGGCTGAGGAGGCTAGCCACTGTTTGTACTTTATACAGACCCTCCAGCATTTTGCGATTTCGCGATTCGCGAAGAAATCGCGAAATCGGCAGATTAGCGCGATGGCCGCGATATTTACTGATTTGGCCGCTAAAAAGGGTCTTCCTGAAGAAAGGAAATAATGACGGCTTCTTATTGGTTGCACGCGGCACACACGCCACTAGGTGTCGCTGTGCAGCCATAAAAGAGTTGCTTCCTGGCTGCCAAACTCTGCAAAACTCGGTGTAAAGCGATCTAGTGTAAATATGGTGTGAATGAATTTCACTGCTGGGCGGTCTGATTACAGTGACTGATTACCTCTTCCTTGGCAAGCTCCATTTTTATCGAACGCTTCATTTGTAAGAGCGTGATTTTAGTTAAAGAGAAGTATGAATAAAAAGATGGCAAGACCGATCTTTTATCATTAGCAGAACATGTATGCATCAGCCTTGGCTCGGCTTGCTAAAAGGGCCCGGTTTCCTTCATTGATCTCCAGTTTCCGCCAAATATCCAAAATGAATTTTTAACTCCCAAAGTCCTTTTCTTGGCATCTGGCAAGAAACCAGTTCCAGTGTGTTCTATTCAAGTAGCTTAGGTATCACCCGGAATGCGAGAGTTACAGTGTGCAGAATACTTTAAAGGTAAATTGAAATTATCAGTGTTGTGTGTCCCTTCCAGAGTGCATCACCGGTGGGGGCCGTACCTGGGGGTACCGGTTCCTTGATTGTGCATGACAGGGTGAGTCATCGGCTGAGGCCCCAGATTCGGAACTTGTTGCCTTTGGTAAACTGTAACTCACTGTAATACATCTAGTAGGAAGGCAAGTGCTTCTATACCTTACGGGGGTTGCCTACTGACCAGCTAAAATATATTAGGACCAAAGGTGTGCTGCACCCTATATTTATGATGTTATTTTGTGATCCATGTACTTAAGGTGACATATGGTGATTTATGTGTTTCAATTCATGCACTGATGTTATGATGTATGTCGTTTTAATTCTTGAACTGTCCAGAATAGTGCGAACTATCTCAGTATTCCTCCTGTGTGCAATGTAGGGTAACTTGCGGTTTTAGACAGGTGCGAGGTGTCCACCCGGAGTAGCATCGCATTCCTAGCTGCCTTTCTGACTACCTCTTGTCTGTCATGGCTGGAGAACAGCTAGAGCTAGTAGGGAGCGACATGCAAAGCGTGTTACTCGATCACCATCTTGCTTCCAAGCAGTAGATTCTCAAAGGAAAGTAATTTTATAAACTGCTTGTTTTATTACATTGTCATTGTGACTTCGTAGAAGTAGACAGTATGGTGTGCTGTGCCATCCAGGTATGGCACCCTGGTTACTGGGTGGTATGGTAGGTTGTACTGTTCGATTATACTGTATTATTGTGTCATAATGCTGTCATGTCTTAAACATCTACATGAGAATACAAAAGTGAAACATGAAAAGAATGGGCATGCAAAGAATGCTGCTACAATATTGTGTACTTGCACTTGGATGGTTACAGATGTATGAATATTGCGTGCGTGCACGTCAGAATGTGTGTGCATAGTGTTCACTTTATTGGCATTTGTGCATACTTTGGAATATATGTACACCGATGCTGCTTACTATATTGGTGTATGTGCATTCTACGTAATGTGTGACACAGGTGGTGCTCAATGTATTACAGTGTCCGTGCACAGAAATGTGTGTGCACAGCGGGTAATCACTGTACTGGCATCTAAGCATACTTAAGAATGTGTGCACTGTGGGTGTTGAATGTACTTGGATATATGAATACTTCGGAATGTGTGTGCACAGATGGTGCTTACCATACTGGCATATATGCATAGCTTCATGTTGTTAATTAACTCAAAAAACAAAGATATTTGTGTTGGTTGTAGGAAAAATGGCCAGATAAAATGCCGCTAAATTGCCGCTAAATTTCCATGTTTGTGCCGCTAAATTTGCATTTTTGTGCCGCTAAATTTGCTAATTCATGCCGCTATATCCTGGGGGGTCTGTTTATAACATCTTCATCAGCAAAAGGAAAGAATGCTTGGCCTGCCAGCGCCTTTTTGTGGCGTGGATCCAGAATAGTAGCACAAATGTAATGCTGGTTTGAGTGGATCATTTTAAGACGTTCATCACCTTGCAGGTGCTCTAAAAATTTTCTCTGCCAGAACAAAAGGGTCTTGGTTTTCTTCATATTTTTGAAACACAGAACACACCTCCTTCAGTTGGTGCTCCAGCATGTACAACAATGGGATAGCTTTTCCCAAATTACAGTCCTCCTTGCTGACTGCACGTGTGAAGACCTCAAAAGGACGAAGCATGCGTGTCAGGCTGTTAACTATGTCCCATTGCGCCGCACCCATCCTCAGGTCCTCCTTCTGAGCTGTACCCTGTGTTAAGAAATAGTGATCGAGTACCGTATACTGCTCATACAGACGCTCAAGCATGTGGAAGGTTGAGTTCCAACGTGTTGCCACCTCCTGGATGAGTGCTTTCACTGGCATTTGAGGTTCATATAGCAGGCTCCTCAGATGCTTCCGGGCCTTAAAAGAATGGCTGAAATTTTTGCACATTTTTCGGCAGGTGTCCACTACCCTGTACGCTGCACTGCCTTTATCACTCAAGAATTTTTTGACAACCAGGTTTATACAGTGCGCCAAACACGGCACTCTGAAATAGTCACCCAGCTGCATGGCCTTAACTACATTGGCGCCATTATCCGTGGAAACATAACCAACCTGCCGTTTTTTGGGGGACAGCCAGTCAAGGACCTTTGTGTTAAACACATCCAAAATGTTTTTTGCTGTGTGACGTTTCTCCAAACCAAACATGGCTAGTGTTGCATGTTTCCGAGCACCTTTAAAAACTGTCCGGGTCAACACCTGCGTTTAGCTTTGCTTTAACCCCTGAAAAAGAGACCCAGTGTGCAGTGATGCACATGTAATCAGCGCCTGCACCACTGGTCCACATGTCTGTTGTCAGATGTATAGTGTGAACAGCACTCTTCTGCAAAGCTGCCCCAATCACCTCCAGAACATCTTCATGTAGTGCTGGAACCGCAACTCGGGCAAAATAGAACCGGCTAGGAACCTTCCATTTAGGGCAGAGCGCTGCCACTAATTCTAGAAAACCAACCCATTCTACAAAAGAACAAGGGAGAAGGTCCAGAGCTAGCATTTTAGCCAGCTTAGTGTTATACAGACGCGTCAGTGGGTGGTTGCGTTCATATTGCGCTTCTGTAAACAACATCTTTTTAATGTTGCCCTGGACCAAGGATTTACGGGATGATGATGATGATATCTTCGACCCAGTTACGCTCGCTGATGAACTTTTTCGCATTGGTGTCTCACTCTCTCCCACACTCTTAGTGTGGCTCACATGGGGTGTGCTGCTGACAGGGGTACTGGGTGTAAGTGAAGTGTTTGACATGTCTTCTTCCTCCTCGTCATCATCAGATGAAACATCAACGTTTTCATTACGTGCAATTTGGGCTTCCTTGATCGCCTCTAGGTGCGCAAACCATTGGACAGCGTGCGTTCTCCTAAGATGACTTCTCTGGCCTCTGGTACCATAGTTGGTACCAAACTTACCACGACTAACTCGAAGCTTACAAATGCTACAAATGGCTACGTTTTCCTTTTTTGGGCAAACACTAAAGAAGTCCCAAACTGCAGACTTGAAATGTCTTTGGGGGCCGGAGGAGGCGGCGATACTGGTGGTGTTGGTCCTGCTGCTAATGCCAGATGAAGTGGAGGATGTGGATTGCCGAACTTCAGTAAGTTTTGCACTTTCACCACCACTAATTGAGGTCGAGGTGGATGGAGGTCCCTTCTTGCGAGGAAGAAATATGGAAGCGGTAGGTGTTGGTGTACTAGTTAACTCCAAATCCAATGATTGTTGTGTTTCCATTGCCTCCTCGTCGACATCATCATCACGCTCAGCAGCTTCTCAGGATAGGGTCAAAATGTCTCTTTGCTGCATGCCCGCTGGGGCTGCAGTGACCTTTATGATGACTGGCTCGTCGTCGTGAGAGGCTTCATCAGCAGCAGTATCCGTCACTTCTTGTTGAGCCTCATCACACTCCATAGCTATGAGTTTTTCGACGACCTTTCTTTTACGCTTAGGTATCTTTGTCAGATCATGGTGTGCCTCACTCTCAGACTGCCGTGATGATGGTTCCCAATCTTCATCCAGAATGGGATCATCAGAAGGAGGTGGGCTTGAAGATGTAGACACCCCCCTTGATCTTTTCCTTGCTAGGGATGTGGAAGACAATGAATGATCATCAGGAGGAGTGGCTTCCTCAAATGATACCTCGGTTTGATTGTCAATTTCCTGATGTGCCCCATCTTCGGGAGGAACAACTATTGTGGGCACTTGTGACCCTCCATGCACCTCTGCTTGCGCATCTCCTTGCGCTGCCTCTCCTTCCACATGTACTTGGGCTTGTACTTGCACATGTTGTTGTTGTTGCGGCTGTGGTTGTTCAACACTTGTCAGATGAGTTACAACAACCTGTGTTGATTCAGGGACATTGCGGCTACTTTCTTGCGATGAGCCAACATCACTGGTCGATGGTGATTGAAGAAGTACTCTGACTGCCTCTGAAGCACTCAAGGGCTTTGACTTAAGTTTGTGTGGTGGTGGAGGCACTGAGCCCAATGGAGCGGGGGTGCTGCTCCCAGCTTGGTCCCCAGCAGATCCCACTACTGCTGCAGGCGTACTTTTTTTTTTAATCCCAAAAAACGCGGCGGCCGGCACACCAGCCTCCTTGGTAACTTGCTTCTTCTGCTCCTTACTAGCAACTTTCTTGCTAGAGGAGCTACGGAGACCTTTTTTTGGGGCCATCTTCTTCAGAGCAGGTCAGAACAGCAGGCCGCAGTTGCACGAGTTGCAGAGTTGTCTGAGGCCAGACGTGACGTCGCGTGACGTTATGCTGCACACACACCGCTGCAGGACTTCTTCCTGGCACTGGTGGTTCTCTTGAGTCTTGTCCACCTAAAAGAAATGGAAGACAGAGGAACATCATTTCAGTTATACACCCCCAAAAAATCGAAAAAAAACAGAAAAATCAGCACAATCCCATGCCCTCCATGATGTTTAAATTCAAGACACCCCACAGAAAGACTAGACCCATGCAACACTCACTAGTCACTACCCCTGGTGAAAAGGCCACAACAACAGGCCAAAAAAAAGAAAATCACAGAAAAATCTGCACAATCCCAAGCCATCCAGCCCCTCCATGATGTTTAAATTCAAGACACCCCACAGAAAGACTAGGCCCATGCAAGACTCACTACCCCTGGTGAAAAGGCCACAAGTACAGCCCAAAAAAACAAAAATCACTGAAAAATCAGCACAATCCCATTCCATCCATGCCCTCCATGATGTTTAAATTCAAGACACCCCACAGAAAGACTAGGCCCATGCAAGACTCACTACCCCTGGGCATAAAGGTTGAAAACTAGGCAAAATGGTTGCAGGCCTAACAACACTGTCTGCATTCAAAATGGCCACTTGCCTCCCAGCACATGGCCAGGGCCTGTAGCAGCACTCAAAATGGCCCCCAGCCACATGGCCTGTCCCTCCCCATGAACACCCCCAAAAATCGAAAAACACAGAAAAATCAGCACAATCCCATGCCATCCATGCCCTCCATGATGTTTAAGTTCAAGACACCCCACAGAAAGACTAGGCCCATGCAGGACTCACTACCCCTGGTGAAAAGGCCACAAGTACAGCCCAAAAAAACGAAAATCACTGAAAAATCAGCACAATCCCATTCCATCCATGCCCTCCATGATGTTTACGTTCAAGACACCCCACAGAAAGACTCAGTCCACCCACCACTGAGTACCCCTGGGCAAAAGGCCCCAAAACAGCCCAAAAATCGAAAATTCCAAAATTGTAGTTGCAGCAACTGTAATGCCCCAAACAAACTTGCTTGTGAAATTTCTAATCCAAAAGTGATCCAAAGAAAGTCAAAAAGGCCTCAAATCCAAATATCCAGCAGCATCCACAAAAAGTAATCCTTCCAGCTCCAGATCCAAATGAAAAGTGACCAGGAGATGGACAAAGCACTGGGAGGAGCCTGCTGGACAGGAACAGGAAGTTGAAGACTGTGGGGCACTTCCTTCCTCCCACCCCCCGCACCCCCTCCCCAAAATGGACTCCTCGCAAAAAAAGTGCAGGCAAATGTCAACCTGAGGAGTTATTCAGATAAAAATCATCATTTCAAGAAGGTTTATGCTGCTTGCTGGTGGATTTCTTGTGCAGAATTGCAAATTTTGTATTTTCGCGAGTGCGAGATTATTGCTGCTCGCCGTATCTCCAAGCTCGCAATTGCGAAGTACCACGATACGTGATCACGGCGTACTCGCGTTGACAAACTCTCGCTGTACAAGTTGGCAAGCCGCGATTACGTAATTGCACTTGCCAAATTCCCGCGGGATCCCGCAGCAAGATCCAAAATGGCGCAGCACTCGCAAAATATCAAGAAAAATAACTCGGCAAACGATGAATGACGGTAAGTAAACGCCGCGCGCCGCAAAATTGTATCACCAAGAAAAAAAAAATCCGCTGCGTGCGAATTTGCGGGAAATTTGCAAATCTCGCGGATTGCGAATTTACCGAAAATCCGCAAAATTTGCGAGCGGAACGGATTTTACGCCCATGCTTAGAGGTGTGTCTAGATGTTGTACCATGCTTTCACAGTATTTTCGCTTAAGGAGTATTGTGTACATCTCCTTGGTTACTGGGACGTCCATTCATATTAGAAAAATAACAATCAGGATACCTGCTTTTCGAAACAGGATCAGTGGCAGTCCTCCAATAATGCTTCCAAATACAAAGTGTATAATGTTTGGTATAACTCCAAGGACCATATGAAAGGTGCTTAATAGTCCAGTACCTATGGTCTTAAATAGGTGGATGATGCCTGTTGTATCAGACATGTTAAAGATAAGATTTACCATTTCTGCAAAATGGAAGGGGCAGTTCTTACGTATGAGTGCCTGTATCTTTGCTGAAGACCTTGCGATCTGGAGATCAAAAGTCTCTCGAGTGGAGGTTAAGGGGAAGGACTTCTGCAAAAGCATGGCTTTCATTCTGCTAAAAGCATCACACTGTATTAATTATACATTTAGTGAAGGCCAAAGCAGTGCCTCCCTGACTGTATGAGTCAGTGGAAACTATACTTATACAGCAAGTAACCCTGGAACTGACGGTCACCAGATATGTAATGCCTGGAAGCACCCCACAGCAACCTTGATCGATCAGTATTAAGTAACTCCCATTTGAAAGTAACCTGAACACTGGAGTGATCACGGCAGCTGGAGCACCCCTCAATTGACAGGATAAGTTTGCTACTGAACAGTTACAGGCCCCATGCGCTTTATATCTTGGCATATGAGTGATCCACTTAAAGTGTTCTCACTGTTTGTACTGCTTAAAAACACTTCTCTTTCCCAACTCCTGCATTAAAAGCTGTACAGTAATTTCGAAGATACCTTGATGAATTCCCTACCCATTTCTTCATATCTGCCTGCCTGTCTTTGTTCATACCATCTATTTCTCGTAATCTCTCTGCGGCCTCTTGTTGGGATATTTTCCAGATTTCATTATAGACAGAAATGTTTATGACATGGCATTCTAGGACCTAATGAAAAACCAGTAGGTACATATCCTGTGTAAGTAAGGATAAGTGTTGTTTCACCTGTGTAAGTGTTGAGGTTTTTAGACAATCAAGGCATAACTGCCATGATGTCACTACCCCTGGATGTTCTCTCCGTACATACCGTGGATCTGGCCTGTTTATACTAAACCCTTTTGCTGTACCCTTGAATTTGTCCTGACATCTATTGGTGTCTGTGGGCCAAATCAACAATCCCTTCTAATTGGGGTCTTATCTATTGTATTGCACGATATCCTCTAGGGTAATCACTTCCCATGATGTATTGTTACCCTCGGTGTGTGATGGTGTTGGCAACTGAGGTGAGATCAAATCCTTGTTCCTGGCTATTCCAGGTTGATTGTTGCAGTTTCGTTTAAAAACATGATTTTTTGTGGAAAGAGGCATGCTCAAAATAGCGCTTCTATTCTCAGGACCTGCCAGGCTCTAGTACGACAAACAGATCTTAAGTCTATAGTGTCTTTCCATAAGTCAAAACATAGTTCAGACAACTGGGCAATAAAGGAAGCAGAATTCATTTGTTTGGTGTTTGTCAACATATTTTTCTGCACTGATGTTAGGGCAACCTTATTGTATTGTATTGTAATTGCATTTATATAGCACTTACTACCCCTGATGAGGCGTTGAAGCGCTTTTTCGGTGGGTAGCATGCTACTCCGGGACCCATAGAGGATTACTGTTGAATTAGTATAGTCAAACATGCAAGTACATTTTAAGTGATAGCAGAAGGATAGAGGAGGAGAAAGGTTTATATTTATATAACGCTTGTTGACCCACGCTACTCAGCAAGCCCATAAAGGATTAGTGGTGAATTAATATGGTGAAATATGAAGTAATTTCAGTGGTGGCTATTTAGTCAGATTATTTGGAGTGAGAAAGATAGCGTAGGGATAAAACGTGAAGAAAGGTTTGCATTCATATAGCACTTTGTTACCCCTGATGGGCGTTGAAGTGCTTTTCTGGCGAGTAGCACTCAACTCTGGAACCCATAAAGGATTAGTGTTGAAAATTAGTATAGTAAAATCTAAAATAAGAAGTAATTTGAGTAGTGGATATGTTATTCAGTTATATGGGTAGAGAAGGTAGGAGGCAGGATAGAAGAGGGAAAGAGGTTTGTATTTATATAGCACTTGCTACCCCTGATGGGGTTTTGAGGCGCAAGTAGCACGCTACTCTGGAACCCATCAGGATTAGTGCTGAATTAGTATGGTGAAACATGAGAGTGGTGGATATGTTAGTCAGTTATTTGGATTGAGAAGGGTTGGGGAGGGTTTGAAAAGGTAAAAGGTTTGCATTTATATAGCACTTGTAACCCTGATGGGGTGTTGAGACTCTTTATTGGCGAGTAGCATGCTACTCTGGAACCCAATAAAGGATTAGTGGTGAATTAGTATAGTTGAATATGGAATTTGAGAGGTGAACATGTTAGTCTGGTAATCTTGATTGAAAAGAATAGTGGAGGGATAAAAGAGTGTAGGATTTTTTTGGGGGGAGAGAGTCTAGAAAGGGTTATTTTGGCAATCATAGTAGTGGTAAGGGGTTTGGGATAAATGAGAGAGTGGATTTAGAGGATATATTGATAGATGTATAGGATGAGAGATAGGGTAGTGCATTGGAAAGAGTAGTACAAAGAAGTCTGAGATGATTCAGAAGGTTGGGCTAGAAGATATATTGAGCAATGTATAGGCTGAGAAATAGGGTAATGCATTGGAAATGCTAAATTAGAAGAAAGTGATACATATACAGATCCATAAGTACATTGAAAGTATATAGATACATAAAGGAGGTAAGTAAATGTAGATCAAAGATATTGATAGGAGTCACAGGATGAGAAATAGGGTAGTGCATTGGATATGATTTTTCAGGAGAAAAGTAACAGACACACAGATCCAGTACATGGAAGGTACATAGATGCACAATGGAAGTATGTATATGTAGACCAAAGGGGATTTATTATTATTATTTTTTTTCTCTCAACAACATCATTATTTTAAATGTTTATACAAAGCAGTACACAAAGATACGTACATATCTATAGTAAAAACAAATTTCTATATATTCCCAGGGGGTAAGCTGTAAATTTCTGTTTTCATATGGTGCTTATGTGGGGAAGAGCCACATTTTTAGTAGTTTTCTGAAGAGAAGGCGGTTGGACCTTATGTTGGGGGTAAAGAGTTCCATAGTTTGTCTGTTTGAACAGAGAAGGATGTGCTACCCATGGCTTTTTTCTTATATGGCGGGATTTTGAGGCGGGATGCTCCTTTAGAGCGAAGGTTGCTTTGTTGAATGTATTTGGTGATTTTATTCCTGATGAAGAGTGGTTCCATTCCATGGATTGCTTTGTGGGTGATACAAAGCCGCTTGAACGTGGATCTTCTGGCAACCGGTAACCAATGCAGAGCTTTCAAGGCAGGGGAGATGTGGTCTCGCGGTTTGATATGCAAGAGTAGTCTGGCAGCCGAGTTCTGAATTTGTTGTAGTCTTTTCATGGTCATTAAAGGTGATCCGTGGTAGAGATTATTGACATAATTGAGTTTGGACAGAACAAGGGAGATGGTAGCTTGGACCTTGTATGGAAATCCCAAATGAGGGGATATTTTTGTCGCAGTGTTTTATAGTGTTAAACCTTGATCTTGCTAGTTTATCCACTTGGGCATTCATCAACAGCTTAGAGTTCATGGTCATTCAGAGGTTTCTTACTTCCTTTGATACTTTAGGCAGTGATAACAGTTCATTAGGCCATGCAGCAAGCGGGTTGTAATGTTTCCAATTGCCCCACATTAGTATTTCAGTTTTTGAAGAATTCAATTTGAGATGGCTCCAAGTCATCCACTGATCCACGGCTCTGAGACAGCTGAAAATTGGCGATTTTCCAATGTCTTTGGTGCATTCCAGTTGAAGGAGTATTTGCGGGTCATCTGCATAGTTATAGCACGTGAGGTGAAATTTATTGATCAGTATAGGTAATGACTTCATGTAGATGTTGAAAAGCATGGGCGAGCCGATAGAACCTTGAGGGACCCCTGGCTTTCCGGAGTATGGTTTGGACGAGAAAGGTGGGGTATGGATGACATTAGTTCTGTTTTGAAGGTAGGATGTGATACCAGTCCAGAGCAGTTCCCTCTATGCCTACTTCATAGAGTCTTTGTTTTAGAGTGTCGTGGTCAACCGTGTCAAAGGCAGCTGAGAGGTCCAAGAGAAGCCTCTATCTACTGCAGGGCTGAGAATGGCCTGGGAAGTAAATTCAGGGCATGCTAGGATTAGCTGAGGGACTGGATCAGTGTCAGAAGACACTGGAGGCACAGGACCCTTTGAGTGTCACCCTTCCAATCTCTCATCTGAGATCATGTGGTGGAATAGAATTGATGCCATCTTGGCATTCTAGTGTTTGTGGTATGTTTTCGACTTACTTGAAGACTTTGAATGAGAATGGGACTTTTGCTCTGGCCCGGCCTCATGATCAGGAGTGGTTCCATGACTTGTAGTGGGCCCTCTGCTTCAAACAACACCTCTTCTCTTCAGTGAAATACAGCCATGCTTCACATGACTTTGGGAAGTTCTTGAAGCCCATGCACCTAAGGCACAGGTTGTTCAGGTCTGACGTGTTAAACCCTGAAATATATGGACATTTCTGTGCAAATGTCTTTCAACTGCTTTTCGGCGTGTTGGGCAATGTTCCCATTGGTGGTTAAAACATTTCTGGGATTGGCAGATACATGCAGAAAATGATGACCATATGTTGAAAGCAATACATAGTTGTGGAGAGGAGTTGGCCTAACGACTAGGGTGGTCGACCTCAAATCTGGGGAACTGGGTTCGAGTCCTGTGATTCTGGCAAATCACAGGGGCAGATGTAGGTAAATCAGAAATACCGTTTTCTTAATAGCGAATTTTACCAATTCGCTATTAAGAATTCGGTATTTCCTATGTAGGTAAAGATTCGGTAAAAAATACTGAATCCTTAATATTCCTTATTATCGAATCGGTAATTGAGATTCGGTAATAAGGAATACCTACCCATTCATTTCTATGGGCTGAGAGCCCATAGGAATGAATGTTAAGACATTCGGAATTAGCGATTCGGTATTACCGAATCGGTATTACCGGGAGGTATTTCAAGGGTGCCACTCCTGTGTGCACATGTAGCGCACATATATGCCCTCAGGGGCGTGGATGTGTGCCACATGGCACTTTAAAAAAAGCAAAAAAGTGTTTTTTTTAAGGGAAATCGATAATGTTACCGATTTCTTAAGGTTCAAAAGCACTCCTTAATGTGCATCCTACATTGCATTTAAGGATTCTGTATTACCGATTCCTTAAATGCAAGAGTAATAAGGAATTGGTATTATGGAATCGGTATTTACCAATTCCTTATTTACTGATTCTTTCCCTACATTGAGAATGGCTAAATACCGGTCGGTAATCCTGAAATTTACTGAATTTCGGCGTTACCGACCAGTATTTAGCCACCTACATCTGGCCCTTAGAAACTGGTGCTATGTAAAGCGCTCTGATCCCTGATACCGGGTCAAGTTTGCACTAAATAAATCTCTGTTAAAAAAAAATAATAGATTTGAAATCTGAAGTGTCTGTCAACATTTCACTATGAGAACAGGCAACAGATTTTTCTAAATCAGACAATATATTATTTACTGGCTCAAAAGCCAGGTAGGGACTGTGGTATCTGCAAGTTTCTTCCAATTTCGCAAGATTAAGAAGATTGCCCACCTTTTAACCCACCCTGCTCTGATTCAGGTCATCATTGCTCTTGTGCTGTCCCGTTTGGATTACTCCAACAGTTTATATCTGGGTCTACCGGCGGGGCAGCTCAAGAGACTCCAACTGGTTCAGAACCAAGCGGCCAGGTTGATCTGTAAAATTCCTAAGTGGCAGTCTATCAGACCGGGACTGGCCAGTCTCCACTGGCTGCCTGTAGCGCAGAGAGCAGCATTTAAAGCGGGATGCATTATCTTCAGGGCTCTACAAGGTAAGGGCCCTGGATTCATTAGCAGCCTGCTTGTCAGCTACACTCCCTCCTGTGCTCTCCGTTCTGGCCAAAAGAATTTGTTAGTCGTGCCCCGGATCAGGAAACAACGTCAGGGAGGAGGATCTTTCCACTTCCTAGCTTCCTCCCTGTGGAACTCCTTACCACTGCCATTAAGACTCCACGAAGATCTGTTAGCCTTTAGACAGGCTTTTAAAACTTGGCTCTTTAAGCAAGCTTATCCTTAGTTAAATTTTCTTTCTTTCTGTCACATGTTATGTTTTGCTAGTCTTCCACAGCGCCATGAAGCCTACGGGTGTACGTGCGCTTAATAAATTTAATTTAACATAACATAACATAACAGTTTCATAATCCCAATAACTGGAAAAATGTACTGGAGGTAATGATATCACTCAATGATATTTTAAATAAATGTGGAATTTTTAAAACTTTGGTCAGACCAAACATATTGTAATCAACCTTGCCCCACACTACACTATCAGGTATAGGAACTGCTGGAATGTTCACTGATGACAAATCTCTTTGTTCTCGATGTGATGATAGGTGAGGTTTCAGAATCAGATTCACTTTTTGAGCTGCAGAGCTTTGTTGAAGGAAAGTTCCATTTATAAGCATACTAAAGACAGTTTACTAAGCCTAACCAGAAAGAAAGAAAAGTATGCCGGTAATTAGCCAGAGTTCTACCCAAAGTGATACCAGGTAAGTCTTTTCAAGAAAGTTCAGAAAGTCTTTGATTTGCTGGTTGTGTGTTCTTTTGGCTGGCATCGTTTCAGTTTCACTTGGATCCAACTAAAACGTATCAAAGTCTATGAAATAGCCAGATGCTGTTTGATTAATTTGAGGTATTTCCGCAGGTCTTGTGGAAACAATAGCTTGCTCTTGTTGAGGCATTTTAATATATATATCTGGGTTTGGGCGAATTTAAATTTGTCTTTCATTTTGGTTTGGAATTTAAAATTCAGTTTCAATAGGAATAAGTTCCATAGCCTTGTTGCACAGTCCATCATTCTGTGCAGGTGACTCCTCAAACGTGATGAGCCTTCCTGTTTAAACTTCCTGTATGGTAGCAAGAGGAGGGTGTCTGTTACTGTAGAGGCCACGCAGCATACTACTCAGTATCTTCCACATAGTGTGGTTTGATTAAGTCAATTGAGATAAATCTTTTCTTCTTTTTGGTCGGCAAGGGATGTCAGAAGTACAGTTCCTGTTCCTTCAAATGCAAGGACAGGTACAGGCTTTCTTCATGATGGCCCAAAATATTTTTTATCCACTATTTTTCTCTGACCAGGTCCCCAACTTTAGGGACCCAGACAGGTCTTGCCATGACAGACTTGACTTCTCCAGTCGCGGTCCGCTTTACTTGGACATTGCTTTGTAGTGCCCTGGATTAATTTAATTCCTTTAAAACAGCCAAGCGTTTATGGATGTCAAAAGGTTTCTCATCCGCCAGTGTGCCTTCACAATCAAGATCAGGTACCCACATTCTCGTCCCAAATAGGACCTCATAAGGAGTGGTACTCCCTAGAGAACTTTTAGGTAAGTTATTCAATGCTCTTTGAACTCCATACAAACGTTTTACCCAACTCTCACCCGAGCCTAATTGTCTACCTGAAAGACTGCTTTAAGTCCCGGTTTTTCCTCTCCTCTCCATACCATCCCTCGGGATGGTATGGAGAGGAGTACTGCAATGCTACACCCAAACCTCCCATGGCTTCCTTGTAAGCTCTAGAGCTAAATGCGGGTCCATGGTCAGAATATAATGTGCCCATTGCGTATGTCCCTATAAAGACTCACAAATCTTTTACAACAGTTTGAATGTCATTAGGGAGAGGATATTCTTGTTTGTATTGCAGGAATCCTCATGTTTTTAAACTTGGGTCTTACCTGTATTCTACATCCATTGCAGTAAGAGAATTAGCCCATTGTGTCCATCTCTGATTTAAGGCTTCTAGCCTTTGTAGCTGCCTCTAAGGTCGGTACTGGAGTCACAACAATTATTCATTTGCCCTGAGCGAGTGATCTTTCTCTCACTAGAGCAGTCTGTACTGCTGTCAGTATTTTTTTTGTGGATGCAAAACGCAGCTCAGCATTTGTGTACAAATGTGATTTGTATGCTATTTGTACTGTTTTAACTTCATTATATGTTTGGTAGATGTATCCTGATTGACCCGCAACTATATGGATCACCAGGTTGCGTATGTTTACGTGTGTCTGTAAGTGCTTTGAAACTATCATATCAGCTTGTAGGGAATGAAGGATATCTGTGTGTTCCTGTGTCCATTGTCTAACTGAAAAGTCAGGTTTTATCAAATGGTAAATAGGTTTGACCCTTTCTGCGTAATCCAAAATGTATATTCTGCCAAAGTTCAGGAAACCCAGGATCAATTGTACATTTTTTAATGATTTTGGAGGTTGGAGCAGTGCACACTGTTCTAAAAAGTTAGCTGCTAGGCTTTTTGCTTCACTTGATAGCTCATATCCCAGAAAAAGGACATCGAGGTGGGCTATCTTTGATTTTTTTAAATTAAATTTGTAGCCCTCAGAGGCAAAACCCAGTATTATGGTATTTACTCTGGTCATCATCCACATAGGATAATGTCTCTTCATCTAGATCTTGAAGTAATTCAGTTACTCTGGCCGAAAAAAAACCCTGGCTGTTCTTATACCCATGGAGGAGTCTGCAAAAGTGACACTGGGAGCGTAACGCAGAGAATGCTGTTAGATACCTGCTTTCAGGCACTATATTTTGGCAAACAAACCAATTTGAGATATCTTGTGTTGTTGTGTACTTTTTCCGCACAATGTTATTCATTAATGCAGCACTGTGTTCATTTTGTTCTGCAAATGTTTTAGTGCAAAAGTTTAAATGTCTGTAATCTAAAACTAGACTGTATGAATTGTCAGTTTTCATTACTTGAAACAAAGGATTATTCATTTGAGAGGTGCAAGTTTCAATCACCCCTTGGTATTCAAGTTGATATGAGATCTCCCTGACCTGTTTTTTAGCTTCTTGCTTTATTGGATACTGCCTCTGTGGAGTCGGAGTATTTTTTAAGGGAATTATGTGGTGGGTTGAATCCTCATCCCATCCAACATGGTTTTCATATAGTGCTGAGGCAAGGGCTAGCGCCCACTCCAGTGCATATGTGTGTTTTAGATATTTTGGAACAGGGTCAGAAAAGGCTGGTAAAATTACTGTTTCTCCCCTTGGGCAATCCATGGCCAATGCTGGCGGCCAATCTTGTTCAGCTAACAAAATGTCATAACCAAACATCAGGTTCTTCTGAAAGAGATCTTTAACTTTCCTGGTCTTGTCCCTCTCCATTTGGAGTGTTATTTCATACAATTTATGTAGGACACTTATCCTAGTATCAGGTGTTTACACAGTGATATAATCATTCAAGTCCGCTGTCACCAGAAATTCTATCAGGTTCTGGAGAGCAATTGTTACTTCTGCCGCATTGTCTAGCATCATCAGAGCCCATTCCCCTTCAGTAGTTGAGTCCTCAGAATTCTGGGCACATCTGATCTTCAGACCTGCAACCGTCTTCTTTTTTAACTCAGTTTTTGGTTTTGTTTTATCTTCTTTTTTGGAAGTAAATTCTTGAGCATGCTGCTCGTCCCTGGACTTTGTACGCTCTTCTTGTTTGTCTGAACATCCTTCCCTCTCTGAGTTTTAGTTGAACCCTGAAAGGAACGAGAGAAATGTGTATCAGAATCCTGATACCTGTCAGGTTTTCTAATATTGTCCCTATTCCTAAGGTTGTACCTCCTTTCGAAGGGCTCCTGTGGATGAGATCTACCTCTGGATTGAGATCTGGTTTCTTTTTTCTATTTTTTGGTATTGTCCCACTTCTTCTTAGAAAAACCAGGTGTCTGTTTGAAGGTGTCCTTATTGGGACTATTCATTAGATGTAGTTTTAATGCTTTCCCATTCAAACTGTCTATGCCTAACTCTGCATATGCAGTTTCAATAACTTTAGGTAATTCATGTTCATGCTGTACTCCCTTAGGCATTGATGGATTGCCACTGATGCTGCTTCCTCTTTAATATTTGCTAGTATTATAGCTGATACTTGGGCATAATTACCTAGTAACTTCATCCGAAGTTCTGAGCAGGTGTATTTGTCTTCATACATCTGGTATTATTGCTAATGACAGGTTACCAAGTGTTCTGGCATTTATGGCAGCAAAGACTGTACCCCAAGAAGTACAATCCTCTAACTGAGTGTTATCCCCATGGGCAGGCAGATTCAGGAATACTGCTTCTAGCTGTGTTATTTTCTGAGCTACCCAGAATGGCATCTGTTCGTGTTTTGCGGGCATTTTACCCATTACTGAGTGTAAAGTTTGTGGTGTAATTTTAGTTGCTGTATTTTGACTTGTATTTGTGTTTGTTGTGACTGTTGCCGGTTGGACCGTAAGTGTCCTCATGACAAACTGTGTCATGTTTCTGTAAATTTGTATTCATTCTTTGTGAGTATAAGTAAGTCTCCTCCTGGCATTGTTTCAATGTCAGGATGTGGTGTGTAGGCCGCTAACATTGGCCATGTCACTTCTTCTCTTTGAGCAGCCCGAGTCTTAGTCTATTTCTTGTATGGGGAGGGCACTCTTAAACCACTATAAATGATCCTGGTAAGTGAGTGGAACTTCAATGTCCTCATAAGGACAATATTTGTTCAGTATTTCACTCTCTATATAGACATGGAATGTTTTTGTTTTTGCATTTGCAACCGGGAATGTAACCCATGAATAGAATACCTCTGTCCTAAATGATTTGTGTGCCTCAATCATGAAAGCAACTGGATGTTAGACAGTGTGCACCTAGTTTTTTGGTAACAGCATTCCTAACATTTTCTGCAATCTGAATTGCATCTGCAGCTTCTTCATCTGCTGAGACATTTAGTTCTTGTGCAATGTTATTTTCTGACTTAGTCATTGCTTTAGTAAAGAAGAGCTTTTTTCAAGGGAACTAAGATAAGGTGCTTTGCACAATTTAGGAACAAAGTGTCTTTAAAGCTTGATTAACCAATAGCCAATAAATAATATTTTGCCTACTCAGCTACGGCAGAGTTTGTGCCCTCCCACTCCAGATGTCTCTGACTATTTGTGAGTAGGGGTCTCTGAGACTAGCCTGACTGAGCTACAGAGATTCTTCTGGTAAATAAGTACCCAACCACTGCTGGCGGTGCATGTCGTGTAGTTTCTATAAAACTATGTAGGATCTGTGCTTTTGGACAGCTTACGCCGTAGGATTGGTGTTAGACTGATCCTGAACAACCCCACAGAGTATGATGGCCTCTTGTAACAGCTAGCTCACAGTGCCACTACAATCTTCTCTTACCAAGGAGAGAATAGTTCTGGGCAACCATTGAACATGACAACCCTGATCCCTCAGGACTGTGAAAACAATATACTACTTTTCGCTAAGTCACTCAGGCTTACTTAGGCCCCCATTAGGATGGCGGGCGGACTTTGCCCGCCCGCCATCCTCGCAGTACTAGGGTCCGCCCGCCATAAGGGCGGGGTCCCATGCCGGGGATTAGGATGCACAAGCCACAGTGGCGGGCGGATCCTGTATCTTTACCATTGCGGCGGGCTGTGCTAAAACGACCGCCCGCCGCAATGGTAAAGATACATGTTGTGCATTTCAAAGCACAACGTGACAGGCACCACGCAGTGCTTGTCACATTGTTCTTTGAAATGCTGGGGGGTACCATAGGTACCCCCACGCCCCCAGGGTCCCTGGGGGCCCGCAACGGGCCCCCGCAGGGAGTCTCTGCATGCCTTTTCATGGCAGCATTGCTGCCACGGAAAGGCATGACAAATGCCCATACTATAGTGGCTGGCGGTGTCTGATAGTCACCACCACCATATTAAACCTTTTCCGCCCGGTCGCAGGGTGACCGGGGTGGAAAAGCGGCGGACAGTCTTTCCGTCCGCCGCGGACCCCCCAGCCATCTTAATATGGCGGGGGTTCATTGCAGCAAGGATGGCGGCGGATTGCCCCCACCAGGCCGGCAGGGGCTACCGCCAGCCTGGCGGGGGCGATCTGCCCGCCATCCTAATGGGCCCCATAGTTTGTCTTAGAGAGATACACAAAATAAATGGTTGGGCGTTTTCAATAAGTATTTCTTGAACAGTTGTTATTTTAGTGAAAAATAGATGAGCTGCAACTATTGTTAAACAGTAAAAGATATAAATAGAGGGCCCGATTCACAGAATGAATTTAAGACTCAATCCTAAATTTACTACTATTTTGGTATTCACAAAATGCACTTACTACTTTTGGCATTCACAGAACACACTTACTACTTTTGGCATTCACAGAATGAACTTACTACTTTTGGTATTCACAGAAGTTAGGATTTTGTCTTAAGTTTGTCTTAAGACAGACTTAAGACAGACTTAAGACAAACTTAAGACAGACTTAAGACAGACTTAAGACAAAATCCTACCTTCTGTGAATATCAAAAGTAGTAAGTTCATTCTGTGAATACCAAAAGTAGTAAGTGCATTATGTGAATTCCAAAAGTAGTAAGTGCATTCTGTGAATACCAAAATAGTAGTAAGTTTAGGATTGAGTCTTAAGTTCATTTTGTGAATCGGGCCCGATATCATTAGTACGAAAGTAAATGGATGGTATAACTCTACCATCTTGTATTAATCATGAATATACACAAGTATATAAAATACATGATTATAAAAAGATGCGTACTCCTACAATGCCTCCCTAACTAAATGTACCTAAGTGTATCTAGCATGTATGTAGGTGTTAAGCCAAGAATCACTCTAGGATGAAGTGAACCCCATTACCTGAAGTGAGAGACTGTGGCACCCTGTCCTGGTCTCAGATTGGACACCCCACAAGGGATGTGTTTAGACCACTGAGAGCTGTAGTGTCTGCATGCAGGAACCTCAGCGTCCCTGGTCAGTGTGTCAGCCGGGAAGTCCTGGTCTCCACAGTCTATCTTAGCAAGATGTGATGTATATATACCCATAGGTCTCCTAAGGGGTCCTAACTTGCTGTATTACTGTGCCGGACTTAGGATGATGTCGAGCATAAACTTTATACATAGATATTATACAGGAGATGGTAGTCCTGCTGCGCTTCCAAGAATCCTCATGCATAATGTATGAGATTTCGAACTAGGGAAAACCCACGTTCTGAATGCAGTGTTGTGTCTAGGTGAAAGGTAAGTCCCTGTAAACCGTTATAAGTGAAATGTGGGAAAGAGTCTAAGTGAAGGGTAACAATGTTACCTGGGCCTTTCATCAGGGTACCTATATGAAATGTAACACCATTGTGGGCAGATGTTAAAAAGTCCTTTATTCAACCATTTACATAATGGTATTTTTTTACTTTTTCAGCTAGACCTCCTCGCTTAACTAATTTTATTTTATTTTTAATTTGCCAACAAACTTCTAGAACCTTATTTGAAGTATGGAAAATCACCTAGAAATGTATTCCTTCATTCAGAACCTTGGTATGACAAACATGTCCAAATCAACCGCAAATCAATTATCTGGCACTATAGATAAATAGAGGAGTGTTGTGGGTCCATCAATGTATTCAAAACAAGAAAATATTGCCTTTTTTTAACCCCTTCACTGCGGGGGTTATTCCCCCGCTGTGCTGGGGGGGAGGGGGGGCGCGCACAGCGCCCGCATGCTCATGACGAGCTGAGCTCGTCATGAGCTACAGTGGTCCTCGGCTGAGCTCGTCACAGGTGCATTGGCTCCGTGGAACATTCAGCACAGCGGGGGAATTATCCCCGCGTGTTAGCGTTCCACGGGCCATGACGAGCTCAGTTCATCATGAGCACTGGAGCACCGTGGCTCATGACGAGCTCAGCTCGTCATGAGCATGGAAGAGGTTAACTTACATCAACATTTTCACTGTCCTTATAGTTTCGAATCAGACTATAGATCTCTCTTGACAGAAATAATCAATTATTCTCTATAGTTAGGTAACACCCCTTCACACAACCCCAAGGAAAAAAAACTCTTACCAATATTATTACCTTATCCTAAAGCCGCATTTGTTTATAAATGTTGTTATTGTATCTGTGTTATTTCGACAACTACTGTAATAAAATCTATAATAAAACATTTTATAAAAGAAATACAAAATAAACATATAATACAGCAACATGGTAAAAAGTGATGTACACAGGCAATCCATAGAGATACACTGTTGCACCATCTATGAGAAATGCAGTTGCTGAGATCTACTAGTTAAAAGTTAATATGCAAGTCATCAATTAAAACATGCGTAAAATATAGTAAAGGAAATGGGAAGGGAACAGCATGACATTCAATCATGATATAAGCCTTATTTTGGGTTAAAATTGCAACCCCCTAAGAGACCTAATTAGAATATTTTAAGTTCTCCTTAAGATGCCAACGGGGAGAATTAAGATATAAAGTGCATATGCATAAAATGTAGTTTTGATACATAACTGGGCGGCCTTAGAACCCTGCAGCAGTTTCATCTCAGCTTCATTCAGTAGGGTGCTGAGCCACTCCTGACAAGGCTTTTCGTCTAATTAGCCATGCATGGTAAAGAAAGTTAGCCACACAGCAAGCGATAAGACTTCTAGAATCAGTCCTGGGAATGCGCAGGGCAACCCAATGGTCCAGTGTGCCCAGTTGTCAGCAGATTGGTTTTAGCGACTTGGACCTCAGGACGATTTATGCCGAGCAAGCAAACATAACTTCTGCAACACTTTCCATCGGGGCCCTGCAACATGGACAATCCTTTGGCATCTGTTTGGGTGGGTTCCATTTTGCAGTTGTCTCGCAGACAGGGAGTGTGCCAAACCTAAACTGGATTTACAGCATCCTGTCCCTCGTGACCTGAATTATATCTACATTTTATAAATGTGTTTCGACTACATCTTCTGTTAGACTTAAATCTGATAAAATGTAGCCTGGGAAGGAGATCTCAATGCCTTTTAGTCTGTTTCCTAATCGGACAATATTGGGTTCAAATTACAAACATCCTCCAAAGCTGAAAATACTACTCAAATATTATACTTTATATATGTATTTGCTTATTACTCCAACATCCATACCAAATTTGAAAAAACATATGCCTCACATTGCTGGTCTTGTACAGTTAATGATTCTCACCTTTAGCACATGTTATTTTTCTGTCCAAATATTTTATCGTTTTTTAAAACAAGTTTGATGCCAAATTCAAGGAGAATGTCTCCCATCCCAGCACTTAATTTGTCCCAATGCATGGTAGTAAGTGAAGTGCATGATAACACTTACTTAAGTAGTAGCCATTAATGTGTCACCCTTGTTGGTGCAACTTGTGCTGTGCACCACACGTGTTTATGGATGTATTCCTTCATCAGTAGAGAGCAGAAAGTCTATTTGCTGGTGCTGTAAATGCTTTCCAAAGTCTTCTTAGGTCTTTGTACCACTCACGAGGGCTCATCAGCTCAGTAGCACAAGGGAGCCTTTCAACCAAAAGGAGGGTGGGAGCACTCTGCCTCACATCTCAGCTCTCACTTTGCCCCAGTGCATAATGGTAAACACAGTACCTGATAACACTTACTTCAGCACTAGTCTTTAATTTCTCACCCTTGTTGGTGCAGCTTGTGCTTGAGTAACTATGGATATGTTTATGGATTCAGTCCATCAGTAGAGAGCAACAAGTCCTATTGGGGATGCTGGAAATGCTGCATGAGATACACAGCACTGGCTGCACCAACAAGGATGAAAAACTGAAGACTGTTACTGAAGTAAGCGTTATCATGCACTGCATTTACCATGATGCACTGGGGCGAACTGAGTGCTGGGATGTGATGGAGTGTGCTCCCAACCTCTTTTGTTCGAAACGGCTCCCATGAGCTAAAGTGCTGATGAGCTCTGGCTAATTCAACTGCACCCAGAGAGCAGTGCAGGGACCTGAGAAGCCTTTGGGCAGCATTTCCAGCACCCCTAAAACAACTTGTTGGTCTCTACTGAAAAAGTACAACTATTCTGAAACGTGCCTCGAGATACACTGCACCAACAAGGATGCAAAACCTAAGACTATTACTGAAGTCAATGTTATCACGCACTGCATTTACCATGGTGCACCGGGGTGAACTGATTGCTGGGATGTGAGGCAGTGTGCTCCCACTTTCTTTTTGTTTGTAAAGGTACCTTAAGCTAATGAGCTGTGGAGCTCTGGCTGATCACCTGTGAGCAGTGAGCGGTAGAGAGACCAGTGAAGGCTTTGGGGAGCTTTTTCCAACACCCCCAAACACTGTATTGGCCTCTACTGAAGAAGGATAACTAGCCTGAAACATGCCTAGAGATACACTGCACTGGCTGCACCAACAAGGGTGCAAAACTAAAGGCTGTTACCAAGGTCAGTGTTTTTATGCATTGCATTTACCATGATGCACTGGGGTGAACTGAGTGCTGGTTTGTAAGGCAGCGTGCACGCACGCTCTTTTTGATTAAAAAGGTCCATTAAGCTAATGAGCTGACGAGCTCTGGCTGTGCACCTCAAAAGTAACGTGTTGCTCTCCACTGAACAAGGATAAATATCCTGAAATGTGTCTAGAGAAACATTGCACTGGCTGCACCAACAAGGGTGCAAAAATAGAGGCTGTTACTGAAGTTATTGTTATCATGGACTGCATTTACCATGATACCATAGGGTGCAGTGAGATCTGGGATGTGAGATAGTGTGCTCTTACCCTCCTTTTGTTTGAAAAGGTCCCTTGAGCTAATGAGCTGACGAGCTCTGGCTGATGCACCTGCACCAAATTAGTGGTACAGGCATCTGAGAAGACTTTGGGCAGCATTTCCAGCACCCCCAGACACAATGTATTGGTCTCTACTAAAGAACGAACACTATCCTAAAATGTATCTAGAGATACACTGCACTGGCTGCACCAACAAGGGTAGAAAACTAATGACTGTTAGCGAAGTCAGTGTTTTTATGCACTGCATTTACCATGATGCACTGGGGCAAACTGAGTACTGAGATATGAGGCAGTGTGCTCCCCCTCTCTCTTTGTTGTAAAGGACTCCCTTTAGCAAATGAGCTGATGAACTCTGGCTGAATCAACTTGTGTCCAGTGAGTGGTACAGAGACCTGAGAAGACTTTGGGCAGCATTTCCCGCACCCCCAAAACAATGTGTTGTTTTCTACTGAAGGACAGCTATTCTGAAACATGTGCAAAAACAACAGTTGATGGACAGAATGCAGAACAATGTCATACATTCACCCCAGTACACAGTTTTGGGTGTAAATCCATCATTTATTTGCTCACCATGCCATTCCAGTTTGAACCCAGCCCTATGCAAATCAGTCTTGACCCTGTGCCACATGGGAACAGTCCAACCCGAACTGCCAAACCAGGTCATCCCTGGACTGGAAACAAGCATCCTAGGACCGGTTTCAGTCTTTCAGCCCTCATTAGCCAGGAAAGCTTGATTCCAGTGGCATGGAGAGCACAGGACTCACGTCTGAGCATACCCGTCCCACTCGGTGACAAATGCAAAAACAACAGTTGATGGACAGAATGCAGAACAATGTCATACATTCACCCCAGTACAGTGATCTGGGCCTAAATCCATAATTTGTTTGCTCACCATGCCATTCCAGTTTGAACCCAGCCATATGCAAATCAGTCTTGACCCTGTGACACAAGGGAACAGTCAAACCTGAACTGCCAAGCCAGGTCCTCCCTGGACTGGAAACAAGCATCCCAAGGACCCGTTTCGGGCTTTCAGCCCTCATCAGCCAGGATAGCTTGATTCCAGTGGCATGGAGAGCACGGGACTCACGTCTGAGCATACCCGTCCCACTTGGTGACAAATGCAAAAACAACAGTTGATGGACAGAATGCAGAACAATGTCCTACATTCACCCCAGTACAGTGATCTGGGCCTAAATCCATAATTTGTTTGCTCACCATGCCATTCCAGTTTGAACCCAGCCATATGCAAATCAGTCTTGACCCTGTGGCACAAGGGAACAGTCCAACCTGAACTGCCAAGCCAGGTCCTCCCTGGACTGGAAACAAGCATCCCAAGGACCCGTTTCGGGCTTTCAGCCCTCATCAGCCAGGATAGCTTGATTCCAGTGGCATGGAGAGCACGGGACTCACGTCTGAGCATACACGTCCCACTAGGGGTGACAAATGCAAAAACAACAGTTGATGGACAGAATGCAGAACAATGTCATACATTCACCCCAGTACAGAGATCTGGGCCTAAATCCATCATTTTTTTGCTCACCAATCCATTCCAGTTTGAACCCAACCATATGCAAATCAGTCTTTACCCTGTGCCACATTGGAACAGTCCAGCCCGAACTGCCAAGCCAGGTCCTCCCTGGACTGGAAACAAGCATCCTAGGACCGGTTTTGGACTTTCAGCCCTCATCAGCCAGGATAGCTTGATTCCATTGGCATGGAGAGCACAGGACTCACGTCTGAGCATACCTGTCCCACTCGGGGTGACAAATGCAAAAACAACAGTTGATGGACAGAAAGCAGAACAATGCCATACATCCTAAAATGTATCTAGAGATACACTGCACTGGCTGCACCAACAAGGGTACAGAGATCTGGGCCTAAATCCATCATTTTTTTTCTCACCATGCCATTCCAGTTTGAACCCAGCCATATGCAAATCGGTTTTGACCCTGTGCCACATGGGAACAGTCCAGCCTGAAATGCAAAGCCATGTCCTCCCTGGACTGGAAACAATCAACCTAGGACCGGTCTCGGGCTTTCAGCCCTCATCAGCCAGGATAGCTTGATTCCAGTGGCATGGAGAGCACGGGACTGACGTCTGAGCATACCCGTCCCACTCGGGGTGACAAATGCAAAAACAACAGTTGATGGACAGAAAGCAGAACAACGTCATTCATTCACCCCAATACAGACATCTGGGCCTAAATCCATAATTTTTTTGCTCACCATGCCATTCCAGTTTGAACTCCGCAATACGCAAATCAGTCTTGACCCTGTGCCACATGGGAACAGTCCAGCCCGAACTGCCAAGCCAGGTCCTCCCTGGACTGGAAACAAGAATCCTAGGACCCCTTTCGGGCTTTCAGCCCTCATCACCCAGGATAGCTTGATTCCAGAGGCGTGGAAAGCACAGGACTGACGTCTGAGCATTCCTGTCCCACTCAGGGTGACAAATGCAAAAACAACAGTTGATGGACAGAATGCAGAACAAAGTCATACATTCACCCCAGTACAGAGATCTTGGCCTAAATCCATCATGTTTTTGCTCACCATGCCATTCCATTTTAACCCAGCCATAGGCAAATCAGTCTTGACCCTGTGCCACATGGGAACAGTCCAGCCCAAACTGCCTATCCAGGTCCTCCCTGGACAGGAAAGAAGCATCCTAGGACCGCTTTCGGGCTTTCAGCCCTCATCAGCCAGGATAGCTTGATTACAGTGGCATGGAGAGCACAGGACTCACGTCTGGGTATACCCATCCTACTCAGGGTGACAAATGCAAAAACAACAGTTGATGGACAGAATGCAGAACAACGTCATTCATTCACCCCAGTACAGAGATCTTGGCCTAAATCCATCATTTTTTTGCTCACCATGCCATTCCAGTTGAACCCAACCATAGGCAAATCAGTCTTGACCCTGTGCCACATGGGAACAGTCCAGCCCGAACTGCCAATCCAGGTCCTCCCTGGACAGGAAACAAGCATCCTAGGACCGGTTTCGGGCTTTCAGCATCATCAGCCAGGATAGCTTGATTACAGTGGCATGGAGAGCATGGGACTCACGTCTGGGCATACCCGTCACACTCAGGGTGACAAATGCAAAAACAACAGTTGATGGACAGAATGCAGAACAATGTCATACATTCACCCCATGGCCATGTCTGAACTGGGGTGACTTGGTGAGCAAAATAACGATGGATTAAACCTAGATCTGTGACTGGGGGTGAATGTTTTGCCTTTGTGCAACATTCTGTCCATCATCTTGTGTGTTTTGCTGTTCACCCTATGTGGGAACGGTATGCCCAGACGTGGGTCCCGTGCTCACTACGCCACTGGAGTCAAGCTATCCTGGCTGATGAAGGCTGATAGCCAAAAAACTGGTCCTAGGATGCTTGATTCCGGTCCAGGGAAGACATGGCTTGACAGTTTGGTCTGAATTGTTCCCATGAGCCACAGGGTCAAGACTGATTTGCATATGACCATGTCTGAACTGGGGTGGCTTGGTGAACAAAATAACGATGGATTAAACCCAGATCTGTGACTGGGGTTGAATGTTTTGCCATTGTGCAACATTGCCGTCCATCATCTTGTGTGTTATCCTGAAACATGTCCCAAGAGATACACAACACTAAATGCACCGACAAGGGTGCAAAACAAAAGACTGTTACTTAAGTAAGTTTTATCATGCACTGCATTTACGGTGATGCATTGGGGTGTATTGATGTGAGGCAGTGTGCTCCCGCCCTCTTTTAATTTTGTGCCAAATTACTCACATTTCTCATGTCAATTTTCCCTACAATATTGTTCACTGGGAAGTCTATCTATTATATGGTTGCACTCTGCCTTTAATAATAAGATGATCGACTTTCTCTTGGCAATTGCATTTCAAATCATAACTACCAATTAGAAGAATTCTATTAATGTTTCTTTAAAGCTTGGTGGTAGTTGGTATGTTATAATCCTAGATTTGATACTGTGTATATGCTACCTGCTTCGCATAATTGTAAAAAGTTGCTTTGGTTACCTATTACAGATGTTTTCAGTACTACTACTATTTGACAGCCAAATGGTTAAAATATGATTATGAACCTCCTTAATATTGGACTATGCTGCTTCATCTATTTCTGTATTTTCACTGCATTCTACCATATTATTTTTTATTACATACTACTTTTTGATTCTTTTTCAATTTTTGCTTCTATCATTTAATCATATATTCTGCCTCTCTTTCCCCTTTCCTTTCCTTTTATCCTTTTCCTTTTATTCTCTCTAGTTCCCTCTCCCTTTACATGGTTACTCAGTTATTCGTTTCCATTACATCAACTTCTGTTCTCATCTTACTCTGATTGCTTTCACTTTCTTTTATTAGTTACCCTAAATACTGTTTATTATGACATATTGCTCTCATAGAGGTGGTTCAATTAATTTACTATCTTATTCTTAGAACTTGTAAACTGTATTATGCATGCGGGATAAACCCTTTACATCTTTAAAACAAAAAACGTAACAAAGGCTTTCTGCAATTGAAATGACTGCCAGCTACGCGAACATCAGCGTTTGTCCCTCTTTTATTTTGATGACACAATCATACTCAGGTGAGTTATACATCATTGCTGCATTCTGGGGCTTATAGTTCGTAATAATAGGACCCAGGGGGGCTGCAGGTAGTCCTATCAATCCAATCTTTAAAATCACAGGAACACAGGCAGAGTTCGTCCCCGTTCAAATTTTTTGCTGAACAGTCCTGCTCCGCTGATGCAGCGCACCAGCTGTGGGACCGCTAGATTTGCGGCGGTGCATCCTTCGACCGGGTCGGCCGATACAAAATAAAGTTTCACAGTTGCCCATATGCAGGATGCAGTCTCTGTGAGCAAACTCCAGTTTGGGGAAGAAACCCATGTTCCCAGCATCAGCAGAGCCTGACGTGTTTCAGGACAACTCCCTTTCTCAAAGGCTTTCTGCAATTGAAATGACTGCCAGCTACGCGAACATCAGCGTTTGACCCTCTTTTATTTTGATGACACAATCATACTCAGGTGAGTTATACATCATTGCTGCATTCTAGGGCTGATAGTTCGTAATAATAGGACCCAAGTGGGCTGCAGGCAGTCCTATCAATCCAATCTTTAACATCACAGGAACACAGGCAGAGTTCGTCCCCGTTCAAATGTTTTGCTGAACAGTCCTGCTCCGCTGATGCAGCGCACCAGCTGCGGGACCGCTAGATTTGGGGCGGTGCATCCTTCGACCGGGTCGGCCGATACAAAATAAAGTTTCACAGTTGCCCATATGCAGGATGCGGGGAACATCACTTACAACGCATTTTTTACAACGCACTACCATTACATCGCAACCATTACAACGCATACCATTACAACGCATTGCACTGGGGGGCGCTCTAGGATAGGGAATATATTTAATTTACTATCCAACACCTTTCCTGCTATCCACGGGGACTGGAGTTGGAATAGTAAATTAAATAATTCACTATCCAGCGCCTAAAAGCATTATGCGTTGTAATGGACTGCGTGGTAAAAACCGCGTTGTAAAGGCATGCGATGTAAAAGCATGCGTTGTAGTGACACCAATCCGCAGGATGCACTCTCTGTGAGCAAACTCCAGTTTGGGGAAGAAACCCATGTTCCCAGCATCAGCAGAGCCTGACGCATTTCAGGACAACTCCCTTTCTCGAAGGCTTTCTGCAATTGAAATGACTTCCAGCTACGCGAACATCAGCGTTTGTCCCTCTTTTATTTTGATGACACAATCATACTCAGGTGAGTTATACATCATTGCTGCATTCTGGGGCTGATAGTTCGTAATAATAGGACCCAAGTGGGCTGCAGGCAGTCCTATCAATCCAATCTTTAAAATCACAGGAACACAGGCAGAGTTCGTCCCCGTTCAAATTTTTTGCTGAACAGTCCTGCTCCGCTGATGCAGCGCACCAGCAGCGGGACCGCTAGATTTGCGGCGGTGTATCCTTCGACCGGGTCGGCCGATACAAAATAATGTTTCACAGTTGCCCATATGCAGGATGCACTCTCTGTGAGCAAACTCCAGAGACAGGTAGAGGTAAAGGAATGCTAGGCTTTTTAAAAAGAATACACACACACACATAGAAAATATATGTGTGTGTACATATATATATATATAAGTAAGTAAAAACCAAAAAAGACGAGAACGCAGGAAACAAGCCAAACACAAACGAGAAAACAAAGAAAACAAAAGTCCCATGGCAACGCAAGAAGTAAAACAAAATAATGCTGTGATTAATTTGTCTGACATCACCTTAAGCAGAGCTGAAGAACAGCTTTTAGCTCTAGGACTGAATTTTTGTCCAGCACAATACTTTCACTATGCGGCAACCCGCATTGATGTAAATCGTTTCATCAGAAAAATTAAGCTGCAGAAATTCTTCGCCACACAAAAACTGAAAACGGATGAAGACAAGCCGTCCGCCGTTGATTCCAGTACTCCGGACGGAGTGCTCGAGGTAAGAGCGGCAGATGCACCCACTTGTTTAACTCTCAATGACTTAGGTCAAGCTACTGACTCACAGCCTATGTGCCAAGACAATGAAGATACCACCCAAACCAGACTTGCTAGAATCAACAGTTCTCAAAAAGGAGCAGGTATTACACCATTTAAAAATAAATTCAAATTCACTCCTTTGATGATAAAAGATGCCATAGACACTTTCCAGGATTGCATTGTAAATGAAATGAAGCAGTTACACATTGAATCTTGCAACTGCAAGCGACAACAGTATAATCAAAAGCAAGCTGAATATGTCGCCCTTGTCAAAAAACTCAGTACCAATCCTGAAATAGTGATTAAAACAGCTGACAAGGGGGGTAATTTGGTGATTTGGGCCAAGAAAGACTATATAACAGAAGCCCTAAGACAAATACATGATACTTCTTGCTATATGTAAATGTAAATGTATTTATATAGCGCGAATCGCCCATATCTATGCGCTTGCTTAGGGAACCCGTCCTGGTATTCCCCTGTGAGATACCCCGACAGGGTATCCACAAGGTGAAAGCCAGGCATCCCGCCACGAGGGGCCGTTGTGGAGATTAAGCAAGCTATTGCCCAGAGTCGCAGAGTGTGAACCCGTGAGTCGAGTAGGCACCGGAGCGAGAATTATCGAGTCTGTGGAATTATTGAGCCCAACCCCCGTCGGGGCGGGGAATTGAACCCTGGTCCAGGGCCGATCTCAGCTTCCGGGTCTGCCGCCTCTAACCCCTGAGCCACACTTCTCCACGAAAAGTAACAATAAAGACTACACCAAGGCTAAAGTCACTTTGGAAAAATTCCTGAACAAATATCGGCGGGAGGGGTTAATTTCTGGAGAAGAATTCAAATTCATGAATAAAGAATATCCGGTGCTGCCGGTTCTCTATTTGATTCCCAAAGTACACAAGGGAACTTTCCCCACCCCAGGACGACCGATCATCTCGGCCATTGACAGTGCTGGAGAGAATGTAGGTTGCTATGTAGATTATTCTCTTCAAGATCTGGTCAAGGCACTACCAAGTTATGTACAGGACACTGGTGACTTTGGACGTTGAGTCCTTGTATACGAGTATTGGACATAAAGAGGGACTTAGGGCTACCAAGCACTTTCTAGGCAACAGATCTGCGGAATTATATGCTCACAACAATGTTATTCTGGATTTGATGGACTGGTGTCTTAATAACAATTATTTTTCTTTTGGCAAGGACCTGTGGAGACAGCTTTGTGGCGTGGCGATGGGATCCTGCTTCTCCCCCAGCTATGCGTGCTTGCACGTAGGCTGGTGGGAGGAGCAGGTTCTCGCCGTCGCGCACAAAGTGTGCGTAAGGGAAAAGATTGTTAAATATCTCAGATACATAGATGATATTTTTATTCGCTGGGACGGCAGTGCAGATGAGGCTCAATCATTTGTGGACAAAATCAATGTCAATTCCCTCAATCTGCACTTCACCTCGCACATCAGTCCCTCTGAAATAGAATTTTTGGATACCAGGATATATATTAATGTCAATAGAATAGAGTCCACCCTATTCCGTAAACCCACTTCAGGCAATACCACACTACATGCCTCCAGTCTCCACCCGCAACACACGATATCCAGTATCCCTTATGGAGAAATCCTAAGGATCAAACGGATTTGTAGCTCTACTACTGATTTTGAGAAGTGCTTCATTGAATTAAAGGCCCGGCTAAAAGAACGTGGCTATTCTGACCGCACCTTCAACCAAGCTTTGGCTAAGGCAAGGTTGAGAAGTAGGGAGAGCCTCTTGCCAACAACTAATGATGAAATTGATGTTGATTTGCAAAATACTGGGTCTGTGGCCAATACAGTTTCGGAAAAGACAATCTGTCCAAGATTCATCACAGCCTATAGCAGTGATGAAAAAGCCATTCTAAAGATTATTCGAAAAAATTGGCCTATAGTCTTAACTGACAATATTCTCAATTCCACTTTACCCCGTACACCTATTGTCACCTTTAGACGGGCGAGAAATATGGGATTGTCTTTGGACACTAGTAGTCCAGAACTGAAAACAAAGGGCACATGGCTAAAAACTAAAGCTGGTTTTTACAAATGTACACATTGCAGGGCATGCAAATTCGGTGTAAACATGACCCATTACCGTACACCGTTCAACATGAGTGAAATTCCTATCAAGGGCAACCATGACTGCAAAACTGATTTTGCAGTCTACGTTCTGACGTGCACCTGTGGATTAAACTACATTGGTAGCACAAAGGCCCAGGTGCACGTGAGAATTCTTCAACACCTCAGAGCAATACTCCACAATGACCAAGCCTACCCAGTGGCGCGTCATTTTGCGCTTAAACACAATCAAGATCTGCAGTGTTTAAAGTATTATGTAGTAGGGTCGGTACCTCCTCTGCGAAGATGGGGTAACAGGGAGTTGTTACTGAGACAATTAGAGACACGGTTCATTCTTCAGTTCGACAGCAAGTGGCCCAATGAGCTTAATAATACTGAAGACATATATAACTTCTTATGAGGCTCACTGTCTTGGTCACTGCTGTGTCTAAGTCATGACTTGTTGTTTCTATTGTTTGTTGCTTTCTTGGTTCATAATTGCCCTGTATTGATATGGAGTTTCACATCAACCTTATCTAAAATTCATTCATTATAGTCTTCTAATGTCCTATTCATCGTGATGTATCTCCTACTAGGTGGGCAGTCAGGTTCCCTGTTGCCCCCCCCACACTCTTTTGGATTACAAGAAGGGATAAACCCATACTATTTATGATAAATAATAGATAGTCAGGTTCCCTGTTATCTATGGGATTTTAACTTATCCTTTCTATTAGTGTTTTCTGTCCTTCGGCCACCATAAATTCGTGGCATCCCTTCCCTTTTTACACTTCCAGTTTTATCACCTCATATTTTATCACTATATTTATTCCTCACTTGTAAAATCATGATGAATTTTTTTTTTAGAATAGCATTTTATACTTACCTTTTTATTACATAATATGGCTTTCCACATATTTATAGTATTGGTAATGTTTATACATGCATTCTCTGCTAACATTAATGTACATATATATCATGGATTTTAACAATTTTGTGATGTGAATATTTGCACTTTAAATTTAGCCTCTTTGCACACTAGATAGGGTTGGTTTTAGGTGTTTTTACACTATAGCACTTTTTTTGCTCATTTGCACATTCTGCCGCCAAAATTCCCCAACATATATGTACATAAGTCCTTTATATATAAAAACGATAAAGGATACCATTGTATTTCTCAATGGTGGTCATCTACATCCATGATGACATATCGGATTCATCCAGATATTACGTTTTGTGAGTGTTTTTTGATTTAGGGATTTGAACCCGTTATTTTTGCATACAAATAATGATGCTCACAACGTGCAAATGCATTTATGCAGTAATTGTATTTAAATGTGCAGTAATTGATAACAACTGTCATTTTGGTTTATGAATGTACATACACCCTCTACAAAATTGTTTCATTGAATCAAATCTGTGGTGTAACCATGTATTCAGGCACATTAGGTCTGTTGTCCATATCTACTGACCATGTGACCTAGTGGGAGGCGGTCGAAAGGCGGAGCACTATGCACTTTAAATATCACCTAATGCATGTGAACAAGGGCTGCAAAGCCCGAAACGCGTCATGGTCGGTTGTACGAGAAAAACCTGCAAATAAAAAATCAGTTCCGGAAACCTGTGGTCTGTCTCCTGCTTCGCCAGTTCTTGCAGATTGGAGGTGGCAATTTGGAGTTTCTGCACATATATATATATATATATATATATATATATATATATATATATATATATATATATATATATATATATATATATATATATATATATATATATATATATATATATATATATATATATATATATATATATATATATATATATATATATAAACACACCTCCTTCTCAGGAATGAATACGCACTCGCAGGATCTGCTGTTTTCAAATTTTAATCATACGCAATGTCCAGCATCATAAATACCGACGCGTTTCGCCACCAAACCGGCGGCTTGTTCACGGTGGATATTTACTTTTACACAAATCTTCCAATAAGAAGTGATTTCCAAACACATGTGATTTTCCATGTCACTTCCTGCTGTTAATCGCTGAGCATAGTGGGATTTGTAGTTCAATGGATACATTCTGTACACACAAAGATGTTTTAACCCGTATACACATTACGATAAACGGCAAATTCTGTTCGAATTACATTTCATTACATTACCGGCCCCCCCATATTAAAGAACTGGATCACCCCTTATAGACCCACGAGAGCGCTTCGCTCGGAGCACGGAAACCTCATCACGATCCCCAAGGTGAAAAAGGCCCGCACAGGTGGCCGCCGCTTCTCGGTCAACACAGGAAACAAATGGAATGCACTCCCTCTGAGCCTCAGAGTAGAACCCAACCTCCTTCGGTTCAGGAAAGCCCTCAAAACCCTACTCTTCCCCTAAACTTTCATTTCTCCCGACCACTCCCCTCTGCGGGCAAAAGGTTCAGCGCTGGGATACCCACTGGGTGACTACGCGCTCTATAAAACCATAAATAATAATAAAATTTCTAATACCCATCATTGTTAGGTTTCTGTGTTGTCAGACCCGCAAATTATCCATAAGTATTGATTGAATTATAGTATTGAATAACCTTTATCTACTTTGTATTACCATTTCGAACAAATACGCTGTGCGAGCTCCCTCTCCTCGTTTAATTTCTACATTATCTGTCCCTGGACCTCAGCACGCGACTGAAGATGAATTTTGACACGGTGTCAGGAATGACAGATCAAAAAGCTACTACATTCGCATACACTACGGAAGATGCGAGCAAAATTTATAATTTAATCCAAGAGGAAGTTACCGCGCCTGGCAACACCCGTAGCGCGGAAAGCAACCTCAAACAATTACTCTATCTTTTGAAAAAGGAGTCAAACCAGAAACTACATGCGAGCACCCTGATAAGGTACCATCGGGTACAACGGATACCTCGGGGCCTGAGGGTCCCACTTAAACCACTTCTCTGCAAGAACAATATACAATTTGTAGAACGTTGGTATTCAATACTGAATAAGTGTTCCCTCGATCTCATTTTATTGATCGTAGAGGAACTGTCCAAATCTCTGGAGGAATTAACACGAGAGATATCAAATATCAGAAAGGAACTTACCGACACCATGACTGCCGAGGATCTGAACAAAATGTTGGAAGATATCAATATCCAACTGGATAAACATACCCGGGAAACGCAGGAGAGAAAACTGCGCAAGTTCAAGAGGGACACTATAGATTACAAGCTCGGCGAGGTGTACACCTGGGCAGAGGTGTACGCCCGCCGACGCTCCAACAAACCTTACAATGCCACATCCGCTACAGAAACATCCTCTTCTGAAGACGACACCAGATCTCGACCCACACGTACAACCATAAGTACAGATCCACAAGCTCCGAGTACCTCTACCGATCCCTCAGTTCATTTTTTAGAATTAGGTACGGACCAACAAAAAGATCCCGGGGGGGAAAAACCCGCAGATCACACAGAAAAAACACCTCCTCAAACGAAGAAGAAACCCAAAGGCAGACGTTAAATCATCAGGACAATCTTGTCATCAATATCTCTTCTACAACCTTAACTAATGAAGAAATCAATACCTTACAAAAGGGTCAATCCTTTGTCCCTACCACAGCCATGAATACACTTGAGATGGAAGTAAGTGCATTTAAACTTGTTCGCAATATCCGTTTAAGACATTACTTCACGAACATCATACCGACACCTGTTGATGATGATGATATGCTTAGAGGATTAAGACCGCACAGTGTATTTCTGGCACCACAGAGTCACAAAATTATAGATACGTTTGAGAATTTGATCAAACAAGACATCTTGAAACTGCCTTTTCAATCCAGTATCAAACGAGGAAACCTAACCCGAAAAGAGAGAAATATCCTAAAAAAATTGGCTAACAACAAATCCATCACATTCCAAAATGCTGACAAGGGAGGTGCCCTGGTCATCATGGACACCTCCTTCTATGACCAACAATTGGATCTACACATCAATGACAAAGACACTTATGATCTCCTACCTGGAGATCCCACTAAAGAATATACACAAGAATTGACACTAATCGTCAAAAATGCCTTTGATCATGGTACCATTAATGACAAAACTCGGAGATTCTTGACTCCATCCAATCCCAAACCACCCACTCTTTACATGCTTCCCAAGATGCACAAGCATCCTACACAACCTCCTTTCCGACCTATAGTATCGACCAGAGGCAGCCTACATGAGAATGCTGGCAAATTCTTGGACAGATATTTACAACCTTTTGTTCAGGCCACAGGATCACACGTCAAAGACACTACAGATTTTCTTCTTAAAATTGAACCTATCTTGAACGCTCTCAAACACACTCAGCTCATCATGTGCACGGTGGACGTATGTGCCCTGTATACCTCCATCCCCCATGCAGGAGGTATCGAAGCCATAGAGAACATCTTATCCGCATCTGAGCTCGATGCAGACCTGAAAATTTTCCTCATGCAGTTAACCATATTCACTCTTTATCACAGTTATTTCACAGTCAACAATAAATGGATCTTACAACTCAACGGCACCGCCATGGGAAATTCGGCAGCTCCTTGCTACGCCAATCTCTACATGAAGCAATTTGAGGAGTCTCACATTTTAACGCAAAAAAGCTGGAAAGATCATGGCAGATTATTTCTGCGCTTTATTGATGACATTTTTCTCCTATGGGAGGGCACCACGGAATCTTTGAACACCTTCCTTGACACTTGGAATCAATTCAACCAAAGAATACAATTCACTTGGGAGTACAGTGAAAAACAAGTACACTATCTGGATGTAGAAATTCATAGGAACATAGGAGAATGGTCCACCACAGTATATCAGAAACCCACAGATCGTAATTCCTTTCTCTATTACAAGAGTTTCCACCGCCCTAGTTTGAAGAATAATTTACCCTACGCGCAATTATTGCGCATCAAACGCATTGTTTCTGATTCTAACCAGTGCAAAATACAGATGAAACACACCCTTGAACGATTGAAAAACAGAGGATACCCTCCTCCGATACTAGATTTAGCTGTGTCAAGATGCGAGAAAACTAGTAGGCCTGTTTTGCTACAACCCAAAACCAAAGATCAATCAGACCGGCTGGTCGTGGTATCCAAATATTCGAACATTTCTAACAGATTTCAATCCATCATTCGAAAACACTGGTCAATCCTAACATTAGAACCAGACTTCAAGGGTCTTTTTAAACAACCACCCATTTTCGCCTACACGAGAGGGAGGAACCTCAAGGAACTTCTGTGTAACCCTAATCAGGAAGATAAAACAATGATATACAAGGGACTGAGACCATGTTTCAATTGTTCTAATTGCAACAACTGCATCACTGGAAACACCATATGCCATCCTATGAAAGGACATTCTATCAGACTTAAAGTGAATGCCACGTGTAATTCCAATAATGTCATTTACCTACTTAAATGCCCTTGTGGCAAATGCTATGTGGGCCACACAGAGAGAAAAATCCGCACGAGGATTTTAGAACACAAAAGCAACATCCGGACTAACAATTTAAAATCCAGTGCGGCTGCTCATTTTACAGAATTCAGACATACAGTGTCCCAACTTAAATTTCAGGTTTTGGAACAAGTCCAATTCAGTCCGAATAACAAGACCAATTTATTGAAACGAGAAAACTTTTGGATCCGATTTCTCGCCACGATGGCTCCTAACGGGTTGAATGATCGCATTGAATTTTTATGTTATTTGTAATTCATTGTATTTTTTCATTGTTTGAACATTTCAGATGTTTACATATTCATGTTATGTAGTATTATTGTTTTCTTATTCAACATGGCGACCATTCCCTTCACTCTCTTTCATTGCACTCTAGTCCTTCTTTGATTGCCACTTTACACTCACGCGCCACCCACCATCTTCGCTGTTTACTATTTAGACATTTCACCCTGACGCGCACGCTGACTAACTACACTGCCGTCCCGCTGGTTTTCCGCGAGGCGCTTTGACTTGATTCACCGAGTAAGTAACAAACGAGGGGGTTTCCTCCCGCCTTTTTAACTGTGCACAGGATGTTTGTACTTGTTTAGACTCTCGGGATAGTAACCTATATACACGAACGCTAGGACTCTTTGAGCACATTTCGGGTTCTCCATTCATTCTGGATGCTGAATGCACTTGGTGCCGTGTAAGATCACGTTAACATTTTCGAGTTACGTTTTTTCACTCTGTAAACCTCATCATTTTGTTTAATTTCATCACACTTTTTTGAATGATCACGGTTTCCATGGGTATTCATACGTGTTAGACAATGTGCTTATGACTATATGTTTATGTGAGGACATCACTGATTCTGGCTTCATTCCGTTTTTCATTTTAGAGTATTCCCTTGAGAAAGGGCTCAGGCCCGAAATGCATCGGGATCTTTGTCGAGAATTATAATTTTGGATGTATTGAGTGTGCTATAACACTACTTTGATTTGAAACACTAAGAACTAAAAGAACATGGATATAAGAAAACATTCATGTTGAAAGATTAAAATGTGAAATCACACAGAAAACTTTTCGATGAACTTATTGATGGAATAAGACTACGGTCCTGTTGGTTGTGCTCTCGAGCGTTCCCCTCCCAGCAGGGGGACCCTTAATTTACTGTTAATTTTACGCTGCAAGGCCAGACAGCGTCTTACTCTTGTAGCACCCTGCAACCCTCTACTTTGTATTACCATTTCGAACAAATACGCTGTGCGAGCTCCCTCTCCTCGTTTAATTTCTACATTATCTGTCCCTGGACCTCAGCACGCGACTGAAGATGAATTTTGACACGGTGTCAGGAATGACAGATCAAAAAGCTACTACATTCGCATACACTACGGAAGATGCGAGCAAAATTTATAATTTAATCCAAGAGGAAGTTACCGCGCCTGGCAACACCCGTAGCGCGGAAAGCAACCTCAAACAATTACTCTATCTTTTGAAAAAGGAGTCAAACCAGAAACTACATGCGAGCACCCTGATAAGGTACCATCGGGTACAACGGATACCTCGGGGCCTGAGGGTCCCACTTAAACCACTTCTCTGCAAGAACAATATACAATTTGTAGAACGTTGGTATTCAATACTGAATAAGTGTTCCCTCGATCTCATTTTATTGATCGTAGAGGAACTGTCCAAATCTCTGGAGGAATTAACGCGAGAGATATCAAATATCAGAAAGGAACTGACCGACACCATGACTGCAGAGGATCTGAACAAAATGTTGGAAGATATCAATATCCAACTGGATAAACATACCCGGGAAACGCAGGAGAGAAAACTGCGCAAGTTCAAGAGGGACACTATAGATTACAAGCTCGGCGAGGTGTACACCTGGGCAGAGGTGTACGCCCGCCGACGCTCCAACAAACCTTACAATGCCACATCCGCTACAGAAACATCCTCTTCTGAAGACGACACCAGATCTCGACCCACACGTACAACCATAAGTACAGATCCACAAGCTCCGAGTACCTCTACCGATCCCTCAGTTCATTTTTTAGAATTAGGTACGGACCAACAAAAAGATCCCGGGGGGGAAAAACCCGCAGATCACACAGAAAAAACACCTCCTCAAACGAAGAAGAAACCCAAAGGCAGACGTTAAATCATCAGGACAATCTTGTCATCAATATCTCTTCTACAACCTTAACTAATGAAGAAATCAATACCTTACAAAAGGGTCAATCCTTTGTCCCTACCACAGCCATGAATACACTTGAGATGGAAGTAAGTGCATTTAAACTTGTTCGCAATATCCGTTTAAGACATTACTTCACGAACATCATACCGACACCTGTTGATGATGATGATATGCTTAGAGGATTAAGACCGCACAGTGTATTTCTGGCACCACAGAGTCACAAAATTATAGATACGTTTGAGAATTTGATCAAACAAGACATCTTGAAACTGCCTTTTCAATCCAGTATCAAACGAGGAAACCTAACCCGAAAAGAGAGAAATATCCTAAAAAAATTGGCTAACAACAAATCCATCACATTCCAAAATGCTGACAAGGGAGGTGCCCTGGTCATCATGGACACCTCCTTCTATGACCAACAATTGGATCTACACATCAATGACAAAGACACTTATGATCTCCTACCTGGAGATCCCACTAAAGAATATACACAAGAATTGACACTAATCGTCAAAAATGCCTTTGATCATGGTACCATTAATGACAAAACTCGGAGATTCTTGACTCCATCCAATCCCAAACCACCCACTCTTTACATGCTTCCCAAGATGCACAAGCATCCTACACAACCTCCTTTCCGACCTATAGTATCGACCAGAGGCAGCCTACATAAGAATGCTGGCAAATTCTTGGACAGATATTTACAACCTTTTGTTCAGGCCACAGGATCACACGTCAAAGACACTACAGATTTTCTTCTTAAAATTGAACCTATCTTGAACGCTCTCAAACACACTCAGCTCATCATGTGCACGGTGGACGTATGTGCCCTGTATACCTCCATCCCCCATGCAGGAGGTATCGAAGCCATAGAGAACATCTTATCCGCATCTGAGCTCGATGCAGACCTGAAAATTTTCCTCATGCAGTTAACCATATTCACTCTTTATCACAGTTATTTCACAGTCAACAATAAATGGATCTTACAACTCAACGGCACCGCCATGGGAAATTCGGCAGCTCCTTGCTACGCCAATCTCTACATGAAGCAATTTGAGGAGTCTCACATTTTAACGCAAAAAAGCTGGAAAGATCATGGCAGATTATTTCTGCGCTTTATTGATGACATTTTTCTCCTATGGGAGGGCACCACGGAATCTTTGAACACCTTCCTTGACACTTGGAATCAATTCAACCAAAGAATACAATTCACTTGGGAGTACAGTGAAAAACAAGTACACTATCTGGATGTAGAAATTCATAGGAACATAGGAGAATGGTCCACCACAGTATATCAGAAACCCACAGATCGTAATTCCTTTCTCCATTACAAGAGTTTCCACCGCCCTAGTTTGAAGAATAATTTACCCTACGCGCAATTATTGCGCATCAAACGCATTGTTTCTGATTCTAACCAGTGCAAAATACAGATGAAACACACCCTTGAACGATTGAAAAACAGAGGATACCCTCCTCCGATACTAGATTTAGCTGTGTCAAGATGCGAGAAAACTAGTAGGCCTGTTTTGCTACAACCCAAAACCAAAGATCAATCAGACCGGCTGGTCGTGGTATCCAAATATTCGAACATTTCTAACAGATTTCAATCCATCATTCGAAAACACTGGTCAATCCTAACATTAGAACCAGACTTCAAGGGTCTTTTTAAACAACCACCCATTTTCGCCTACACGAGAGGGAGGAACCTCAAGGAACTTCTGTGTAACCCTAATCAGGAAGATAAAACAATGATATACAAGGGACTGAGACCATGTTTCAATTGTTCTAATTGCAACAACTGCATCACTGGAAACACCATATGCCATCCTATGAAAGGACATTCTATCAGACTTAAAGTGAATGCCACGTGTAATTCCAATAATGTCATTTACCTACTTAAATGCCCTTGTGGCAAATGCTATGTGGGCCACACAGAGAGAAAAATCCGCACGAGGATTTTAGAACACAAAAGCAACATCCGGACTAACAATTTAAAATCCAGTGTGGCTGCTCATTTTACAGAATTCAGACATACAGTGTCCCAACTTAAATTTCAGGTTTTGGAACAAGTCCAATTCAGTCCGAATAACAAGACCAATTTATTGAAACGAGAAAACTTTTGGATCCGATTTCTCGCCACGATGGCTCCTAACGGGTTGAATGATCGCATTGAATTTTTATGTTATTTGTAATTCATTGTATTTTTTCATTGTTTGAACATTTCAGATGTTTACATATTCATGTTATGTAGTATTATTGTTTTCTTATTCAACATGGCGACCATTCCCTTCACTCTCTTTCATTGCACTCTAGTCCTTCTTTGATTGCCACTTTACACTCACGCGCCACCCACCATCTTCGCTGTTTACTATTTAGACATTTCACCCTGACGCGCACGCTGACTAACTACACCGCCGTCCCGCTTATTTTCCGCGAGGCGCTTTGACTTGATTCACCGAGTAAGTAACAAACGAGGGGGTTTCCTCCCGCCTTTTTAACTGTGCACAGGATGTTTGTACTTGTTTAGACTCTCGGGATAGTAACCTATATACACGAACGCTAGGACTCTTTGAGCACATTTCGGGTTCTCCATTCATTCTGGATGCTGAATGCACTTGGTGCCGTGTAAGATCACGTTAACATTTTCGAGTTACGTTTTTTCACTCTGTAAACCTCATCATTTTGTTTAATTTCATCACACTTTTTTGAATGATCACGGTTTCCATGGGTATTCATACGTGTTAGACAATGTGCTTATGACTATATGTTTATGTGAGGACATCACTGATTCTGGCTTCATTCCGTTTTTCATTTTAGAGTATTCCCTTGAGAAAGGGCTCAGGCCCGAAATGCATCGGGATCTTTGTCGAGAATTATAATTTTGGATGTATTGAGTGTGCTATAACACTACTTTGATTTGAAACACTAAGAACTAAAAGAACATGGATATAAGAAAACATTCATGTTGAAAGATTAAAATGTGAAATCACACAGAAAACTTTTCGATGAACTTATTGATGGAATAAGACTACGGTCCTGTTGGTTGTGCTCTCGAGCGTTCCCCTCCCAGCAGGGGGACCCTTAATTTACTGTTAATTTTACGCTGCAAGGCCAGACAGCGTCTTACTCTTGTAGCACCCTGCAACCCTCTACTTTGTATTACCATTTCGAACAAATACGCTGTGCGAGCTCCCTCTCCTCGTTTAATTTAATTGGGTTACCCATAACCACAGAATCGATTTTCTATCTATTAATTATGTGGTGTTTGTGTCTAATGGATTATTGTTCGCCCCCAGTGGGCTGTCTATGTGATGGTTATTATAGTGTTCGAGCCCTCCAGTGGGCTTAAGTTTTGATTCCGGTCTGGTTATCTCATTGTGATGATTCACATTTTGACAGAATTGTGATATGTGTATGTTTATCTATTTGTACCGTGTCATTTGTGAATACCCCACTACTTCTCAGCATTTGTCATTTGTTCATAACAACGAACCAAGGAAGGATTAAAAAGTTTAGCTCTTCGTTCAACTATTTACACCATAATGCATTATTAATTTTCTAAAGTTTTCAATTTACTACAAATGTACATAAAGTTCCTCACTTTGATTCAGACCATTTGGGTATAAAGTTCGAAAGTTCAAAATTTAACGTGATTCCCTGCATCTCAATTTTCGCTCTCTATCCCCACCTCTCTCGTGAGGGACAATTGTCTCTAAGGCATAGAATTTTAAGAGTTTCCAATCTCCATTATGCATTGCATCCATGTGTTTCGCAACGGCATTCCCTCTGTCCTTGTTTACCATTGCTCTGACATTTTCAAGGATTCTTTTTTTCAATTCATTTTTTGTGCTGCTGATGTATTTTAAAGCACAACGACATTCGATCACATATACCACAATGTCAGTTTTGCAGTTTATCAATTGTTTAATTGTCCAAAATTTCTTGTTTGGTAAGATTACTTCTGTTTTGTTGACTGGAATCTGACATACTTTACACTGTTGACATTTCACAAAACTTTTAGTTTTTAACCACTGGATGCCCTTTTTCTTTTTGTCTGGATCTTGATGGTGACTGTGCACCAATTTGTCTCTCAAATTTGTAGCACGTCTGAAGATGACTTCTGGGTGTTTTCCCACTATTTTCCCAGTGTTTCCATCTAGATGTAACAATTTCCAATTCTTTCTTAAGATCCCTACAATCTGTTTGGATTCGCTTGTATGATTTATGATGAGTCTCACATGTGGATTTTCAGATTGTAAGGTATCCTTGCATTTTGGTTTTATTTGTAAGGCGTCCTCTCTTTTCTTTTCAGTGGCTCTCTCCCAACATTTTTTGATTACTCCTTGTTTATAGCCTCGTTGTTTGAATCTCATTGCCATTTCACAACTGTTCGTTTTCCACTCATTTTCCTGCGAACAGATGCGTTGTAGCCTTAAAAATTCGCCATATGGGATATTGTCCTTCACTGTTGATTTGTGGAAACTGTCGGCATGTAGTGTTGAATTAGTGGATGTCTCCTTTCTGTGTAGTGTGGTTTCCACCTTATTGTTGTTGATATAGATCTCTGTGTCCAGGAATGTTGCTTTGTCCCGACTGATATTGTATGTAAATCTTAAATTTGTATGAAGATTTCAAAATATGTTTCTAATTCCTGGGACGACCCATCCCACACTATTAGGAGATTGTCGATGTATCTCATTCATTTTGCTATTTTGTTGACATGTTGGTCATTGTCAGGATGCCATGCCACTTGTTGTTCCCACCAACCCATAGTGAGACATGCAAATGCCGGGCTGAAGGAGAAGCCCATTGCGCATCCTTTGATTTGTTGAAAAATTTCTTCGCCAAAGAGGAAGATGTTCTGGGTGAGGCACATCTCTATCATGTCTATTAGCATCTGATTGTGTTTTTTGAATTGGATATCTCTTTCTTTAAGAAAAGAAGCACATGCTATTAATCCGATTTTGTGGTCAATGTTTGTGTATATTGAAATCACGTCCATCGTGATAAACATGTAGCTCGATTGCCATGGGAGCTCTTGGAGATGTTTGAGTAGATCAGTCGTGTCACGCAAATATGAACTTAAGTTCAAAACAAAAGGCATAGGAAAAAAGTCAATGTAGTTGGTCACTGGTTCCATAAGTGAGCCTTTTGCCGATACAATCGGCCTCCCTAGTGGTTTAAGTGGGTTCTTATGCACTTTCGGTAAGAAATAGATCATGGCAGTTACAGGATGTTCAGTCATAAGAAACTTGCATTCATCATTGTCAATAAAAAATTATCTCCCTGCCATTCAAGAATTTTTTTATCTAGGTTTGCTTTGAAGATTTTCGTTGGATTTTGGCCCAATTTTCTATAGTACTTTTTATTCCTCAGTTGTGAATGGGCTTCAGATACATAGTCTTTTTTGTTGAGAATAACAATGCTGCCGCCCTTGTCGGCCATTTGAATTGTTATAGTTTGGTTTTCCATAAGATTTTTAATGCTTGTCTTTCTTCCTTTTGCAAATTGTCCTGATATTTCATGCCTTTGATTTTATAGATATCCTGAATCACTGCCTCCTGGAATATGTTGATTCTGTTACCTTGTGGTAATTGTGGATAGAATTTAGAGGGGGGTTTCTTACCACTAAGTCCTGCTCCTTTTTGTGGGCATACCCCTGATTCTGTGATCATATCACTTTCTTCCGTTATGTCTAGATTTACAAGAGTCCTTAATGCGGGCATATCTGTTGTTATCAGGCCATGTTCGTCCACGTTTGTCTCCATCCTCCATCCTCCATCATCTTCAGTGGGTTTGATGTAACATACTAAGTGGCAACAGGATGCTCAGACATGTTTCCAGCACTCACTGGGCAACTGGAACCAAACGATACCCAAGTGATGAACCCAAATTTGGGCAAAACCGGTCTTGGGTTGCTTTTGTTCTGCTTCATGGAGGACCAGGCCTGGCAGTTCGGACTGGACTGTTCCTACTGGAGCAAGGTCAATACCCATTTGCATATTACTGGGTCCAAACTGAGGTAGCATGTAGGGCAAAAGAATGATGAGTTGAAATGCTACCTCAAGGGATTGCCAGATTTATTGCAAGCATTCCTCCAATTCTCCTTTGTGTGATTAATATATACAGAGCCATTACATTTCTTATGCACCACAATCCCAGTGAAAAAGAGCATAATGTCTACTTAATGTAGGTGATTTTCACAGATCTGCTTCATGGTCTGCTTTTTCTGCTTGTTGTGAAAATATACATCACTAAATGATGCAGAGGATGTGTCTAAACTTCAATGTGTACCTCGCAGGATACCTTCAGTATAGAAAGCTTATAGCAAACGGCCACAAACATTGGTTGATGTAATTAGAGATGTGATCAGTGATGTCATTAACTATGCCATTTGAAATTTCATCAGTGATGCAATTTAACATGTCATGAGTGATGTGATATGTGAGAACATAAGCAGTGCATGGCTTGGGTGCACATTATAGCTAGCTTAGTAAACTATAATTGATGAATTTCTGTGTTTTTTTGTTTTTTTAAACATTTGTATTTATATTGTTACAAAACCTAATTATAACATCACTTTTAACTGTGTTTTCTTTCCGAGAATTTCTAAGGTTTATTTTTAAAAATGAAGAAAGGTCTTATTACAATACCTAACAAAAATTTGACTTTAACTATTGGTTTTTTCATTGAATTTCCGTAGTTTTTTAAAATCATATTCATTCAACTTTGGACATACATTGCAAGGAGTTGGGTACAGGACCTGGCCTGCGGCCAGGCCCTGCACCATAACCACCACAGATGTGCAACCTCACCCTCCCATGGCCTCCAGCCCTGTGCCAAATGCTCCGCAACTAGCAAACCGCCTGCCACACACAGTCTTCAGGCAGGCACAGCAGGGGGTTGAGCTCAGCAGCTTGGCTCTGTGCCAAACCCTCTGCAAGCTCCCAACTTCATCTGTGGAACAAAGTCGACAATTTTATGTGTGTTTTCATTAATTTTTTTTTTCAAATTGTTTTGAAGTTTTTAACTACTATTGTTTTTATATATCATCTACTTTTTGTTTTTTGTTAAGATTACAGTTTTTAACTACGGTTTATGGAAATGTTTTTATATCCTTTTTAACTTTATTTTTCACATGTTGTTATATTCCATATGTACCCTATATAGGCACAGGTAAGATTACAGCCTTTCACCTATATTCTTCCCTAAATTACATACATTATGGTTCTTAGGGACTGATCATTTACCTAGATACAACGCTGCATTCGGAACTCAGGGTTTTCCCTAGTTCAAATATCATACATTATGCATGAGGTTTCTTAGAAGCACAGCTGGACTACCATCTCCAGTATAATATCTCTGTATAAAGTTCAGGCCCGATGTCATCCTTTAGGCCGACATAATAACACAGCAAGGTAGGACCCCAGAGGAGATATATGGGTATGTATACATCATGTCTTGCTTCAGAAAGACAGAGGAGACCGTGACTTCCCGGCTGACACACTGATCAGAGACGCTGAGGTTCCTGCATGCAGACACTCCAGCTCGCAGTGGTCTAACATCCTTCACGGATGTGTCCAACTCGAGACCAGGACAGGGTCCCATATTCTCTCATTCTCAGGTAATGGGGTTGACTAAATTCTATGGGGATTCTTGGCATAACACCTACACGGAAGCTAGGTACGTTTAGGTGCATCTAGCAATGGAGACATTTTAGGAGTACGCACTTATTATCATGTATTTCATGTACTCGTATATATTCATGATTACTGCAAAATAGTAGAACTGTACCATCCCTTTACTTTCATAGTACTGCTAATCATATATCTCTGCTACTGTCTAATGGTTGTTACAGCTCATCTATTCTACTCTAGAATAGCAACTGTTCAATAAATTCTTATTGACAAACGCCCAGTATGTTTATTCTGTGTATCTCTGAGACAGACTAAGTGAGCACGAGTGACTGCACGAGTGACTGAGCGAAAGGTAGTATATTGTTTCCATGATTCTGAGGGATCAGGGTTGTCATGTTCTTAGGTTGCCAGAAACTATTCTCTCGATAAGAGGAGATTAGAGTTGCACTGTGAGTTAGCTGATACAGACAGGCTAAGATACCTGATAGGGGTGCACGGAACCAGTCTCCCACCAATCCCACAGTTTATAATATTCAAAAATGCGCAGATCCTTTATAGGGTATATAGCAACTACACGACATGGCGCCGCCAATGTTGGTTGGGTACTTACTTAACAGTAGAATCAGAAGTAGTTCAGTCGTGCTAGTTTCAGACACCCCTACTCACAAAAACCAGAGACGTCTGGAGTAGGTGGGCACTAACTCCGCCACATCTGAGTGGGCAAAAAAAACAAATCCTATTTATTGGCTTTTTGTTAATTAAGCTTGAAGGACACATTGTTCCTATAACTGTGCATAAAAAAACTTATCTTAGTTCCCGTGGACAAACTTCTTCCTTACAAAAAGTAGTAGATCTGCACCTCTCACCCGGAGAAGAAGATGCAGATGTAATACAAATTGCAGAAAAATGTAGAAATACAATCAACCTGAAATTACTAGACCATGGTTAACACCTAGGGGTGGCATAGTAGCTTTCGTGATTGAGGTACACAAATCATACAGAACAGAGGTATTTTATTTGTGGGTTACATTCCCAGCAACAAATGCCAGAACATAAACATTTCACTCCTACACTGAAGGAGATGCACCAGAGGAATATTGTCCATTTGAGGACATTGAAGTTCAGCTCACGTACCAGGAACACATATACTGATTTAAATGTGCTCTACCCCACATTAGAAGAAGAGTGAGACTTGGCCTGCTCGGAAAAGAAGGGGCAACATGGCCGATATTAGCGGCCTACACACCACTTCCTGATATTGATACATTGCTAGTAGGAGACTTACTCACACAACACAAAGAAATGATAAAAATATGCAGAAACTTGACACAACTCATCATGAGGACACTTACAGTCTAACCAGCAATAGTTGCAACAAATGGAACTCAAGCTCTGGGTACAGCAACTAAAATCACCACAAACATTACACACAGTAATTGGGCAATATGCCCACACTATGCAAACAGATGCTGTTTTGCATAGCTCAGAAAATAACCCACTTAGAGGCAGTATTCCTGAATACTACCTCGTATGAAAAACACAGAATGCAAGTAGAGGATTGTACCTCTTGGGGTACAGTCTTTGCTGTCATTTTTACCAGGACTCATGGTATTCCATAATTAGCAGTGATACCAGATGTATTAGGACAAACACAGAACGAGTACAGAGCAGGGCCTTCTCTAAACTTAGGGATGAAGTTACTAGGTAACTAAGCCCAGGTATCAGCCATAATATTGGCTAATAATAAAGGGGAAGCAGCTTCAGTGGCTATCCGCCAATGCCTAAGGGAGTTCAGTCCTTTAAAACAGGAACACGAACTACCAAAAATAATTGAAACAGCATATGCAGAACTAGGCAGAGACAGTTTTGGTGGTAAAGCTTTAAAACCACAACTGATGGGCAGTTCTGAAAAGGACACTTCCAATCAGACACCTGCTTAAACTAAAAGAAGTGGGATAATAAAAAACAATGAACATTTAAAGGAAACAGATTTCAATCCTGAGGGAGATCTCCTCCACAGGAGCCCTCCAAAAAGAGGTATAACCTCAGGAATAGGAAAATATTCAGAAACCTGAAAGGTGTCAGGATACTGATACAGGTTCCTCTTGTTCCTTCAGGGTTCACTGAAAAACTCAGAGAGGGAAGTACGGTCAGACAGACAAGAAGAGCGTACAAAGTCTAGAGACAAGCAGCATGCTCAGGATTCCACTTCTAAGAAGGAAGATAAGTCAAAGCAAAAGCCATTGTTCAAAAAGAAGAAGGTTGCAGGTCTAAAGATCAGACATGCCCAGAAGTCTGAGGGCTCGACTAATGAATGGGGAATGGGCTCTGACGATGCTGAACAGTGCGGCAGAAGTAACAATAGTTCGCCAGAACCTGATGATATTTCTGGTGATAAAGAACTTGAATGATTATATCACTGTAGAAACACTTGCTACATTAATGAATACAAATCTGTGAAAAAAATACAAAACAACACTTGATATCTCAAATGGATTTTTCTACCAAAATATAGTGCCTGAAAGCAGGTATCTAACAGCATTATCAGCGCTTGGGTCACGGAATCAATTTTGTTGACTCCCCCAGGGGTATAAGAACAGCCCAGGGTTGTTTTCGGACAGAGTAACTGAGTTGCTTCAAAAATTGGATGACGAGGCATTGTCCTATGTGGATGATGTTCATCTGATTGATGTAACCTAGAGGAACACTTGAACATGGTAAATACCATATTTTTGGGGTTTGCATCTGAGGGCTACAAATGTAACTTTAAAAATTTAAAAATACCCACCTCAGTGTCTTGTTTATAGGAAATGAGCTTTCAAGTGAAGAAAAAAGCCTAGCAGCCAATTGTTTAGAAAAATGCGTGCTGCTCCAACCTCCAAAATGATTACAAAATTTACAATCAATTGTGGGATTCATACATTTTGGTAGAACATACATTTTGGATTACGCAGAAAGAGTACAAGCTTTCTTCTACTTAATAAAACCAGATTTTTCAGTAAGACAATGCACACAGAAACAATCAGATATACTTTGTTCCTTACAAGCTGACATGATATCTTACAAACACTTACAGAAACGCGTAAACCTACGCAACCTGGTGATCCATATAATTGTGGGTCAATCTGGGTACACCTATCTGACATACAATGAAGGTGAAACAGTACCAATTCCATACAAACCACATTTGTACACAAATGCATCGATGCACTTCGCATCTACAGAAAAAATTCTAACACTTGTACAGACTGCTGTAGTAAGAGAAAGAGAACTGGCACAGGGGAAATTAATAATAGTAGTGACTCCGGTTCCAGCCTTAGAGGCTGCAACAAAGGCAAGCGTTACTAACGCTAAAGCTTTACATCCGAGATGGATACAATGGGCTAATTCTCTCGCTCCAACAGATGTAGATACAGGCATGGCCCAAATTTAAAGACACAAGCAATACGAACAAGAATATCCTCTACCAAATGAAATAATGCCTTTGATCAGTATGAATACACAATTTACACTGATGGATCTGCTCGAATTGCCATAGGAAGTAAGCAACAATATAGCGTGGCATGTGCAATCATTAAAGGTCGCATGCTGGATGGAAAGTTATATCCAAGTTGCATGAAAATGCAATCTCTAGAAACTGCACAGCCCAACTGGCAGAGTTAGAAACCCTGACACTGGCACTGGTAAATACGGATTGAGAATTCCCCACACAAATTGTGTGCAATTTGTTTCACTGTGAACAACCATAGAATGAATATCTGCAATACTGGGTTCAAAACGAGTTCAAAGACGCAGAAGGTGGCACAATTAAGCATAAATGTTATGGTAGTGGAGTTGAAAACCAAACTACTGAGGGCTCACGTGATAGATAAACTGAGTCATCAGTGTGATGGCGTTAACGTTGAACGCCATCATTGGCTGATGAAGCCGCAAAGGGGGCTGTACGCATGGCTTCCGTAGCTGCAGTCACTCATTCTAAAACAAAAATGAACGGTGAGATTATGGTAGCTGTCATTGCTTCAAGCAAAAACAGCGGTGCTGTACCAAAAAGATTTCCACTCAAGTACTACTACAAGTTAGATGCCAATAGCATTCCATTTGCTCAGATTCCTAGAGTGGGGGATAGAGAAATTCCACACATGGATCGGAGGTTAGGTTTAATTCTAGCAGCACTCGTGGGTAAAGGTTCTCTACATGCAGGAGTTACGGCGATAGTTTCCTTATTGAAGCAATGCAATTTTTGGCATGGATTAACAAAGCAGACTAAAGAGTATGTCTTGAAATGCAACATCTGCCAACTGATGAGAGGTTCCACGGTAACACGTCCAGTGCAGACACCATTGTTAACATCTGACAAACCACTAGCGTGTATCTATTTGGACCACAGTGGCCCCTTAAAAAGAGATGGGGCTTACCAATATCTCATGGTTGCAGTGGTTTCCTGCCCAAGATTCCTATGGGTGTGGCTCCAGCGCTCGGCTGACGTTCAAACTGTTATAAAAGATTTGCAAGTCATCATAAAGACATACACAATTGGCACATTACGTTCTGACCAGGGCCGTGCATTTAGCTCTCAGACTTACAAGGAGATCATCCAAGGATTGAGTGTAGCATTGCGGTACTCCTCTCCATACCATCCTGAGGGAAATTCAGTCATGGAGAGGAAAAACCGAAACTTTAAGCAGTCTTTAACAGCTAGAGTATTAAGCACAGGTGAGAGCTGGGTAAAACAGTTGTATGGAGTACAGCGTACCCTGAACAATATGCCAAGAGGTTCTCTAGGGGGATCACTTCATATGAGGTCCTATGTGGGACAAGAATGTGGGTACCTGATCTTGATTATGAAGGTGCAGATGCGTATGAAAAATGTTTTGACATCCTTGATCGTTTGGCTGTTTTACAGGATCTAAATGAATCCAGGACACAACAAAGTAATGTCCACCTGAAGCAGTCTGCCACTGGGGAAGTCAAATCAGTTATGGCAAGACCTGTCTGGATCCCAAAAGTCGGGGATCTGGTCAGAGAGAAAATAGCCGACAAGAAATAATTTGAGCCATCCTACATAAAACCTGTACACGTCCTAGCAGTGAAAGGATCAAGAACTGTACTCCTTTCCTCCTCTTGCCGGAAAAAAGGAGAAAAGATTTGTCTCAATCGACCTAATCAAACCACACTATTTGGCCGATACTGAGACTCCAAAGTAGCAGATGCCCTCCTCTTACTACAATATAAGTGGTTCGTGAAACGATGCCACCCCAAAAATCACACTAGCAGCATGTTAAAGACTTTCTGAACTTTTTCAATAAGACTTACCTGGTATCACCTTGGATAGAACTATGGGTAATCACAGGGATACTTTTCTTTCTTTTCTGGGTAGGCTTAATAATAGTTTTTAGCATTCTTGTTAATGGCAAATATCTTCGACAAACCTCTGCAGCCCAAAAGGTGAATTTAATTTTGAAACCACATGAATCATCTCATCGAGAACAAAGAGACGTGTCATCAGTGAACATTACAGCAGTTCCTATACCAGATGGTATAGTTTGGGACAAGGTTGATTTCAAGATATTTTGCCCTACAAAAATTAAAAAAATTCCCCAGATATTTAAAATATTGCTGAGGGTTATCATTACCTCAAGTATATTTTCCGATGATTGGGACTTTAAAACTGTAAATAACATGTCTGATTTAGAAAAAATGTGCTGCATTTTCTAATAATTAAACATTGGAAAGCACACCAGATTAAGAAACAATGTATTGCTTTCAACATTATGGTCATAATTTTTTGCATAAATCTGCTAATCCTAGAAATGTGTTCTCATTCCATCTGTGGGAACATTGCCCAACACTGCCAAAAGGCATTTCAAAAACCTTTCCACAAAAGGTTCCATATTTTTCAGAGTTTAATATGTCTGACCCAGCCTCACGTTATTATAAGATTGCTCAAACATCAGCACAGAAAAATATGTTAACAAACACCAAACAGATTTACTCTGCTTCCTTTATTGGCCAGTTGTCTGAACAAGGTTACAACTTATGGAAAGAAGCCATAGACTTAAAATTAGTCTGGGGTACTAGAGAATGGCAAGTTCAGGGAACAGAAGCTTTATAAGCATGCCATATCCCTCAATAGATCATGTTTTTGAACAAGACAGTGCAACAGACGTTTTGCCTTGAACCAGCGAAAAAGACTTGAACACACCTCAGCTGCCAACACCTTCACTGACCAAGGGTCATGATACATCACAGAAAGATGTTACATTAGATGACATCATACAATACAATAGATCAGACCCCGATTGGAGGAATGGTTAATTTGGCCCACTGACACCAATGGTTGTCAGGCAAGATTCATTGGTAAAACGGTTCGCTATCCATAGGCCAGATCCAAGCTTTGTGCAAAGAGAACATCCAGGGGTAGTGACATCCTACAGTCTTTGGAAGCTGTGCCTTGATTGGCTAAAAACCTCAACACTTACACAGGTGAACAACACTTAACCTTACTGTCACAGGATGTGGATCTTAAGGATTTTTTACTAGGTCCCAAGAAGCCACGTCAAAAACATTTCATATATGCTGGCATTCATGCTGCCTAATATGAAATATGGAAAATATCCAAACAAGAGGCAGCAGAGAGATTGCCGGAAATAGACTATATGAATCTAGAAAAATCTCTAGCAGTGGTAGACAATGGGGTAACAACATTGACCTCCAGGATATGTTCCTTAGGCAACGTTGTATCTTCTGCGGTAGACATACTAGAACAAGATTTGGCCATATTACCACACAGGCAATCTCAATTACGTTCTATTATGTTGTTAAGCTGGACGCTGCACTCTTTGCATGCAGGCTGTGTGCCTTGGTGTTTTATCAACAGTACATTTCTGTTTTCTGAATACAATCTAACAGACAAAAATGGCACAAAGTGGAGAAAAATATACAATGCTGCATATCAAAAAAACTGGATAGATTACCATTTACAGAGGCAGAATCACCATTCACGGAATGGCTGATCCATGGTCACATAACTCTACCAGCCACTACGTTTCAGTTTCAGTATTGCCTTGAACAAAAGCAGACAGGCAGATTTGAAAAAATGGGTTAGGAATACATTAAGGAATCATGGGAATTACCATACATATTTCGATGCCGGAGTGGGGATCGAGAAGTGTTTCCAAGCGGTACAAAGTGTGAGAACGCTTTAAGTGGATCACACATATTTCAGGATATAATGCTGCGCCGGGCTTGTAATGGTTCTGTAGTGAACTGGTCCTGTCATCTGAAGGGTGCCCCAGCTGCAGTGATTTCTCCAGCATTCGGGTTACTTTCAAATGGGAGTTAGTTGATGCTAAACAGTCAAGGCTGCTGCGGAATGCTCCGGGGCATCGCGTTGTAGTGTAGCTTCTATATTCCCAATAGGCTATGCGCATTGGAATAATATATCCTATAGATTTGACGTAGGACTGAAATCAACTAGGTCTCGATCTAATATAGTAGACTTAATTGTGTGTGTGCCAGCTAACTCAGAGGCCACTAGAAACTTTCACTAATACTCAAGAAGGGATTAGTTTCTGACAACCGCATAAAGATGACAACTTTGTTTCCCAAGAATAAGAATATATCTCTCAGAGTCGCGGAAACAATAGATAAGTATTTCACTCAGTCAATCGTGCAGGCTTCGTTTCTACAGAGTTGCAGAGAAATAGAGAGATGGGCGTTTTCAATAAAAGGGTTTATTGAACAGTCTTCTTTCTCATGCAAGAGAAGTGAACTGCTACAATCGTTATGCAGACTGCAAAGTATAATGCGTACAGCGTAAACAGTAATATGAAATAACACTGTAAGAGCATTGTATGGTTTCTAAGCCATATAAAAATACATACATAATTACCATTGACTAAAATACTCAACTGGTGCTTCTAAAATATGCCTACCCTAATGTACCTAATCTAAGTCTAGTACGAGGGAAGAAGTAAGTATTGTGTAGCATAGGTTTAGTTTTTGCCAAGATTCTACCTAAGGTTTCTCTAGGTTCTAATCAGCTCCGTACCTTGGTTTAGAATGAAGGAGGTCTGATATCTCTGTCTCAGGACTCGATTTCCCAACACCCCGCAAGGGGACCCGGAAACACTGAAACTGGATTCTCTGCAGGAGAAGTGCAGCTTCCTGATCAGTGCGTCAGCTGGAGAGTCAGCTTCCTTCTGCACTTGCTTTAGCGAGATGCGACGGGCAAGTAGGTCTTCGAACTGCTCCGATCCAACGTATCTTGCTAGAGCAAGTGAAGGTATATTTATACCTTGAAGATGTTTAGGAATGCCATAGTTTGACCTATAGTCGGGCATATGAACATCAGGGAAAGAACCCCTAGGGAATAGTTGTTCTTTGTAAAGTAACAGAGTTCTTGGACAAATCAATATTCAAGCAAGGGGAAGTTCCCTAACTGCTTAAGCTGGTTTTCCAAGAAATCGTTGTGACGTTTGGTACGGTGGAAGTAGCCATGCCTGTATTTGGGTAGCAAGGGCTATGCCTAAATAAGGGATTGATTTCTATGCCTATATAAGGGCAATTTGAATTGTACCTATATAAGGGCATGAATCGGCTTAAAACGCCGCACAACAGCATATCTGGTAACAGTGTGCTTCAGGGTTACTTGTTGTACGCAAGTATTGTTTCCACCAACACATAAAGTCAGGGAGGCACCCTTATGGCCTTCACTGAATGTTTCTTTAATAGGGTTTGATACTCTAAGCAGAATGAAAGCCATGCTTTTACAGAAGTCGGTGCCCTTACCCTCCCATAGAGAGAATTTTGATCTCCAGATTGCAAGGTCTTTGGCAGAGATACAATCGCTTATCCATACTAATTGCCCTTCACATTTTGTAGAAATGGTAAATCATATCTTTAACAGTCATGCACCAACTCAGACACCCTTGTTTTATATGTGTGCCAGGTATTACATGCTACCTCAACATGATGATTTTTCACCACCCTGTAACTTTTCTGTTCGTTTTTTAGGGCATTTTAAAGAAGAATATGGACCAGAAATTTAGACGGACAAGATTACAAACACTTCATATAAAATTCAGACTGAGTCTGTAGAAACTTTGATGTGAGTTCAGAGCTGACTGAAAGGTTAGGTTAGCCTGAGAGCAGTTTGGCTCTTTATGGTTGCTTGCTTCTGAGGTATTACTTTAGCAGGAGAAGGTGGGGCCGCACTTGACCACAGGATATAGCCCTTGTGTTGTGTGCATAGGCATTCATTCACAGTAAATATTGATTCTATCAGTGTGAGAACTTGCGCTGAAAGATGTGTACCATTCCCACTTGCATAACATTGTTTGTCATTCTTAAACTGTGCCGAAATAGGCACAAAAAGTTATTTTTGCACATGCCTTATGTTACTGACAATGTAGGTTGCATCACACATTTTTCTTCTAATGTACAAGGTTAGACTGTGACAACTCCCATGTCTTTACACAAAAAGTCTTTTGCATTCCTAAAGAGTTCACAATGAAAATAATATGCTATTGCCTCTTGAAAGAAATTGCATCAGTCATGTCTTGTACCTTTATTGCTGGTGATAATATGCACAAGTGTGCCCTCAAATGAATGCTGCCATGATTTGTGGTCTGCACTGTGAGTTTCAGAGCACTCATCTTAAACTGTTCCATTGTTTTAGGTGTCTTTTAGATACTAGCAAGATCTATACTCAGAGATAAAAACAAATATGGTTGCATACTCCACTAAACACTTTAACCCAGATTAACTGACATTCTGTACCAGGTTTGCATCACAACGTTCCTGTCTACTAACACTAGTAGACAGTGATTTGTCTAACAGAAAACTCACCTCCTCAAGGCAGGCTTAAAATTGAAGAAATGTTATCTTTTTTCTAAACGTACAGCACATTTGTAAACGTAAAACATATTTAACACCATCTAAGCATAGTCTTTTTCACTGCAGGAGTACTCATCCAGTATAAAACCTATGCTGGATATCACACAGACTCAATGTCATTAATGAAGCCTGTGGTGTCTGGGACATGTTGCACCATACAATAGAATTGATGATCCTACCGGACATACCAAGAAAAAGTTTAACTATTGCCATCATATGTAAAACTACCATTGCTTGCAGTTACTGATTGTAGATATGTGCATGTGTTTCTCCAGAGAGGCTGTCCTCTAGAATTATTGTTGTGGATTATTACTAGTAGGTTATTATTGACACCACAGGTCTTGCTATTAGGAAAAAGATTTCCTGGCCTGATTATTTACTGATGGATTTTTCCTTGATTGGGCTTTGCCTAAGTCTAATCGGTGTTGAGCCAGACTAGAGTGACAATTTAAAGCTGGCAATTCCCTTGCAGCTGCAACTTTTACCTTTGCCTAAGTTGGCTTCAGTCCTTAGTCCTCCAGCTCTGTAGAGGCTTCCATGTTGATATTTCATACCGTCTTTGTAGCTTCTCTTCCCCTCCCCCAAGGAGGCAGATTCTTCCAATTTCAGAACCATCAATGCCTATTTATGCAGTGAAGATATTTAATTGAACACTGACAAGAGACTGGGTTGGTCATTTAGAGTTTAGTGAAGCATAAGCTCCTCAGTAATTAGTGCAGAACCTGCAGTTTGTCACCCTCAATTACAGGTGGGAATAGTCCAGGGTTTCCAGTGATGGAGCTTCAGCTGTTAATCGATTAAATAATTTAGGTGTAGCAAAGAGCAAAGGGCATTTATTATTGATGTCACTCTCCAACCCATCTTGTTTTGTCTGAAATTGGAATTAAGAGGTGTGCCCTCATCTTTTAACTGCTTGATGGAGACCATAGCCGTTATCGAGCCATTGAAGCCTTTATTACATTATCTCTAAAAGAACTTGACAAAGGTGAAGGCCTGATGGCTTGAGTAGATATACAGTGGTCAAGACTGCCACTGTGTGAGACACTTTTCAGCCTTGGGCATCTGGACCTGCTACAACCCTACACCAGCAGAAGAAACAAAATAATGTGATACATGGAGAAAATAGCATTCATGAATCACTTCTGCGCACACCCCATAGTAAAAATGAGCACCATCTCTGGAGCCTGGTTTCTGATTGCTGACTCTTAGGTAACACATTTTGCAGGCCCCATGTACTGATACTCTGCATCACCATGCACATGTTGCATTGTGCAGCCACCAATGAGATTAGAGGGCTAGGCTTAGTTGACCAATTAAGCAGCAAATTGTGGGGCAGGACAGTATACTCCTCTGAGAATAGAATCAGCAAAATGTTCTTCAACTTCATAGTACTCCTTGGATTTTAAGACTTAGCAGTGGCAAAAAGACATAGTACGCAAATTAGAGTTTGGCGACAGAACTGAAGGTCCACCCGCCTGATTTTCATACGAGTGGACCTTCAGTATGTAGACGGCAGAGACTACTCTGTCTCAGCCACCTACATAGTCAACCAACAGCTCAACTGAGTAAGGACCTGCCTGCCCAATTTAGAGTGGGTGAACATTTGGTCAGTTTTTTTTACAAACTGCTTCGCAAAACGTGGAGGTATGTAAAAGTAAAACTTTTTAATGACCCCCACTCCCTGGGAGAAAACTGCCATAGTGAGTGGGTCATTCCATTTTTTATTTTCAAAACACAAAACACTTTAGGAACGGAGCCACACAACACACTTTCAATGCATTTACAGGTACCGCTGTGACGGTGAACCATTTTTTTTATATTGTGGGAGGCAACAGGGAGGGCAGCAGGCCCCTAAGAAACATTAAAGTAAGCACAGTAAGTTTCATGGGTCATTGAATCCATGCCCCTAGGAGAGCTTACCAAATGCTATTTAGAAGTGCAGTGAGCTGGAGCTGTGTACTCTTCAGCTGAAGTGCAGGGACCCTTTTTGATGGGCTCCTGGGTTACAGTTTGTGAGTTTGTGGCCTGAATTTATTTTTCAAAAAGACTCAAAGACATGGTGATGATTTTTAGTAAGGTTTTATGAATAAAAACATGACAAACACTTTTTAAAATATTATAATAGGTGAATATATAAAATATACATTTGAATATAATTATTGGTGTCCATTTGACAAATATGACATGTCTTCTATATATCTGTTGATGTGCTGACCTCTTGATAAAGCCAAAAGGCCCACTTTTTATGTTTTGGGGCACCGAGCCTTTGACAAAGTCAGTAGGTCTGCCTTACTCAAAATTACATCCTTTATATGTTTACATCACATAGTCAGTTGTGCCCATCTATGGTGGGTAGGGCGCGGGTGGAGTGCAGACTCTGGGCCCAACTCCACACCACGCATGGTAGAAGGCTATGCGCAGAAGAGGGTTGGGCGCAAGTGCGGGCATTGTCAAATGTGTGGCCAGGGTCTGGCACAAAAATGCAGCATATGAAGGAGAAATAATATTTCCAGAGCACTCTATGTAACACGTTCAGCACAAAGGAATAAAGCAAGGGCCATAGGTCTGAACAATTACACCTTAGAGGTCAGTATCAATCTGTATAATTTCAAACATGACATGGCTGTGGATATACTGTAAAGACTGGTATGCATTTAAAAATTATATACTTTTAGTCAGACAATGATAAAATACAGGTATACATAATTACATAGGCCTTCATATTTAAAGCATATTTGAACTTGCACAACCTGTCTTGAGCCAAAAAGCAGGGTTTGTGAGTGCAAAGTATTGATTATCAAAATACTAAGAGAAAATTCATAGTCATAGAGAGGTTTGTGAAACACAATCTTCTCATTATGACTCATTCCAAATTTGGAGGATACAGTGCTTAACGTGAGCCTGTGGTTTCCGGTGTTGGGCAGTGGAACTTAATTGGTTTCTGGTGTTCGCACCGGCACTTAATTGTCAACATTGCACTTATGATAGTCTGCCACTTGGAGGCGCAGCTCTTCTAATTTATAAATTAGCAAAATAACGGTTTGTTCATTTTTTTATATTATATTTTTATTTAGAGCCGTAAGAAAATTATATAGCAGCTTATATTCCCTGGTACCTCGTTACTGCATGATGCATCCACTCTTACTTCCCTTCCTTTCCTTTCCACATTCCTCCTTTTTTCTCCCCTCTGAAGTGCCTGTGCAACTAAGAAACAACTGTTTCTAAAATCCACCCCCAAAACAAAAAAATGGACAATTCAAACATACAGATTTTTTAAAGTGCTTGTGAAGCTAGGATCAACTATTAATCAGTATAAATGTCAAGGATCTTCTTAAAGTGCATGTACGACAGTGAACATTAATATTACTAAATATTGTCCTGCAATTTGTTACCAACTACAGTAAGTTCCTCGATTCTACTTTAACTTCGCCATACCAAAATTCTGCCAGACAGCTCTAAATCTTACTGTAGCTTCTATACATTTTCGGGATGCCTCCTCCAATCTATAGGTCTTACATATTTTACTGATCCATTGATTAATCCTGTGTTGTGTACTTGTTTTCCAGTTTTGCAGCACCAATGACCTGGCAACAGCTATAGAAATTATTACAAAATACAGTTGAAATTTAGTAAAATTTTGCATCTCTGGCGAGATCCCGAATGGAACCAGCCTTGATGATGGGACAATAATTGATGGAAGAAACTGAGATATCATAACAAAAACATCCTTCCAAAATTCCTGCAATTTATTACAACCATAAAATATATGAACCCATCCTCCGTCATCCCATTCATTACATCTAAAACATTGATTCAAGCAGGTAGGAAGCATTTTATGCAGTCTCTGCAGAGTGTGGTAGGCTAGCCATCTTGATAGAATATTCATTCTTTTATAATTTGCTCCTCGCAATGCTTTATTCGAGCATTCACTTAATTGTTGCCATTCTTTAATATTGAATTTACAGTCTATCGCTAAGTGAAGTTTCTGAAATTCCTTCACAATAATCTCTTCATTATGAGCTTGCTGATGTAGAATCCGATACTAAACTCCCACACCGTGACCTTCTTTGATATTTGCTTGATTATTGGAAGCTCTGTTTCACTCAGCATAGTATAGTTATTTTCAAGAATTTTGGCAAGCTGAAGATAACTCAGAAAAAAGCAGTATTTAAATTACCGAACTGTAATGTAATGTAATGTTTGATGATTTTAAAAATCACCAAGAAGGCCGAAGCCTAATTCTTGCCACTCTTGATAGAGTTCTTTTCACATCATTAATCCTTTAGCTACAATATACTGTATGGGGCTATAAGCATGATAAACTGGAATATTCTTTTAATTGAAATAAAGCATGATCTTATATCACTTTTTTGGTAGCTTTGCAGATCGCAGAAAATGCGGAGTTTTATAGTGCTTTCTTTCACCATTTGTATTAGAAAGCAAATATCGAAGACTGAGTTCTCTTCTCCTAATTGTGAGAGTAAGTTAAGCAGGGAAGGAAATCCCCCGAATGCTACATCCAACTGTAATATGGGCAACTAGACTCTAGGGTGCTTATCGTTCCATACAAATTACCTAATCATTCCGCCTAGTTTTTTGAAATAGGTACTTGGAATTTTCATAGGGAGATTTCTAAAAAGAAACTGAAATAACTGGAGCACTGACATCTTGACCATAGACACTCGGCCTGTCAAAGATAAATTCAGTAAGGTCCACTTTCCCTGTAGTTTTTTTACTTTTCCTAACATGGTGGTATATTTCAAGGAAAAGAGTTTGTCATAATTGTTTGTTGCTTAAATGCCTAAGTATCTAATAGGGTGTGCCTTCGAGTATATATTGATGAGGGAAGATCAGACAGAGCTGAATTAAACGTAAGGACCTCTGTTTTTGCCAGATAGATTGTATACCCGCCTACCGTTGTGAATTTCTGGATTTCCTCCATTGCATTCTGCACGCAAGATTCTTCAGCTTTAAGATATACAATTATATTGTCTGCATACAACTTGATTTTGGGCATATATACAATACGGGGCACAATCAACAAATTATTTAGTATTTCGACAGCAAGGGGATCTATAAACAGGTAAAACAATTGTGGGGATAAAGGAAGCCACTGACGCATACCTTGTTTAATACTTTCCAGGCCTCCACACCATTATTAAAAATGTTTGCTTCCGCCTGACTGTATAGATTTTTTAGCATTTGTATCAGCTGGGCAGAAAAAACAAACTTATTTAAAATAGTAAATAAAGCACACCAATCCACGCAATCAAAAGCTTTTTCCACTTCCATCATTAAGATAGCCGCTTTCGTTTTATTAGCTGAAAAAAAAATCAATTCCTTGCATGAGAAAGTATGTATTAGTGGCTATTAGCCAGCCTGGAAGAAATCCATCTTATCTGAGTGAACTATTAGTTTGGGGCACGGAGCAATCCTTCTAGCCCAAATATTCATAAATAGTTTGTGGTCTGTATTTAGCAGACTGATTGGGCAATGGGAAGTTGGATAGCAAGGATCTGTATCTTTTTTAAGAAAAATTACGAGAACTGACTCCTTAAAACTAATAGGGATCTCCATCCCATCCTTGATTAGATTAAACATTTTAATCAAAAAAGGGATTCGTTCTTCCTGGAATGCCTTCAACACTTCAACCGCAATCCCATCTGATCCCTTAGCCTTTGCATTGGATAGACTCCGTAATACGTCACAAATTTTGGATTTTTCTCTTGTTTCATATAGACACGCAGTGTGCTGCTGGGATATCTGGGGTAGCTCCAACAATTCTAGATAGGACTGTAATTCTGAATCCTCAACTACTAATCTATATGCATAGATAAATCTGCATAGATTTTTATAAAATAAGCAAGGAATACTCCAGAAATTGCCTGTTTATCCTTTTCTAGCAAGTTAGTAGAAGGATTTCTAACCTAGCTGATATTCTGCGCTGCTTCCTTACTTTTCGTAGACCAAGCCAGGAATCTGCAAATTTGCTGACTCTCCTCATAGACCTTTTGTTGATAGGCCTTGCTGCCTGTGATCTCTTCTAACAAAAAAAAAACTTTCAAGTGATCTTTTGCTTTTATCAATTCTTGCTGCAACACTTTGAATGTATGTTCCGGAATCCCTATCAAATCTAGGTTTTGTCTCGCCTCCTCTACTGCATGCTGTAATTCCGAGATCTTTTGCCTGTGTTGTTTATTTAACCTGATCTTATAGGCTTATAGATTATCGTCTTTCCTCTTAAGGTGGCTTAAAAAGTCTCCCAAACCACAAATATTGGGGCAGTGTAAATATTCAACTGAAAAAACTCCTTTTTTTTGTCTTAGCTACCCAGTTGTTGTCTTCCAGTAAGGATTTGTCAAACTTCCATCTTGCAGTCTCTTTTGATTTCATCCTTAATTTTAGTATGAAAGAACTACGGAATGATCAGAAAAAGAGGTAACCACTATCTCTGTCTTGCCATTAGCCAGTAGTTTGTCAACAAGAAAAAATTCCAAGCAAGAAGCAGTTCTATACCTCGAGGAATAGCATGTGAATTAAGCGATGCCAGAGTGTCCCTGCCTCGCCGGGTCCGTTAATGCAAAGTCCTTTAACAGTCTTTTTATTAGCTTTGCAGTCTTAGATTTTAACTGTCATTTGGTCCTATTTGAGGTATCTAATGCTAGATTCTGTATAGAATTTAAATCCCCCCCAAAATCATTATACCTTCCGCGGTTACTGCAAGTTGATAAATCTGCTTAAGCGCCACAGTAGAATCATCTATGGGGCCATAATTGTTGACTAAATTTAGCCTAATCCCTTCTAGTTTAACCTTCAGCCATAACTATCTCCCTTTTCAAATCGCGCAAAACCTCCTCTACCTGCCAATCTAATGTATTTGATAGGAGAATTCCTACCCCACATACTGCTAAATTAGCTGATGAGAAATACCCCAACAAATATTTCTTAGTGTTATTTTTCTGAGTGTCTGTCCTGAAATGCGTCTCTTGCAAAAATATTATTTCTGGCGAAAGGAATGCTTTACACTTTAAAAATGCTGAGCTTTTACTTAGATTCAATAATCCATTAACATTACATGTCATTATTTTTATATCTTTTGATATTTGATCCATCCCCGTTAAATTATCCCTACTTTACCTGCTCTAAAATATCCTTCAATAAGCCTCGCTTCTCCATACATTTTCTTCATAGCTTGTATAATTGACTGATACAATTCATGTTTTTCGTGCTCAATTTTACTGCTATATTCTCACCCCCCACCACCCTGCACGGCCTCCCCCAGAAATGTGGACAACCCCTCTGCCCATGCTGACCACATTTCAACCCACCCTACACACCTGTTGGGAGTCATGTCATTACACCCTTGATGATTTTGACACTCCTTCTACCCACCCGCAATGTCAACCTGTGAACTTCTACTCATGAATCATGTTTTTCATTTTCTGGAGAAAATTTCTTCCAGTAAGCCCTGGGAATCTTCTAAGTTAGAGAAGAGATGAAACTTCCCTTTCACCAAAACACAAAGCTTAGATTGTTGCTATATTGAGGCCTGGGCACCCTGAGCTTTGAACAAGTATAGCATCTTAACGAATACCTTCTGCCTATGCACTGCAGCAGCTGACATGTCAGAGAAAATGCGACATTTAATAGACTCATTTATGAGAAATTGTCTTTGCTGTCTGGCCTTCGCTAAAATTCTCTCTTTAACACGAAAGTCAGCAAAATTCAATAAAATTGTTCATGTTATCTTTGAATTTGGCAGAGGTTGAGCAGGAACTTGATCCGCGCTTGTAATTGTTAGATGTCCATTACATTTTGGAAGGACTATTTGTTTAATAAACGTGTCGACCCGTTGGAGAGTCTGACCCGCCTCAATTCCTTCGGGTGTGGTAAATATTTAATTACCGTCCTAATTTCTATGCAGGTAAGTACTTAAAAATAAAATAACTCAATCGGAAAGAAAGACGCAGAGTCCGTGGTGTTAGAGTTCTTAGGGGTTTTATTCCTTAAAAAGGAATGGTTCTTGAACCGGATATCGGGTTCCTGACACCACTGGGGTTCAGGAAGGGATAGAGCATACTTTATTGACAATACATAACTTTTATACTTAAAGCACATAATGGAAATCAATACAGAAGGCGTAACAGCTGAGAGAAACAAGATAAGAGCACACACGTGTTAGCAATACGTAATCAGAAGGCGTGAACTAGGGCGTGCACAGAGGTGTGTGCTAGAAACGTCACAAAAAAGTGTCACAAGTGGGTGTGTACATAGCAGAAATCTTGCACTGTCAGCAGAAATCTGAGGTCTGGATGCGCGCGCAGCTGCATGACGTGTGATTGACGTGAAGCTGGAGGGTGCAGGGGACTTGACATTTACACTAGAGGAAAGAGACAGAAGTCTGGCATGTCAGATCAACTCGTTCCTATATCATATCTGATATCTGATGTTTGGGAACCATATTATCTAGAAGGAAAGGTCTCTTGGGCAGAGGCTATCCTATACTGACTATGAATGCGTGCATATGTGCCTACGTGTCTGTGTGTAAAGCGAGGGGGCCATGGGCCTACCATGGTAACGGGAGCTATGAATTACTTGCATGGAGACAGAAAGGCCGGGCCCTTTGCTCTGCAGCCGAGGGGTTGTTTATCTATTCTGCTGGACTGGAATGTGTTTTCGGGAAGCTGAGCTTGGCTATGCTGATAACGTGAAGGTAAAATACTGTCTTTGGCAGGCAAGCAGGCCGAGCCAGGCTCCGTTCGCCTCGAAGGAAGTAGGACAGAGTTCACGGGGGGCATCCCATGTTGCAGTTTCAGGAGGCAGAGATGATTTTGAAAAAGAGGCTCGAAGACAGAAAACAGGGCCTAGCTCGCACAGAGCCAGGAATACGTGAAAGTGCACCATACAAAGACGGTGGCAAGGCATACTTAGGAACGGAATATCTGACCCATTCAGGGTGGATCTGAAAGAGGACATGTTAACGTTGAACGCAAATGTATTTGCGTCTTCATAGCTGGCACAGGAGGGAAGTTACATGCACTTTAAGCTCGTACATGGAGACGGTGGGGTACACGTTAGGGAACATTCCTTGACCATAAAATTTATATTTCCTCATTCCCTCCTTGTTCCCTACGGACCCTTCATGATATATCAATCTTCATTAATCCATTTATTTGTGTAGTTAGTATCATCTGCTCATCCTTTTTCACACGGGATTTAGAACGTTGACTTGAATGGGGAGTGCAGGATGTGGCGCACAAGCCGCAAATCGCTGGCCCACATTGTAAACATAGACAGCAACTGAATACTATAAGTAGTATTGTTCCAAGGAGTGACAGTATTTTCCATCCCCAAGCTGAAATAGTAGTCCAGAGCCAACCGGACCAAGTCCAAGTGCCTGGATTCTGATGTATCTGACTAGCTATCTTATGGAGACGTGTAATAGCCTTATATACGGACGGAGCATTATCTGGAATGAAAACACTGCAAGCTGACCCGAGGACCTTACAGGCTCCTCCTCGATCGGCTAGTATGACGTCAATAACAAGACGATTTTGAAGAACGACAAGTCTCATAGCAGACTGTTCCTCAGTCAAGTTACCTAGGGCGGAAGTAGTCTCTTTCACTACTGCTTCGAGAGTTCTGGTCAAGTGACGGATAGACTTACTATTAAAGATAGCTCCTAAATAGGGAAAGAAACCTTTATTGAAATCTGTGTACTGTTCCCAGGCTGTCTCAGTATAGTCGACAATTGGGAGATCTCTTTTTGGTCTGTGAACTAGACGGGAATTTCTATGATAATCAGATGGAGCTAGGAAAACAGGTGGCAGTAAGAATCCAATGTAACAGGTCCCATCCCAATCTAGAGGCAAACGTATGTATGCTGTCTGACCACAAATGAAATAGGAATGACGGGTAGCTTTGAATGTGGACTTGCCCTTATCACTAAATTCGACTACAGTAGTACATTTACTATGACCTAGGTGTACGGAACCATTCTTTCTGACACATAATTCACCTTTGACTGGTAGTACTGACATAGTGGGCAAGTCTGGCTCGGTTTCGGATTCAACATTCAGAATCATGAGGTTAAGTGTAAAATTTCCTAATCCATATACTTCATTTTCTAGATCAGTCCCTGTCCTTTTGGGAAGTCCCTCTTTGTCAGGATAACATACTCTATGCAAAACTGTGTTCAGGTTTCCCCATACCCAGTTACCCTGATAAACTACGGAATTTGAATCTAAGGAATTAATCAAACTAAACCAGGCGCCACATGAACCATTGTGTGTGAACGGGTACGGGAAGAGGGGCAGAACTCCCCTGTATTTCTGGTAGGGAGGGAGTCGGCCACATATCCAACAATTAGTAGCGTTGCTGGTCTGATGAGAGTGATGTAACATACTAATGAATGTATTGTTGCGCAGCGCAAGTCGGTAAGACAACTCGTGAGGGGGTAACTCACTGAAAGAATGCTCGGCAGTGTTATTAGAAGAAGAATGTGCACGTGTAGCAATAGGAAAATAGATATGCAAAATTATACTTGTGACAATAATCGTAAGACTTAAAGAAAACATAATCCATAAGGTAACAATACAGTAACTTTTGAGAGATTTGCAATATCGTTGTTTCTTGATCTGTTTCTCTCTATCTCTCTCTCTATTGGGGTCTAGGGGATACATGTCAAAAACTATTTAACCGATTCACCTAGGGGAGGACTTAAACAATTAAACTGTCTGACTTGCTAGACCGCAACTTTAATTTATACTCCTCTTGCGGAGTTTTCTCTACCATGGGAAGTTTAGAGTCATTAGAATCTGGGCAGTCCTTTGAGGGGGTGGAAGAGTCAGTCTCTGGCAACAGTTCATTACATTTTTTAATATGACTCGTATGAATCCACCCCTTGCGGCCCTCTGAAGGACTGAGTTCTTTAAGACCCAGCGGTGCCAGGGCACAACACCTGAAACCTTCGTGGGTAACCTGCTCCGGCGTACGAATGACAGAGACACGGGACACTTCCTTCGGCGTCAAAGATTCAAGGTTTATTTACTGCAGGGAACACAGAAGTCACGACAAGCAACACACGTGCAACTTGGGGAGACTGCTTCAAATTGGTTCTGTGGATCGCTCCTTTTATACACAATTTCCCCATAGAGTTACATTGAACACAAAAGTTTATGACCCGGTTCCCACAATCATCCCCCAGAGGGGTCGTTTTGGTCACTTTGAAACACACAAGGTCCGGAACATAAGTGCGGAAACATTTGGCGGTTCCCAACTGCAAAAACCCATCTTCCCAACATTAGTGCATTCCAATCGGTAATAAACAGATCGAAATAGGAACAAGAACAGGTGTAGAGGAAGACGGAGACAGTGAGGAAATCGGAAAGGGTGTAAAAAAGGGGAGGTATCAAAAAACACGAGATACAGGCATCAAAGGGACGTGCCTAATGAGATGCACGGCTAAGACAATAAGTCCGTGCGGCAAGATGAGCCTCAAGCGGCGCCATCTGCTTTACAGTAGCATCCCCCTCATCATAAAGACACTTACAAAGGACATGTGTCTTCCGCAAATATCTTGGGAGTCCCAGGGTCGCGAAGCGCACAACGTCCGTTCGCTGGCTACTTGAGGGCAAGAGACAAAATGGATGCCGTATCTAAGATGGAACCCGTGCGTACAGATAGAGATACCCACGTAACAGACGAACGGTTTAGGTTAGCACAACGAAACTGCGTACACCCACTAAACTCGTCATTTGCGGTTCATAGATACCAGACTCGACTATATTCGTGCGAGTCGAAAGCACCACTTACAATTGTCACGGAACCTCAGACGCTCCTTTTGCCCTTCTGTAGGCAAGCACTAGTCGGAATCATACTCAATATTCATCAGACCATCTAGATGCTGTTGTAGCATAGCTCTGTCCAACCGAGTCCCATTGGTGACAGGCGGCTGTCTCATACACGTTGTAGCACAGAGGCCACATAAGGCAGGACCGCACTGCACACAAAGGCAACACGTGAACAGGAACGTCACAACAACTCCGATAATCATCAGAATCTTCCAACCCCAAGTCGACATCAGGCCCCAAAACCACCCAAGTAGCGTCCAATCCCCTACATCCACGTGTATGGATTCAGAGATTTTATGCAACTTAGAGATGGCTTGATAAACGGTCGGAGCATTATCTGGAATGAAAATGCAGCAGCTCGAATGGATCACCTTACATACCCCACCTCGGTCTGCTAGGATGACATCTAAAACCATACGGTTTTGTAATGTCATAAGTCTATCCGCCTGAAGTTCTGTGGTGATATTACCAAGGGCACTGGCAGTAATATTAGCTGTTGATTCTACCACTCGAGTCAACTGTCTCAGGTTCCTACTATTAACCATAGGTCCCCAAAACGGGAGGAAACCCTTGAAAAAGTCTCCTGCCTCTTGACCGGCAGTATCCTCTTTGCTAATTACGCCTCGCACAACTCTAGTCTTATGATAATCGGCATCTACAGTGAACGTCGGAGGCAACAAATTTGCAATGAAACATGAGCCCATGAAGTCAGCGGGCAACCATGCATATGCACGATCATGGCAGATAAAGTATGTACCCTTGGCAGCCAGAAACACAGGGGACGAGACCATCGGCAGCATATAATTTTCAGTGCAAGCACTCTCTCCAAGTCGGGCTTTCGATCTTCGACCACGACCCATCAGACAAAAATTACCAATGTGGGGTACGACCCATATCGGAGGTGAGCTTTTAAGCTGCTTTTCACTCGTGAACACACTATACTCGCCTCTACTCAGGACCCTATAAGCTTGTATCTCTTCTTCGGGAATAAGCGAGGGATCATAGATATCGCTGTCTAAGTCCTCTATTGCTATCAACAAAGGTTTTTGATACGAGGTAGGACCAGAGTAGGGGGAACGTGGTTCTCGAATGGGGTGGAAACCCAGTGCGCTTCGAAACATTGTTTGAAATGCTCGAGCAGACCCTTGGGAGCTATACGGTAACACCAGATATGGAATTCCCTTATCCGTAGTATGTGGCATCAACCCACATACCCAACAATTAGTAGTGTTAACCACTAACTGATGCTGGTGAAGGAGCTGAATAAAGGAATTATTGCGGAATTCTGCACGTCTAGCCTGCTCGTGTTCGGGTAAGACATGAAAAGAATGGGGAGAAGCAACAGTAGTAAGTTTAGGATCAGGTGTAGGAGTAGGTAAAACAGGAGACAGAAAACCAGAGGTCATATAATACACCCCACCCGCCAAGAATGCAGAAACAGTCAAGAATAACACAAACACTTGAAATCTAAAACATTTCGTACGACTAAGTTGTTGCAGCTTGAATCTTTGTATCTGAGCTTCTTCCAAGTCCATCAGCTTCGAAAATGCCATTTCCTATGACCGTCCGCAACGTTTCTTGACGCACTTCGTTCTGTGTAGCAATAGTCAATCCCTAGGAGTTCCCAGGAACCAACGGTCTTTAACCTAGCGTCAAGACCTACTATCCAGAAGGAAGTACGCGCGCGGCCCTACGGCCTTTAAATGCACAATATATATATATATGCAAAAACAATGTCTCTCGGCTGTGGAAGCAAAAAGGTATAAGGAATGAAGCTCAATGTATATACACAGGGATAATTGCAATAATATGAACGTTCAAAACTGATCACGGAAAACGGGATAATACAGTTATCAATACAGCAAAGCAGGATCGTTTATTAGTCTTTAGTACGAGATCGGAAAAAGTATCGAGTTCTCCCAGGACGTGTCTGCTCGTCAAACAAAGGATCCGTTGAAGAGACAGCGTCCTGCTGATCAGTTGAGTGTTCTGGTCTTGAGTCTTTTGATGACAATTGTTCATCAGAGTCTTTCTGCTGCGCTGAGGATTCTCCAACAAGCTGTGCGTCGCTGAAAGGTACAAACGCCGGCAATCCTTCTGTTTCAGTTGATGCAATGCCTCTCCTCACCCACGGGTCTGCCGGTAAAGGGATAGGGACCTTCTTGGTATGGGTGGCGTGCACCCAATTCTTACGTCCCTCGAGACGAACAGCAGTCCTCGTGGCAAGGAGAACCTGGTAGGGTCCAGTAAACCTCGGATCCAAGTTTTTCTTGCGCGAAAAGTTCCGCGTCACCACCCAATCTCCGGGCTGGAGCTGGTGGCCTGGACCCTCCGTCTGCGTCGGCAGCGCGTCGTGAACCTGTTGGTGAATTAACCTCAGTTTAGCAGTCAAGTCATGAAGGTAATCGATCAACATTGGATACTCAAGATCACAGAACATTCCTGGCCTAGGAACCCCCCACACATTCGCAGGACGGCCGAACACTATTTCATAGGGACTGAGCCCTACTCGGGAGTGTACAGTCGCCCTAGTTGACAGTAATGCTAAAGGTAAAGCGTCAGGCCACGAAAGACCAGTCGTAGCCTGAATCTTTGCTAATTTCAGTTTAAGGGTACCGTTATACCCTTCAACCAATCCAGCTGACTGGGGATGATTGGCGCTGTGGAATTTCTGATTAATTCCAAGGCCCTTACACACACTCTTCATTACACTTCCCACAAACTCACTTCTGTTATCTGACCACACGACTCTAGGCATTCCATACCGAGGAAAATATTCCTTCAGTAGGATTTTCGCAGTAGACAAAGCAGTATTGTCTTTGAGAGGATAGGCCTCGATCCATCGGGAGAATGCGCAAACCACAACTAAAACGTACTTCAGGTTATTGCATCGCTCCATATGGATGAAGTCCAATTGGATCACCTCTAAGGGACATGAAGGGGGAGCAAAACTGCCAGGAGGAGTTGGGGTTCCTTTGCCAGGATTGTACATCATACACACCATACAATTCTTCACCAGACGTTCAGCACATTTCGTAATACCATCATTCTTCCACACAGGGGACAGCAACTTACAAATACCTTTCGCGCTAATATGTGCTAACCCATGCGCCATTGTCACAACGGCCAGCACATACGCATCGGGCAACAACCATCTTTTCTGATCCGACAAATCAATCCAACAACCATTCACATCCAACTTTCCCGTGCTTTCTCTCCACTTCGCCTTTTCAGTCTCGGTGGCCTCATTCTGAATTTCTTTCACACTTTCAATAGTGTCTTCACACATGCTCGATTCTGTAGGCCACCTAACCGAACTCGTCACATACATTCGAGTGCTAAGGTTCCGGGCAGTCTCCTTAGCAATCTCGTCTGCAAATGCATTACCACGACCAACATCATCCGTCACCTTACGATGCGAACTACATTTAACAATCGCTAATTGTTCAGGCAACGTAAGTGCATCCAAAAGATCATTCACAAGCTGGCCATGCTGAATCTTCGTACCGTGCGACGTCAAGAAACCTCTCTCTCTCCACAATCGTCCAAAACTATGTGCGACGCCAAATGCATATTGGCTGTCGGTAAACACATTCACACGTTTCCCTTTTGCTAACACACACGCTCTAGTGAGAGCGATCAACTCTGCAGCCTGAGCAGAATTCTGATTCAACCTTGCAGTCTCAACAACAGTATTCAACGTTACAATAGCATAAGCAGTAGTCACATCGCCATTCGGCAACTTAAAACATGACCCATCCACATACAGTGTACCATCCGGATCTTCCAATGGAGTGTTTTTAAGGTCCACTCGACCTTTTGTTTCTTCTTCTGTCCTCAAGTAACAATCATCTTCTGCTACTTCATCTGACTCTGCGCTAATTGGTAACAAAGTTGCCGGGTTCAGAACATTGCAACGTTTTATTTGGATATGACTTGCCAGCAACGTCAGCTCGTACCCAGACAATCTCGCACTTGTCAAGTGCTGGGTTTTCGTACGATTCAAAAGAGTATCGACTGCATGCGGAACCATCACCGTAAGCATATTATCCATGACCAGTCCTGCTGATTGTCGGATAGAGACCGCAGCTGCCGCTGTTGCTCTCAAGCAACTCGGCAATGCTCTAGCTACTGGGTCCAAGGTCGAGGAAAAATATGCACATGGACGCTGTTTACCACCGAAAGGTTGCGTTAAGACACTCAAAGCACAACCTTCCCTCTCGTGAACATATAATGTAAACGGCTTGCTATAGTCGGGAGTACCCAACACAGGAGCCGAACACAATGAATCACGCAGTTCAGAAAAACTTTTTTGACATTCTTCCGTCCATGGTAAAGGAGTTGAAACATCCCTGCACGTAAGAGCCACCAATGGTTTCGCTAGCAATGAAAAATTAGGAATCCATTGCCTGCAGTACGACGTGATACCTAGAAAGGCACGCACATCTCTTTGGGTTTTTGGCACAGCCATTCGCGCAATCGCTGCAATCCTCTCTGGGGTCAACCTCCTTCCCTCCTTTGACAATAAGTGACCTAGATAGGTTACTTCTTGACAACAATATTGGAGTTTAGAAGGGGACACCTTGTGATTTAACTCGCAGAGATGTTGCAGCAACGACACCGTAGCAATTTTGCAAATGTCCTGAGTATCAGCAGCCACCAATAGGTCGTCGACGTATTGAATTAAGGCCGCACCAACCGGCAACCTAAACGCATCCAGTTGACCCTTCAAGGCTTGACTGTAAATCGATGGACTTTCACAGTAGCCCTGAGGAGCGCGCTTAAACCGGAAGCTGCGTCCACCGAGAGAGAAACCGAAGAGGTCTCTGCTCTCCTCTGCAATCGGGATGCTGAAGAACGCATTCTTCAAGTCAATCACCGAAAACCACGATGCAGAAGCTGGAATCAGAGTCAGTAACGCCGTGATGTCAGGCACAACGGGGAATTGAGGAACCACAATTTTATTCACCTCCCGTAAATCAATAACAAAACGATAAACGGGCGGTTTTGAAGGATCAGTACGTTTAAGGATGGGCAGTACAGGGCTGTTGCACACGTTTCCCCGAGTCTCTTCAATAACATCTTTCTCGATCAGATCACCATCAAGAGAGATACGATACTGGGGAATACGTGGCAATCGCACATTAGATTTCAACTGAACAACATAAGGGGAGATGTCAAGCAGGCCCACATCATTGGGACCTGTTGCCCACAAAGACGCAGGAAGAGAATTCAATTCCGGTGGAAGCTTATCGAGAGACAAATACATAGGAGAGACAACCCTCTCTCCTAACGTAAGCTTTACACCCGCAGGAGAACAATACAAAGTTGCATATAAACGTTTAAGCAAATCCAGGCCCAAAAGATTTTCACCACAACCAGTAGTCAAAATCAACGGAGCTTGAAGCTCACGTGGCCCAATTGTAAGGGGCAAAGGGCGCGAAACTGGATTGCTAACGGGGACGCCAGAGAATCCAACAGAAACATTTGTTAAGCCAGACAAAGGTGCGCCAGGGAGTTTCGAATACATGATAGAACTTTTCACTGCACCAGTGTCCAACAGAAAAGGCTCAACGACGCCCGATGTAGCAACTGCGACATAAGGCCCTCTCTGATCAACCGGAACTGATACCACTCCCTCTCCTTGTCTTTGGCTGTCCTAGTAATTACTGTTGTCAGTTCCCTGATCGACGTAATAATCGTCTACATTGTACTGCGCAGATCGTCCTTGCGATGATCCACGTTGATCAAAACAGTTATTAGAATTAGAAGGGTTATCGGAACGATCATTCTGAGCACCACGACCCCTACCGCGTGATACCTGATGCGAACCACCACGACCTCCTTTAGACGAAGTACCACTATTGCGATCATTCAGAACAGGGCAATTGAATTTAATGTGTCCCTCCTGTCTACAATAAGCACATTGATTGTACCCTAACGATGATCTTTGGGAGGAGGAATCATTACGCGGCTGCGATCGATTCGATTGCGACTGCGATCTATTCTAATACACCTAATTCATTCGGGTGGTTCTCGTGGCGAATCTTAGCCCATACCGGTTGCGGTACAACATTGCCGAACAACATATCGATGTCGGCAAGATTCATTACCGTAGCATCTACGAGCTGCGATAATTCTTTGTAATATCCTGTAGGATTTTTGCGAGGGTCAGGCAAAGACTGCTTCACCTGTAACACTTCCGAGCGTTTCCATGGGAGATGTATCCATACTCTCTGGAAATGCGCCAATGTCGGAGGTTGGGCAGCAGGATTAGCTGGTATCCAAACCGGTGGCACTTCTCGCATAGGAAATTGACCAGACTCATCTGGCAGTCTTTCAACATCCTCAACAAACAAGGCTTGAGGTATAGGAGCGGGACGGAAAGATAGCAACCGCTCAACAGCACGTCGAACGTTGGTATCCACTATCAGTCCGTTAGAGAACTGAAGCTGAAGATCAGACAAAGCGGCCAGCACCTCGTCAGGTGCATCGGCCGATATCTGATCGCGAAGGAACTTACACATTTCATCAAACACGTATCTCTGGGTTGGTATATTGAATTGACAAAAGGTGTTGAGTACAACACGTGGCGGATTTCTAAGAGGGTTTACCATCCAACCCATCGCCATATTATATAGCACAACACGTTCTCTGTTACCAGGAAGCTGACTACGTCTCTGAGGACCATCGGAACCAGCGGACCCAAGAACAGGTCCGAGCGAATGAAAGAAACTAGCCGCAAGAGGAGAATTACGAGAACGAGTAGAGGGAGAAGTATAGGACACAGGACTAACAAGTGGAGGAGTAGAAACAGTAGCAACAGCAGGAGTTAACAAAACAGGAGCAGAAACGGGAGCAGGAGTATGTGGAAGCGGAGGAGCAGTAGGGATAGCAGTAGGCAAAGGAACAGGAATAGTCGGAAGAGCGGGTGCAGGTTGAGGAACAGGCACAGGAAGAATAGGCGGAGGAATAGGTACAGCAGGAACCACGGGAGCTGCGGTACCCTGTACATACGGAGGTGGCGACTTCATAAGATAAGACATTAAGGGATCCTCAACTGACTCTTCCTTCTTTTCCGACTCCGTAGGCAAAGCGGGATAACATTTATCCACGGTCATACACTGTAGTCTATCAAACACTTCCTTATCCTTAACCTCCTTGTCGCGCTGAAATTGCTCTGCTTTCTTCACTATGGTAGCAGCATTATCTCGCTGATTACGTTTAGTCTGTCTGATTTCTTTCTGTTTGGCTTCTTTACGCCACAACCGAAAGGCATCAAACATGGCCGGCCTTGACTTTCTTTCGAATAATTTAATCTCTAGATTATCTAAGATCGGGGCCTCGAAGCTACCATGAGGTGGCCAACGAAGGTCACCGTCCTTCTTCGTGTATTTGATCCAATAATCATTAAAAGCAATCGGGCCTAGCCCATGTTTACTGTACAGTTCATAAGTGGGAGTTCCAACCGGAGGTATCGGACACGAGTCCTCCAGTCGGGAATCCGTACCACAAGGTCTGAAACAACTAAACAAAGTACTGCGACCAGGCATCTTGCACACTAGCCGAGTTTCACAAACTTCAAGGGTTACGGGATTTACCAAGTCCCAGCAAAGAACAAAACCCTCGGTTTTTGGCGGCTGCAGTCGTCAAACATCACGACAAAATACGCTAGCAAAGTGTCATCGACAAAAACACTCTCACAGCGTCAACAACAAAAACACTCGCTAAAGTGTCAACAACCAAGGACTCTGGGAGCGACCCACAAATACTTAACTCAAAGATCAATGGCGTCACCAGGAAGGCCCGTCAATCGTCTCGCTCTACCAAGGTCTACGCCAGGCGCCTAAACAGGTCTACAGTCAGGGCAGCAGTCCGTCGCAGCCGTCAGGAGGCGGGAATCTTCGCGGGAAAAGTCTTCGGGCCACTTATTTCGACAACAGGATCGATGAAGCGGGGTGCACCTTCCCTCGGAGATTTCACACGAAGTTCCTCACGATCGTCGGGCTTGGGCCGGTACCACTGATGCAGCCCCACGTTGGGCGCCAACTGAAGGACTGGGTTCTTTAAGACCCAGCGGTGCCAGGGCACAACACCTGAAACCTTCGTGGGTAACCTGCTCCGGCGTACGAATGACAGAGACACGGGACACTTCCTTCGGTGTCAAAGATTCAAGGTTTATTTACTGCAGGGAACACAGAAGTCACGACAAGCAACACACGTGCAACTTGGGGAGACTGCTTCAAATTGGTTCTGTGGATCGCTCCTTTTATACACAATTTCCCCATAGAGTTACATTGAACACAAAAGTTTATGACCCGGTTCCCACAATCATCCCCAGAGGGGTCGTTTTGGTCACTTTGAAACACACAAGGTCCGGAACATAAGTGCGGAAACATATGGCGGTTCCCAACTGCAAAAACCCATCTTCCCAACATTAGTGCATTCCAATCGGTAATAAACAGATCGAAATAGGAACAAGAACAGGTGTAGAGGAAGACGGAGACAGTGAGGAAATCGGAAAGGGTGTAAAAAAGGGGAGGTATCGAAAAACACGAGATACAGGCATCAAAGGGACGTGCCTAATGAGATGCACGGCTAAGACAATAAGTCCGTGCGGCAAGATGAGCCTCAAGCGGCGCCATCTGCTTTACAGTAGCATCCCCCTCATCATAAAGACACTTACAAAGGACATGTGTCTTCCGCAAATATCTTGGGAGTCCCAGGGTCGCGAAGCGGACAACGTCCGTTCGCTGGCTACTTGAGGGCAAGAGACAAAATGGATGCCGTATCTAAGATGGAACCCGTGGGTACAGATAGAGATACCCACGTAACAGACGAACGGTTTAGGTTAGCACAACGAAACTGCGTACACCCACTAAACTCGTCATTTGCGGTTCATAGATACCAGACTCGACTATATTCGTGCGAGTCGAAAGCACCACTTACAATTGTCACGGAACCTCACCTCGACCTTGATTGCAGTCCTCGTGGTCAGAAGGACGAGCTTCGGCTCCTGCCAACGGGGCTCCAGCGGACTCCTCCTATCGAAATTGCGTATCAGGACAGTATCTCCGGGACGGACATCGTGTGGCTTCACATCAGTGTTGTCGGGAAAGGCTGCAGCAACCTGTGAACGACATGATTGGAGTGCAGACATCAAGGAGGCAAGGTAATCTGTCAGCATATTACAGTCAACATCGGTTATTTTCTTAGGCATGGGCGTCCCCCACATATTTGGTGGCCGGCCAAAGACCACCTCATACGGGGATAGTCCTGATCTCGAATGTGGGACCATTCTCATATAGAATAGTGCAACTGGCAGGGCGACTATCCAGTCGACCCCTTTCTCTTTACATATTTTAGCAAGACGGGTTTTCAGTGTCTGATTGTGCCTCTCTACAAGGCCAGCTGCCTCGGGATGTCGGACGCAATTGAATTTCCACTGATATCCTAGCAGGAGTGAAACCTGCTTCATGAGCTCGGATGAGAATGGCTGTCCGTTATCTGAGTACACGATACGAGGCAAGCCGTACCGTGGGAAAAATTCTCGAACCAGCTGCTTGGCAGTGGTCGGGGCAGTGTAATCTGGGACTGGATATGCTTCGGTCCAACGGGAAAGTGCACAACTACGAGGACGTACTTGAATCCTCGACAACGTTCCATCTGGATATAATCCATCTGGAGGACTTCAAAAGGGTGATCGGGAGGATGAAATCCACCTTGCTCTACAGGGACGCTTTTACCTGGATTGAACTGACAACAGATCATGCAAGTACGCACTTTCTGTTTTGCTGCTGCTCGTAAATGTTTGTTGAACCAGAGATTCTGTAAACTGTCTAACATAGCTTTTTCTCCCAGGTGTGCTGGACTATGTGCTGTATTTATTATGACTTGAACCATAGAGTCGGGGAGAAACCATGTAGATTTTCCCTTCGTCATCCATCCCTGATCTGTCTGGATCCCTCCTAGTTCAGTCCATTTCTTGATTTCGTCTGGAGTAGCATGTGTCTGAATATCGATTACATCTAGTGTGGGATCCCTAACTGTCATACAATGTGTCGGTGTTATTGTCTTTGTCACATCAGTTGTCTGGGTGTGAGTCAATGCGGTATGTTTTGCTGTTTGGTCTGCCAGGTCGTTACCCTGGGAAATAGAGTCTGTAACTTTAGTATGTGCTTTACACTTCATGATGGATATGCCTGAAGGCAGATGTATTGCTTCTAACAGTGCTTGAATGAGGGGACCATGTTGGATCTTGGCACCGTGAGAGGTCAAGAAACCTCGTTCTTGCCATAACACTCCGAAGTCGTGTACGACTCCGAAAGCATAACGTGAATCTGTGTATATGTTAACATTTCTGTTCTTGGCTAGTATACAGGCTCGGGTCAGAGCGATAAGCTCTGCTGCTTGAGCGGACAGTGTATCAATACGGTGTGTTTCTTTGACTTCAGTTTCAGTGGTCACTGCATATGCGGCCACTAATTCTCCTGTGCTTGTTCTCATACATGAACCGTCCACGTAAAGTGTCAGGTCTGGATTTGTCAGTGCAACATCTGTTAAGTCTCGTCGGGGCTTTGTTACTGCATTAATGATCTCTATACAATCATGCGGGGCTGAATCTGTCATAACCGAGGGTAACAATGTTGCAGGATTTAGAATGTTACAGCGTCTGATTTCTATGTGTGGCTGGAATAGCGTCAATTCATAACCTGTCAGTCGTGCTATAGTCAGGTGTTGAGTCTGTGTTCGGTTTAGAAGGACTTCTACAGAATGTGGAACTTGTACTGTCAATGGATGTCCTAATACTATTGAGTCGCTTTGTCTGATTGCTAGGGCTGTCGCTGCAACTGATTTTAAGCACGCAGGCAGAGCCTGGGCCACTGGATCTAATGTACTTGAAAAATAAGCGCAAGGCTTATGTGAACCTGCTTGATCTTGTGTGAGGACAGACAACGCTGTACCATCACGTTCTGTAACAAAAAGTGTAAAAGGTTTGCTGTAACATGGTGTCGCTAAAACTGGTGCTTGACATAAAGCTTTCTTTAATTCCTCAAAAGCCTGTGTATGTTCCTGAGTCCAAGGGAGGGCAGTCGAAGTCGCTGCCTCCTATGTTGTCAACTGTATCAGCGGTTTAGCTAGAAATGCATACTGAGGAATCCATTGTCTGCAGTACGAGGTGAGGCCTATAAAGGCCCGCACTTCCTTTTGTGTCTTGGGTTGTGGTAACTGTGCGATTAACTGAACTCGATCAGGTGTGAGCTGTCTTCCCCACTTGGACAGCAAGTGCCCAAGGTACACCACTTGCTGAACACAGAATTGTAGCTTCGAAGGAGACACCTTGTGTCCCTTGTCGGCCAGAAAATGTAAAACTGTCAGTGATGCTTGTTCACATTCGGGTTCACTTCGTGCGGTGATCAGCAGATCATCGACGTACTGTAGTAAGGTAGTGTTAACTGGCATTTGGATACAGTCAAGTTGTCTTTTCAGTGCTTGGCTATAGATGCTGGGGCTTTCTGTGAATCCTTGAGGTGCGCGTGAAAATTTGAAGCTTCGGCCATTTAAACTGAATCCGAAGAGATATTGGCTCTCTGGATCAATGGGTACACTGAAGAAGGCGTTCTTGAGGTCAATTACAGTAAAGAACGTCGCCTCTGAATCAATAGCAGTCAGTAATGATGAGATGTCGGGAACCACAGGATACTGTGGAACAATGCATTTATTCAGTTCTCGTAAATCAATCACCAGCCGATATACTGGCGGTGCATTGGGATCAGTACGTTTAAGAATCGGAATGATAGGGGAATTACAGATATTGGAGTCGGTTTCAACGACCACTCCTTGGGCAATGAGCTCTTCAATTATTTCCAGTAAAGCCACTACAGCATCGGGTGGTAACTTGTATTGTCTGATTCGGGGTAAAACAACTCCTGGTTTGAGTGTAACACGGTATGGTGTGATGTGCATACAACCTAAATCGGTTGGGCCTTGTGCCCACAGGTGTTTCGGTACATTTTTCAATCTGACATCAAACTCTCGTAATACATAGTGACCCTTAAAGTCACGTAGGAAAAGTCTAACTCCCTCCGGAGAACAACATATCACTGCTCCTAGAGCCTTCAGTGTCTTGATACCTAACAAGTTTTCTGGACATGATTTCGTGAGTAACAGGTCTGTAACACGTGATAATGGACCTACTGCTAGGGGGACAGGTTTCGATACTTCATTTACAATAGGCTGTCCTGAAAAACCAAGGGAAACATTCTGTGAGCCTGAGAGGGGTGCCCCTGAAACTTCGTCGTGACTGATCGTGGTGCGACTTGCCCCTGTGTCAATTAGAAACTTTCTGTCTTTTCCTAATACTTGACTATGTACATAAGGACCCTCTTGATCTACAGGAATCTCAATAAGAGGCAAGCCAACCTCCCTCTCTAGGCTGTTTCATGTGTATCGCTGATAATCGGGATAATCAGATTGGGCATACTGGTACATCTGCTGTGAAACTTGCTGCGTCGCGGCAATGGGCTGTGGCTGTGATACCGCTACGGTCTGTACTGTATGTGGGGGGGCATGCATAGGCTGTATATTCTGTGAAGTCTGTTGCTGGACCTGGTCTTGTCTAGGCTGACGCGGTCTTTCTTTAGTTTTACCTGTTGATATATTGTGTTTCAGAACTGGACATTCGTTTACGTAGTGACCTGGTTGTTTGCAATTGTTGCATGTCCCTTTAACAGGAGCTGCTGAATTTTTTGTCTGGGTCACACCCTTTTTCTGACCGTCGGCTGGAACCGACTGGGCCACTAACATTTTCATTTTTGTGTCTTTCATACGTCTCTGTTCGTGATCTTGTTCTTCTCTAATTCTGTTCTGGTGGTATTGTAACATTTGTAACATCTGGGATGGCGTATTTGCTTGCCATGTACTTTCGACTTTATATACACGGTTCTTAACTTGTGTCAGGGAATTCTCGACTAATTTTGTTACAAAAAGGTGCGGGTATGACTCGCTACCTGGTTTCAGGCCACTATTTATAATGAAACATTTCTCGAATCTTGAATAGAAGTCACTAGTATCTTCATCGTGTTTCTGTTTACAGGCTGAGATTGCGTCCCAGTCTTCCTTTTTAGTTGTCAGTAATCTTGGCAAAACCTGTACTATTAAACCTGGTAATGCTTTAGCTTTGTCCCCAAGGCCTACTCCTGGAGTACGACCTTTTTCCTCGTCTTCTATTTCAGTCCAAATAATCTTTTTATCTCCCACCTCCCATTCTTTTTCCTTGAGTTTCTCATAAATGCCTGTGGGCAACAGTACTTTTAACAATTTCATAATATCCGTATACGTGTAATCTCCCATGAGTAACATGTCCTTAAGTTCTCGGTGAAAACCTGCAGGGTCTTTATCGTGACAGGGTACTAGTTTCTTCATTTCTAACAATTCCAACTTTGTTAAAGGTGTGTACACAAACACACGTCTCAGGGTATTATCGTTATTCATAACTGGGTGTACTTCTCGTAAAGGATTCTGCCTGTCAAAATGAAACATTTTTCTTTCTGGGGGCGGAGCTGAAACATATTGTGGGCCTAAGAAAGCGTTATATCTGTGCCGTTGTTCTAGAATTATTTGAATTAACTTGGTACTTAGGCCTCTCCATCTATTCATAAGTAGTGCTTCTAATGTATCAGGTAAGGGACCTGGATCAGAATGTTGATGTCTGTATAACGTGATGAGATGCTGAATCATGTACATACCAGCTAATTTCTGCTCGTCTGGGGAAAGATTCAAAAATGTCTGTGCTACTGTATCATCACTATATGTGCTAGGATTGTCAGCCCATAGTACTGCTGACCGGGCTAGTTCTTGTTCATCCATAGAATTGAGTACATGGTACCCCATTCGTTCTTGAAGAATTTTATCGGTAACTTGAAACAGATATTCAGGAGAACTCGTTTTTGAGATGCCAGAGAGAAAAACTCTCTTGCTTTCTGGACGAATGCCTTTCTTAAGGTAATTTCCCTTTCCTACATACGCTATCATTTCTTTAGCCGTGTCAGATTCCTCTGGTTCGTCCTCCTCGGAGGAGTCATTCCTGTCGCTATCTCTTTCCTTTTCTTGTTCCTTTCTTTCATGCATTTCTATTACTGCTTTTCTGATTCTTTTATACATACTTGCTATACAACTCTGTTTATCATGGTTTCCATCGGCTATATTCTGACCCCACTTGTTTAGTGCGTCCATCTCGTCCTTGTCTACTCCAGGCCTGTCTCGTTCTCTTATTAAACAATTTATGAAGAAGCGTAATATACAACCTTGAGTGTCAGCTTTCTGGTGAGCCAGGGCCTCTTTAATACTTTCAGGATCTTCCCCAGTCTGGATAAAATGATATATTCTATCTAGGTGTTCAGTCATTCCTGGAAATAACACTAAGTAATCTGTAACTTTTCGTAAGCGTAGTGATGCTAACAACATTCTATCGTCTTTACCGGGTACTGGATCGTATCTGCAAATTGGAAGGGGTTCTTTAAGCATGTCGTAACTTGGTGTTCGGGGTGTACGTTGCTTTAATACGTCCCTAAGGTTTAATCTGTGTGTTTGTGGCGGGGTCTGGTAACCTCCTGTCGCACCTCCTGAGGCGGAGGCTTGAGCATGACTTGTCTGTGGAGTCTGTGTATGTAACTGAACTTGTCTTTTACCAGGATCAGGCCCAAACGGATTCAGTGTATTAATCTTAGGTGTAGGAAGTGGTGGAGGAACAGGTGGAACAGGATTTCGAACAGGTGAACTCTGTTGCGGTACGGGCTGGGCATTGTCTTGGAGTGGGTTGCCACCACCGTCACCGTCAGTAGGCGGTACGTGGGCACGTGGATTGGTGTAAGCAGGAGCTACATCGTCTAGATAGGAAGCAAGGAATATGTCTTTGGTGGTCCTGTGACTTATTTTAGTCGGAACCAATGGTGGCGGCAGATCTTTCGGTATTTCTGGAGTGTCCTTAGGCAAACCCTCGGCCACTAAATACATGCCATTTGCAAGAGTGTTTCGCATGCAGTCTACTTGTTCTGCCTTTACTCGGATACCTTCAGTAACTAATTCGTTTTCTCGGACTTCGTCCGACTCTTCTCTATGTTTTTCTGCTTTTCGGAATGCTTTTTCTGCACGTTTATGCGATTCTTTACGCCACAATTCTATGGCATCTTTCTGGGATTGTCTGGCTTTCTTTTTCCATAGCGCTTCCTCTACTCTCATGATGCACTCGGCATCCCATGTCCCAGTAACAGGCCACCTGTGTCTCTCTTCTAGGTGCTTGGTATAATCAGCCCATAAATCTAGGTACAGTATGGCATCTAGGCCATGCTTATGGTACATAAAATTTCCAGGAGTGTCTCTAGGTGGGACAGGAATTTCTTCCTCTAGTATCCCTTTCCTAGTTCCTATCTGTCTTAATTTATTGAAAAACGGCATCTTGTTACTTGGTACTGGACACTCGATACTTGTTACTGACTCTGAACACAGCTAGTTATACAAAAACACAGTAATGTACATCAAACAGTCACTCATACCACGACATTAATCACATGAAACATTTTGAACACATATGGACTACCCCTGAACTCCAGAAAACGAGAACAAAAATCGAAACCTTGAATACTTTATATACTGCTAAACAGTACAGATACACTGCCAAGAACAGTGCAAGAACTTGAATGCCTGATGTACTGCTAAACAGCACAGATACACTGTCTAAAACAGTGCAGACCGTGTTTGTGTACCCAAACCCGTCTTTACCGGATACATAATAATGCACCCGTCTAGATGCGTCCCCAGCAACGGTACTCACCGGGAAGCACGGAACAGAAGGCCTCGGAAAAACTCGACTGGACTGGACCGGACTGGACTCGACTCGACTCGATACGTGAATACTTCGGAACTGGTGGGCCTCTTGACACCTCGGACCTTGCTTCTTTCGGCTAGGCTCTGGTTGGGATCCTCCGCACTCCTCACCGCCTCGTCTGGGTGCTGATCGCAGTCTCCGTCACCTCCGTAGGCCTGAGGGAGATACAGGAAATCCTGCGGGTACGCGTAGTTGTCCGTCTTGACTATGGCAGGGGGCAAAGGTTGCAACGCACCAACCGGCGCGTGGGGTGGGGGAGGGGTCCCTGTTCGGGCGCCAAATTAATGTGGTAAATATTTAATTACCGTCCTAATTTCTATGCAGGTAAGTACTTAAAAATAAAATAACTCAATCGGAAAGAAAGACGCAGAGTCCGTGGTGTTAGAGTTCTTAGGGGTTTTATTCCTTAAAAAGGAATGGTTCTTGAACCGGATATCGGGTTCCTGACACCACTGGGGTTCAGGAAGGGATAGAGCATACTTTATTGACAATACATAACTTTTATACTTAAAGCACATAATGGAAATCAATACAGAAGGCGTAACAGCTGAGAGAAACAAGATAAGAGCACACACGTGTTAGCAATACGTAATCAGAAGGCGTGAACTAGGGCGTGCACAGAGGTGTGTGCTAGAAACGTCACAAAAAAGTGTCACAAGTGGGTGTGTACATAGCAGAAATTCTTGACCATAAAATGTATATTTCCTCACGGGGACCCCCACTATTCAGAGATTAGATCTTCTCGAGTAGTTCTCAAGTTCCTCAGGTTTATTATCTAGAAAATGTTTACTTTTCACCACTTCACTCGTCTTCACACACATGTTGCTCATCTGATCTTCTAATAATGAGATTCTTGTTACTGCCTCCTAAAGTCTGGCTGGAAAGCAAGCCACAGCCTCCTCAATTTTACCAAGCCTCTGATGGAGGGAGGCAATGTCAAATTATTTTGTTTTTTTCATCTCCCTGATTTCCTCCAGGATAAGATTCAGCATGTCCTTTACCTCCATCTGCTGTGAAATGCTACCTTCTGTCAGGGGATTACAGCCAACCCGAGAGGCATTCCCATTAGACTTTTGGCTTCCAATTAGTGAGTCCTCCAACTCCGGGCTACTGTCACCTGGCAGTCCGCTCTGTTTTTGAGGCAGGTGTAGTGCCAGTGGCTGGTTTTGAGCCTCTACTGATGATGCATTTTTGCCTTCCGACAGGAGCAATGGCTGAATATGATTCTGCATCGTGCTAGTTATTAAAGCTGGAAATGCTGGTGATGCTGCTAACAATACTGCTGAATCATTTGGCGTATTACACTGGTCTGGTGTTAGTGTACCTCCTTTTGAAGAAGGAGCTGTAACTTGCTCTAGCACTTGATCTTGAGGTGAAGACAACAAGGCCTGAGACGCAGCTTTTAATAAATCTCCTGATGTTTCTTGAGACTTTATTGAAAGATTCGGGGGAGCAAACAAAGATGCCTTTTTTAGCAAAAGTGGAAAATCCTTAGCAACTTGTTGATCCTTTGCTGACATAGGTGTGTTTTCCATAGATTTTTGAACCTCAATTGGCCCCTCAGCCACTTGAATCGGAGATAAAAGTTGTTCTTCTTCAGAACTTTCAAAACATGAGTTTGGACCGGGGAGATTTGTGCCGTGCTTAGTTCTGACTACTGACGCCGTGGCATTTGTATGGGCCAAACAAGGTTTTGCTTTTAGCCCAGCTGTGGAGTCAACCTTGACTACCGCATTCGACTGCTTCAGATGCCTCCCCATCTCTCCCTCTAATTACTAGGCAAAGCCTAGGCTGGATGGCTTTGCGTTTGTAAGATCCTATGGCGTTTTTAAAAAAACTTCTAGAGCCTCTTCCCTTACGCGTTTTTCTTGGGCCAATGCAGGTCTTTCCAATAAAGAATTTTTCTGGATCACACAGTGTCTAAAAGCTAACAGCTTCGCCCAGTCTGCTCCGGTTTTATTAGATATGATTCTGACCTACAAACTTCCCCAATGCACTGTCCAGGTCATTCACACACTGCCCAATGAATACAATGCCGTAGTCAGGAGACCCCCCAATAAAAAATAAAGCAAAGCTAAAATCCCAGCATCAAGGCAACAGCTGATCTAGCTCAAGCACGCTTTTCATGTGAGCCGTGTGACACCACAAGTCTATTAACCCAGAAGAAAAAATGCAGCGCCAGTCCCATAGCTAAGCGCTGGCTGGAAAAGTCAGGCCAAGTTCACAGCGCCATGTAACAGCCTCCACTCACCGGCCCCTCCTTCCCCAGGACGCACGTAGTGCACCGGCAATCAGCAGGTCCCAGATCCCGGGTCTCTATCCGCGTTACTGCCTGCGCCAGACCAGCTTGTTCATGAATACAATATACATTAAAAAATATTAACTCCTGCCTCCCCAGTCATTCCTTCAGCTTTGGGACCTGGAATAATCTGAACTTTCACACTTGCAGGAGAGAGAGATGGTTAGTAGTTGTTTTGGTACCGTCATTGGCAGTGATGAAAGGGGCAAGGGGCGGTGCAACCTGCAGTGGCCTCCTGGTCAGGGTCCTGGCACTTATTGTTTTACAAATTAAGCACAGGTAGGCTAAGGGAGAATGAAATAGTGTCACACCTTCCTTGTGATTCACAATGACATGCATCAGTGATTAGCAACCAGAATTGCATTTATAAAGCTGAAAGGATACTGACACTTCAAAGGAGGTGGTATGTATTAGTAAAGTAAAAAAGTACCATGAATATTATTCTCCTATCGATGTGCATTGCAAAGTAGCTCACCTTAGAAAAATACTTAATTGGTTCACTTTTATTAAATTGATATCTCCAAGTACGGGAAAACGGATCTATTGGCTTTTGTGTTTCCCTAACGTTCCCATTGTGTATTGCATGCACATGGGTAGTACGCAGTTTTTAAAAGGGGTTTTAAGGTATAAGGACAGGCTTCAGTTTTTACTGGAGGTAAAAAATGATGAGCAGAAAATGTTGGGGAGGATGCTACGGGCCACATCAGGGGATATGTAATATTTAACATCATTCATCTTCTGCAGTACATGTTTAGTCGTAGCTAGAATGTGCTCTGTATGAAGAGACCCAGTGCATCAAATGATCAAGCAGCATCTTAGCAAGGAAAACGGATTCAATATAATATTAGAGCTGTTCAATGACCACTCCAGGCCTAGGTCGCATTAGGTGTCATTTAGTTCTAGGCATAGCACAACTTTCTGGAACATTCTAAAAAAACACATATTCCATATCAGCAAAATGAATATGGCATATCCAATGAGCAAGTGATGGGATCCGATCTTCAATCTTGCTGGCTAGTAAATGTAGAGAATTACTAAAGACAATGGGGCATATTACCAACAACTAGCGATAATTATCGCTATGTTGGTTTAGCGGGGATATTTTTATCGCCGATCTGCGGCGATTTTTATCGCTTAGGAACCTTGCTATTATCAAGGTATATCTCCTAAGCGATAAAAATTGGCCGAAATGCATGAATATCGCTGAAAAGTCAGCGATATTCATGCATTACCGAGCTAATGCTCTTAGCCATGTTATCCACCTACCATTGGATAACATGGCTAAGAACTGCTCAGGGGCAGGTGTTAGCTTTTGGAGATATTCGCGCTTAGCGCGAATATCTCCAAAAGTTGGTAATAGGAGATAGCGATGTTAGCGACTGTTTCCAGTCGCTAACATCTTGGCACGCCCACTTTGCATGTCATTAGTGATAAATATCACTGACATGCAAAGCGGGGCCCAAGATGGTCGCATTCTCCTACTAGCTGTCGCTAACTGGTGTTAGCGACAGCTAGGTAATAGGGAGGTAATTTTATCTCCGCTTTCTTGGCTTTTAAAGCCAAAAAAGCGGAGATAAACCCCCTTGATAATATGCCCCAATATTAGCAATAGTATAGTGTTGCTGATAGAACATTCCTTCAAAGTAAGAAGCAAAGAATGAAAAATGATAGTTCCTCTAATAGTTAAGATTCAGAATACACCCAATCACACTATTCTCAGCTCATTACAATAATGATAGCATAATATAAAATTCAAGCTATTGTGATGTGCTACTCAGTGATTATGTCTTCTTACAAATGATTGCATAAACGCATTTTGATGTAAATTCCTTTCATGTTACTGAAGTATAAAAATGATATCTCTATAAAATACACATCTCCCTCACACTCTGGCTGTAAGTCATGAGAGCTCATCCGCCTCCAGACTGGAGGGATATATTGCACAAGAGACTCCAATTCAGCACTTCAGAGAATAAATGGATCTTTGGAAGAAATCAACTTCATTCAGTCAGAATATATTGAAACTTGCTCTCCGCTTTTTGTATAGTATGCAATTGATTTGTAACCGATGCATGAGAGCTTAACACTATTCGTGAAAGTTGGTTTTCTGGGCTGAGGAACAGACTGAATAAGTTTGGGACTTCCAATGTAACCCTTGAAGTATAAAACAAGGCACGTTGTGAAGTGCTATGTTATTCCTCATTCTAAGCTCACCTTGCCCATCATTCGTGCAGTTGAAATGTGCAAATGTAAATGGCAACAATGAGGTACTCTCATATTTAGCGTGTGTTCAGCCTAAACTACTCCTATTTTCTAAAGTCACCCTTCCCCATTGGGAATGTCACATTAACTACGTGTCAGGCTTTACCAAACATTTTATTTAGTGATTTTTAAATCAAAGTGCTACGCATGTGATTCCTTACCTACTTATCTAAAGGAAGGGCAGTTTTCACATTTAGAGCTCAGGAGATTTTAGTGGTTATTGAGAACAGCATGAGGAAGCCGTGGCTGTTATATGTCCAAGATCACAGACAGGGTCCAAGGCTATACTGTCGTTGGTATTTGCATCCTTTGGGGATGTGCTGCAATATAGAACTTGTAGTGTGAATAAATAATATGCCGAGAAATTTCAGTGTGCGTCCACCAGTAAGAACTGTCCATATTATTTTAGGTATTCAGGGGCAAATTACCAACAACTAGCGATAATTATCGCTATGTTGGTTTAGCGGCGATATGTTTATCGCCGAGCTGCGGCGATTTTTATCGCTTAGGAGCCTTGCTATTATCAAGGTTTATCTCCTAAGCGATAAAAATCGGCCGAAATGCATGAATATCGCTGTAAAGTCAGCGATATTCATGCATTACCGAGCTAATGCTCTTAGCCATGTTATCCACCTACCATTGGATAACATGGCTAAGAACTGCTCTGGGGCAGGTGTTAGCTTTTGGAGATATTCCCGCTTAGCGCGAATATCTCCAAAAGTTGGTAATAGGAGATAGCGATGTTAGCGACTGTTTCCAGTCGCTAACATCTTGGCACGCCCACTTTGCATGTCATTAGTATGCAAAGCGGGGTCCAAGATGGTCGCTATCTCCTACTAGCTGTCGCTAACTGGTGTTAGCGACAGCTAGGTAATAGGGAGATAATTTTATCACCGCTTTCTTGGCTTTTAAAGCCAAAAAAGCAGAGATAAACCCCCTTGATAACATGCCCCTCATTTTTTAAAGTTTTTGGATTTGAGCGTGTCCCATTAAACTTGGCCTCTTGATTTTTAGTAACTTTTTTGGTTCATGACTGGCGTAGGCGTCAGACAGTAAAAGCAGTGTAGCAAAATGATGAAACAACAAGTCTATTTTCCTCAAACACCCCTTTCTTCTCTGCCTTCCCTTCAATAATCGGTTTCCCTGAAAACAGCACCAGCAAATGTTTGCGGCGGAAAGGGATTTTGGCGGACAGATAGGAAGGGCGGGAGCTCTGCTGCACAAGCTTGGAAAATGTCACCCTTTCTTTGTTTCTTTTGTTTCCATCTCCACTTATACCCCCAAATGATGATTGCTTTGGGCTGATGACAGACAACGGACAGCTCACAGATTCTGTGGATTCCGAAAGTCATAGACCATTCTGAAGCCGCTGTGGCAGTAGAAGGTCTATACGACAGAGCCTCACTTAAGAGCGCATCCACCAGGCAGTGTGTGGGTGAAAGTCAGCAGTGTTGCTAGCACCTATGGTCTCTGGATGGTCTAAAGAAACCATCAAAATCATCAATTTGCAATTCTAAGACCAGAAAATCCTTTACTGAGTAAGAGTGACTGGACACATATATTTGGGATTGCCCTCCGTTAGATGGAAATAGAATTAAAATCTTCGGTTTCCAGTAATCTTTGCGTTAGACACACTAACGTATTCTATAAGAATGCATTGCTAGGGTTTTCTTCTGCAACAAACAAAGTCCTATTTATTGCCCCACTCACAACATGCACGATGATCACAGAAAATTGAACATCGGATCTCACAGAGGCTGCACACAAAGGGGGCTTAAGAGCCGGCGCCATAACGATCTCCGTGCCCCCCTCCCTGTAACGAGCGAGTCCGCTCCAGTTTTTGTCACGCAGGAGGCAAATGGCGCAAAATCAGCCCGACGCGGTCAAGCGGGGGCTACGCTATTTACAAACTCCCCAATGAGGGCCAGCCCAGCAAGGTAGGCAGGGAACAAAGGAAAGGGGGGGAAATATAAGGCCTGCTCCCCTTGGTGAGCTCCATGTTCACGGCTGGAGCGGGAGGAGCAGCACCTTGACCAGAAAAGTTTTGTGAGGCGTTTGTACCTGGAGAGAAGAGAAGGTAGCCATCGTCATCGGAGCGCGAGGCGGCTCGAAATGCTGTCCCCCAGTGGATTGAGGTCAAGGTTCTCTCCCACGCCGGTCCGGAGCCCACCCGGTAGCCAGGATGCCACTGCAGGGGCAATTGTCACCTCAGCGCTGAACGGAGGGGGTTGATGACCGGAAGCCTCCCGGCATCCCAAGGAAGTGCTGCACCATGGACCGGAGCCCACCCGGCATCGGAAGTTCCACGAAGGGAGTGGACACCCGGGAAAGTGCGTGTCGCCAATGGGACCGGAGCCCACCCGGCAATCTGAGCGGGAGAGCAGAGGGAGCCCAGGCGAAGCACCACCGACTGCCACACAGCCCGGCAGACGGAGACCGCCAAGCCCGCCCGTGACTGGAGAGCGGAGAACGGGTCGTACCTCTTCGCCAGACTCCCGCAGCAGCAACCCTGGGCTGAGGTGACGGAAGCGGAACGGACCGAGCATGCACAGTGGCAGCGCCCGCTCGCGCCAATGATGCCTATTAAAGAGACAGGTGCAGGAAAGTATCCTGGGGGACGGTAACTCGCTAAGAGGCGAGTAAAGGAGAGATTTGAGGAGTGCAAGCAGGCAATTACTTCGCCTGGGGCAAACGAGCAGCACCAGGCTCAGGGCTCTAGGCGGCCGCAACCCGCCAGCACGGGAACAAAAAAGTGGACATCAGGTCTTAAAGCAGTGAGGCCTAGTTGGTGCATCGCCGGCGGCATCACCCCGCCAAGAGCACTTCTTTTGGTGCAAGCACTAGGCGGCAGCACCCCGCCAGCCTAAAGAAAAAGCGAACATCACGTGTGAAGCACAGCGAAGCCCTTTTGGGCATAGCCGGCGGTAGCACCCCGCCAGGAGACCTTTCCTCCATCGCCATCCCCCCTCCACGGGACGACGGGGCATAAGCAAGCAACAGAAAACAGAGGGCACGTGCAACAAGGGGCGAGGGCTGAGATGGAAAAAAGGGGAAGAAGCAGGAAACCGCAGGAGGAGCTAAATGACCTGCTCCGAAGGATCACACCAGCATTGGACATACATGGAAGCGACTGGCTACAGCTCCACCTTTGGGAGAATGGCGGAGAAGGGCCAAGCAACCACTGAGCAAGAGACAAAGGAAGGTACCAGCCAAATTTGCAGAGGCAGCGACCCCCAAGAAAACAACCCTGAAGACGGCCCGGCAACCAGGACCTTCCACGGCGGCGGCTGGACCAAGCAGAGGGGACTTGGACATGCAGGCAGTGGGTGAGCATATAAGTGCAATAGTGGCAGAATGTATTAGACTAATGGCACCAATGTTAATAAATAGGAGTTTGCAGGGCGCAGGTCACCCAGTAGGGGGGCAGGTGGACATAGGAGGTGCACTGGCGGTAGAGGACACAAATGAGGAGGAGTCTTTGGGTTGCCGTGGCATTTAATTGACCATGGGGCAGCTCGCCAGGCAGCACTGGCGGGTCAAGGTGCGGCAAACATTAGGTCAGGGGATGGGTCACCAGTGGTATCATTTGGGCAGGTAGCAACCCTATTCCGGCAGCACCGACGCCTGAACCTTATGAACGGGCTTCCCTGGGGCCGGAGTCATTGACCACCAGGGCCACAGGGATCGCAAGCTTAATACCACTGACAGTCAAGGAAAAGATTTGGAGGAAGGACTTCATAGATATCTTCTCACTACGAGAGATACAGTTGGAGGGGCTGGACTTGACAACTTGCAATAAAAAAGACGAAGAGAAAAGGGGAAAGGCAGAAAGAGCGCAAAGAGCGGAACTTTGACAGTTGCCTAGACACTTTTTGGATTATGGCATGCATAATTGTGAAAAAATCCCCAGCATCCATAATGCACAAAGGTAATTTCCAGGCGAAGCTTGGCTCGAGTACGACAAGGGGTTTAGGCTAAAGATGCAGACCCACCCAGAAATGGAGTGGAATGAAGAGGACGTATCTGGCTTCATCCACAAAATGATGGTAGCGAAGGAAGCTAAGACATGATATGGCAGGAACGAGCAGTCCTTTCTCGGGCATGCCCACAGAGGAAGGGGCAAACCATTTCCGAGGCACAGGCAATTTGGCGCAGGGAAGGCATCACACAGTGGCGGTCCACCAGCGATATGCTGGAAGTTCGAGACCAATGAATGTACATACGGGACAGCATGTAAGTTCCAACACATATGCTCCACATGCGGGGGAGGACACCCAGCAGCAGGATGCCCACGCAGGAAGGAAAGTAAAGGAGACAGGAAAGAGAAGAAGAAATGAGGAGGTAGTCAGGGGGGAACCAGGGGACACGGTGGGGCATAAAAATTTCAGTCTAGCATGGTCCCCTATCAAGACACAAGCAATGAACTGGCTTGCCAACAGGTATCACAATAACACGGACGCAGCCATACACGTACAAGGTTTCAAGGAAGGCTTTCCCATCCTTTTCAAAGGCACACTCCCCCAGGCAGCAAAACAAACCTAAAATCCACCCTGCAACACCTGGGAGTGGTAACCAGGAAAATTGAGGAGAGGAAGCTAGGGAGTATCGAGGGTCCCCTGCCCGCTAGGATGAGCAAGGGTTTTGTGATCTCTCCACTAGGAATGGTTCCCAAGGAGGAACAGGGGCAGTACCACTTATCATTCCCAGAGGGAACATCGGTCAACGATGGGATTAGCTCAGAGATATGCTCAGTAAGCTATGCCACAACTGACAATGCCATTGACCTGGTGAGGGCAACAGGTAGAGATACCCTAATGGCAAAGGTGGACATTGAGTCCGCTTTTCGCCTACTCCGGCGCATCCAGAGAGCTTTCACTTGCTAGGTTTCCAGTGGGAAGGGAGTCTATACATAGACAAGGCTATGCCAATGGGATGCTCAGTATCATATGCCTACTTCAAGATCTTTAGCACCTTCATAGAATGGGCATTGCATGACAGACACCCAGCAGCAGGAAAGCTCCATTACCTGCATGACTTCCTGTTCACGGGTCCAGCAGATTCTGCCGAGTGCGGAAGCACTCTGGAAGCATTCAAGATATTGGCTAGAGAGCTAGGGATCCCCCTGTTACAGGAGAAGACGGAAGGGCCGGCCACCAGGATCACCTTCATGGGGATAGAACTGGACTCCGTGGTGGGTACCTCCAGGCTCCCGCCTGAAAAGGTGGAAGATTTCCTGAAGGAAATTAAGGGCCTGTGCAGGAGGGAGATGGCAACATTACGGGATCTACAGAGGCTGATAGGCAAGTTGAATTTCGCGACCAGGGTGATTCTGGCGGGCAGGGTATTTGCCAGGAGACTAATACAATCACGTCAGGTTGGGTGCCGAGGTGAAAAGGGACTTGGGGATGTGGGATTCATTTCTGACAGAATTTAGCAGCACTTTAATTTGGAGGGAAGGCTGGCTAACTATTCAACAGATCGAACTGTACACAGACATATCGGGAAGCTCAGGCTCTGGGGCAATCCTGGGGAACAGATGGTGTGCAGGACAGTGGCCCACCAAATGGCACAGACAAGGCATCACCAAGAATATCACCTTTCTAGAGCTATTTCCCATTATAGTAGCACTAACGATATGGGGTGGACAATTGCAGAACATGAAACTAACACTCTGGTCAGAAAACAAGAGGGTGGTGCAGGCCATCAATAGGGGATCAGCTACATGCCCGGACACGCTGCGTCTAATGCACAGGTTGGTTGCATTGCAGTTGGATGGCAACATGGACCTGCGAGCACGTGACATCACAGGGGTGGAGAACGAGGTGGCAGACGACCTGTCTAGGCATCAGAAAGACAGGTTCCGGAGACTGGCACCCAGGGCAGACCAGAGCATGACCTCAATCCCATAGCAGCTGTGGGAGCTGGCAGGATAGACCTGACAGAACTGGTACGCCATGCACTCGCGCCCAAAGCAGCTAAAAGGTACAAAAAATACAGGGAGACGGTAATGAAGGTAGGCAGGATCGGATCCCTGGGCGACATGGGCGCTACATGCAGGGCATCTGAGCGGTTTATCCAGGGGGCATTTGAAGCAGGGAAGTCCAGGTCATAGGCACAAGCCCATTTAGCCGCGGTGGCCCATTTCTCAAAACTAGAGGCAGGACAGGACCCGGTGGCGTCATACTACATCAAGGCAGCAATGAAGGGGTGGAGGCAGAAAGAGGGCCCAAGAAAGGATGCCAGACACCCCATAGATTTCACATGGCTTCGGGTATTACTTGGCACACTCGGGGCGTGATCACGGACGAGTATGAGCTAGTGCTGTTTAAGGCGGCTTTCTCCACCGCATTCTTTGGGGCAGTCCGGCAGCGTCAAAGAAATGCATACAGACAAGCGACGTAACACCCACAGCAGCAGGGGTAGAGATCATACTGAGATAGTCAAAGACCAATCAAGCGGGAAAGGTAACTAGGATAAGACTGCATTGCATCAAAGAGTGGAGGTGATGCGCTCTATGCTGCCTGCTCGCCTTCATGGAAGTACGACCAGCTGGCGAGGGCCCCCTGCTCAAGCACAGGGATGGAACACAGTTAAGCAAGTTTCAATTCACAGCAGTTATGTGCCACGCACCAGGCAAAGCTGGGTTGTGCCCGACAGCCTTGGGTCCCACTCTTTCAAGATAGGAGCAGCCACGACGGCAGCAATGCACGGGATGACCGAATCAGGGATTCATGCAGTGGGGAGATGGAGGTCGCGGGCCTACAGAACCTATGTGGACCCCAGCTGCCCCGAACCGCAGGACAGGCTAATCAAGGAACGCATGGTCCCCCAGAGCGGGCTGAACCGAGGAGTGACTAATTTTCCTTGCTTTAACAGGAAGGAGACCACGCCTGGTATGGGTAGTTGGACACTCGTTCATATCCCGGATGCAGACCTGGTGGCAGCAAGGGGGCAACAAGACACCTGGGGGACCAGTTGACACTTGCATTCGGTGGTTCGGTCGGCCGGCAATGAGATGGGAACATCTGCCTGCAACCCTCGAGGAATTGAGGGCAGACGCAGCATGGCACCCGGTTGTACTAATAATACACCTGGGGGCAAAGACCTGGCGAGGCTCGGAAGGAGAACTCTCCTGCACAACATACAGAGGGAGCTCACGGTAATCGCCAGGGTATTTAGGGGCTCTGCGGTAGTATGGTCAGAAGTAATCAGCCGGCACGAATGGAGCGGGGTGGAATCACAGAAAGCAGTTTAAAATTCCCGCAAAAAACTGAACCTCGCAGTAAGCAAATATTGCAGGGCCAATGGCTTGGCGTCAGTTAGGCACGGGCTCATTCACACGGGCCGCCCAGAATTATTCGCCAGAGACGGCGTGCACCTGACAGACGCCGCCATGGGCTTGTTCTGGATCAACCTTTGGGGCGCCATGGCATTGGTGAGATGCAAGTAGCGGGACACAGGGCGTAGACAGAGGGGGAGTTTCCGGGAGACGGAAGCCTCCCAGACGGCGTGGCAGAGAACTACGCGGAAAATCGTTGGTAACGAGGCAGACCGGGCTGTGTGCAAGGATTGGACCACTAACCTTGGAATGCCTCACGGCTGGGAGAGCTGGCCTAAGGGCAGAGGGTAAAACAACTCACCTTCAGATGCCCTACAGCTGGTTTGAGGATGCTTACCGAAGAAGGGGGGGTAGCGGAAATGGAGACGGCGCTCGCAGCCCAGCCCCCGTCGGATGGCAGGGCACAACCAGTACCGGACAATGTAGCGAGTCGTGGCCTAACTCCTGGTACAGAAGCTACTCCTTCCCCCACACAAGGGGAGCCCAAATCCAATCTACCAAAGTAAAAAACGCCAAAAGAGGCTAGACAGCGAAAGTACAAAAGTTTATGTATGTTGTCACTGTATTCCTAATAAACTGCAGCCAATAAATGACCACCACAAGCCAGATGTTTACGTTGGTTTATTTTGCAGAGTGGGGACTGCAGTTGTAGAAATGTACAGATTTGGAGGTGGGGGTGAGTGTGAGGGTTATCAGGATAAATTAAGCTGTATTTTAGGATGTTACACCTTGCAAAATGGAAATAAGTTATTCTCAACAGAATTACTCGACTCCAAGGTTTTGTGGAATATGCAAGTTTTTGGACAGTATTAAATAATCAATATATATTTATATATATATAACCTCTTTTGCAAAAGGTTCTTAAATATAGTTATTTGATATCTACACAAATATGGATTACTCTTGTATTTTATACTCTTTCTCACTAAATGAAACTAAAACAATATAAAAACACGTATAGCACTATATTTAAAACAGTTATTCTAATTCTTATTTGGCTTTATGAGATTAGTGGTCCCTTGTACAACTTTGGGTACAGGGCTTCAAGAAACAAAATGATGGATGAAATACTTGGTCCTGCTCCAATACAAATAGGCTTACCTGATCTGCCAGGTCAAATCCCTTCCAGGTGGAAACACAAGAAAACCAGACCAGTTTTGACCTTGTTAGCTTTTAGTAGTGAAGTATAGCTTGAGTCCTATGACTTGTTGAACTGTAACGCAGCCATGAGTAACTACCAGTGGCTGAGATTCATTCGAACAATTCACCCATCATTTTTTTGTTTACTCCAGTGCATTACCCTAAGTGGGATACCCTACATGCGACATATATTCCAATGTGTGTTTCCTGTGCTGATTCTGCCACTGGAACCAAGCTGTACATAAATGAAAAGGCCCAAATAGGTCAAAACTCATCTTAGGTTGCTCGTGTTCAAGTTTAGGAGGACCTGGTTTGGCACTTCAGGCTCAAATGTGTGTATTGGAGTAGGACCAAGGATGATTTGCATATGGCTGGATCTAATTTGAGGTGGCATAGTGGACAAATAAACAATGGACTTCGACACTGTGCAAGTTATAACTAGTGGCTGTGATTAATTCAAGTATTCCTCCTTTCACTTTGCTGTTTAATTCACTTCTGTGTGTAGCATGGAACATTTAGTCAGCTGACTAAAGCCAATGTTTAACGTCATTGTGAGCGATGGCTTTCTCCCCTTCACAAGGAGCACCCCCACATACAAAGTGGTCCCTTACAGCGCCATGGAGTACTAGGATAATGTGTGCTTTCTGAGACCAAAAATATTGTTTATTTTATGCAGTGATTGACAAGGGCCTGGCAACTTCTCCAAAAATAAAGTTTTGCAAAAAACGTGGCAAAAACAAAACAAGCATTGAAAAAGCCGAAGACTAGCAGTCAAAATCAGAGCTATTAGATTTACCAATGCTTGGTATGTTTTGCTCATACTGCAGCAGCAATCCAATTCTTGAAGAGTCTATTTCCTCTTAACTCCATGGATGCTTATGACGACACCAGCTCGTCATGAGGCACAGTGGAGCTGTGCTCATGACGAGCTGGGCTCGTCTTAACGGCCGCACCACTCTCCTGCGCGGCAAATTCCACGTCCGTGCGGGCGTTCTATTGGAGTGGGCGGAGTCATGACGAGTCCAGCTCGTCATGAGCCCAGCTCCACTGGGCAGCATGACTAGCTGGAATCATCATGAGCACCACAACGCCAAGCGTGGCCCCTCCCCCCCCCCCCCCACACGGGGTAATTACCCCAGCTGCGAAGGGGTTAAGTAAAGCAAACCATTTGCCTGTTGACCTTCATGCAAAATTAGGCGATTTAGTTACAAATAGAATACAAGGGCATTTATTAGGCAATGCCCCCAAGAGTCTAGATTCAAAGGTCCATTTATGACAGTTGATAAACATTAAAAGCAGTGATATTCTCCTCAGTTTATATCTCAATTAGTGACAATTAAGGCTGAAATTAGTTTAATTTCTGCTATTAAATGATTGCAGCATTATAGAGGCATAATGTTAAGGCAGGTAGAATGTTTGTACTACGGGACACATTTAAATGGTTTTAATAAAGACATTTTCGAAGTTTTTCTTGACAACTGAGGCTGAAATAATTGATTGTCAGCTAGGAAAAATAATGTTCATACATTGTGTGGCAATCTATAATTACTGAATAAAGTCATGTCTGTAACTTTCTTTTTACAGTACAGTTGCAGCATCACCACTCAGCTGTAATAAGAAAGTGGATAACTACTTTAAGGTAAGCTATTGCACTTGACTTGTGATGTAACAATGGCATCAAAATGATGCAGTTGTAGACAGCAGTCACTATGAAATGCAGAGCACGGACATTTTTGTTTTAATGAAGTGCAAGTGCTGGAAGATATAAGCAGTTTTTCTTCTATTTCTTCTAGTCATGTTTTTCTAAAAATCTACTGACATTAGCTAATGAGGAGACATTTATGCCATTATATTTATTAATCGTACTTTTGGAGATCATGGCAAGAAATCATGTCTGTAAGAAAATGCTCATTTGTGAATGTCATCTCCATTTTGCTGATTTGTATTGCTAGTTTTTAGACTCTGCACAACGGTGCACTGCTCTACTGCTTTCCAGTGCCAAGTGTATATGCTTTGCCCCTAGAGCATGTAGAAATTGACCAAACCCCATTTGGAGAGTTTAATAGGACCGTATTATATGGTGCTGAAAATACATTTATGCCATAAATAATTATATGACACCTGTGCACTGTAGCACGTATTGTGCCTGGCACTAGTGTGACAAGGAAAGCTCAGCTTCCAGCCTTCCATTGTAGCCTGACTACTGTAGTTTAAAACTGCAGCCCAGCCTGTCAAAATAACTCTTTTGACAGAAGAAAAACCTTCTTTTTACATAGCAATATCACCCTATGTAGGACTTCTAGGCCCCAAGGTAGGGTGCACAGTATTTAAAATTGGGACGTGAAGACATTTTATATCACCCTGCCTCTGCCTCCCAAAGGTCATTTTCACTGTGAAAGACCTGGCTGTTGAGGAAACTAAACTACAGAGTTAATTATTAATTCTATATTTTGTGCTTGGGACTTTGGGGACCAGTCAGAGACATTATATAACCACTCTTTTTAATATTTGATGAAAGACCAATTCAATTGTGAAGTTGGATGTTTAATAACTGTTAAGGAAACATACCTTTTAGAACCTTACCTTTTCAATGCCTGAAGCCCAGGATATATTTTGATTTTACTCTCCAGCAACTATCAATCAAGTGTCAGTGTCAGTGGATATGTAACCGCTGTTATTTTGTTGTATCAGGGAAGAGTCGAGGTCATCTAGGTGGACTCGTCTGGATAACTTCAGTTTTAAAGTTAACTAGCTTGGACAGCCTTCCTTCTCTTGTTGCCTGCTCTCCCTCACCTTTGGAAGTCTACAAGGGGAAACCTTTGTGCCGCTGCAGAGCTCCGGACCATGGGCCGCAGACTGCCAGGAAACTACACCTCCCAGCAGGCAGTGCGGTCCCGCGAGGGGAGTGGTGGGATCCACTGAAAGCAAGCAAACACCGGGGGATAAATTGCACAGAGGGCTCCCGTGGCACGGGGCATGCGTGGGCTGACCGGGCCAAGCCCGGGCCAAGGGCAGGCCCGTCCTCGCCCGTCTGTGACCGACTGAAGCCGGGCTGGGCCCATTCTCTTGGCCCTGAATTCTGATATACTGACAGACAGTAAGCACATATTCATCCCTGTTGATTGACTTTGCTACTGGGACACTTATTTTTACTCTTGCTTGGCTTCCGAATGATTATAACTGTTTGTGATGCAATCATAAGTTCATACTAACTAAAGAGTGCTTGCAGAGATTTTTGGATATAGGGGGCGGGCTCTTAAATATAACTGAAACTCAACATATTTCCCCATATATTGTGGTGATTTTGGTCAATATGAGAAAAAGGAAAATGCTTAGCTCAAAGTCTAGTGCAGGAAAGAAAATCCGTACAGACTCCCAACACATCTTACTGAGCTACCTCACTGGAGCAATGGGAGCTTTGGATAAACAGATCAGTTCAGTGGAAAAATCTCTTGAAGCGGGTACCTCATGACCAAATCCTGAATCAGACCACTATGAGGTCCTGGATATATCAAGACAAACTACGAAGATAAAAAGTGCTACAAACGGTTGTATCCAACATATCCCAGATGGAATTATTTTAAGTGAATTATATTCATCCTTACAACCACCTCAAAAGAAACAAAAAAATCCCACCCCTGTTGAAAATACGGCTGCTGATAATAGCACAAGTAGTGGTGGTAAAAACACTTATATAGATATCATACCCATAAAAGTAAAATATAGCCACCAAGGAAGAAAAAAGGTGGGATTAAGAAAAGCTTCCTTAAAGGCCGAAGATGAAAATAGCAAAAATCTTGAGGTACACAGTAATGATATAAAGAACTTAACAACTCTGGTGGAAAGGCTAGATTTATACCTGCGAGTTAGGCTGGATCAAATGGGGTCCAGACTAACCCTCATAGAAGAGCTTATATCTAGTAACAATAAGCAAAGTGGAGATGATGTTAAATCACTTTCAAGCCAACAAGAAATGGTAAACACGGGTAAAAACACAAAAAATGGGCATCTAACAGCCCAGGTTGAAGGCCCCTCTAGGGATAAAGAGCCTCACATAATAGGCGTCACTAGGTCAAAACATTTGGCAAATATTCCAACTAGAGATCAGTCGAGACAGACTGATAAAACTAATCCAACTAAAAACACAATTCTGGGTAAAGGATTTGAGGGCCCAAAAAGAAGTATAGAAACTTTGGGTCCATCTACATCCGCACATTCCTCTCAGGCCCACCAACAATCAGTTTCAAATCCCTTAGGCTTAAATTGAGCTAATTTGGGTACTGGCCAAGATCTTGATATACCACTTGCCGCCACTACATATATAATTGTGTTGGCAAATGTTCCGAAAAAGGCACCTTCAGAGGTAGAATGCTGGTTAACACTTAGAAACAAATCGCTTCATTGGTTGGGCAGTAAATCAGGTTTAACTGAGCATTTGTTTAGGTAGTTTAAGATGGCAAGAAGGGTCCAGTGGGTGGGCAGTTGCGGGAATTTTTTTTTGGGAGATTGCATTGTTCTCACTTTCAGATACCCCCTGCTAGTTAAGAACATTTTGTGGGAGAGGAGCAACAACTCCTTAGAAATGGATGTGATTAATATACCCACACGTTTTTTTTATCCTCCGCCCAATAGGCCCCATACTGTATCCAGGATTGGTAATAATGTATTGAGCCAGGACTATTTTTATGATATACCAACTTCTAATAGATTTAATCTGTTATCAGGATTGGAAGAAACTGACTGACTTGTCATGTTAAACTCTAATCGTTCTGGGGTACAGGAACCTTTGACCATGGCTTATCAGCATCAAATAATACATCTGCTTCCATCTAATCGGCCTAAAACTGTGACCACTTCCGTTCTTGAACTTAATCCCTTTATTGAACATCCTCAGTACTTATTAGCAAATCCGGGTTTAGCTGTTAGTAAAAAACGAGAAGCACCTGATATTTTAAAGCAATGCAATTTACGAACTGGGACTATCAGTCAAGGCCTTGTATTTTCCGGCTTTTTGGATAAACCTTCTCTCAGTATACTCTTTTGGAACATAGCAGGTTTGGCTCTTAAGTGGCCAATTAAATCTGACTTAAATTTGCACAAAAGTTCAATGTCCTCTGTCTCCAAGAGACATGGGCTACATCTGAAATACACATAGAGGATATAAAACCGATTTCTCCCCCCCTTCCTTCATCTTCTGGGAGAGCCAAAAAGGCATGACGATCTTTCTTTCTAACCTTGTAGGTACTAGGGCAAATCGTTCCATTTAAATTGGAACCAAATTTCCAAATAATAATTTTGCATCTGACCAAAAGCGATACCCTAGTGTTGCTTAATTTCTATAATAATCTCCAAAAGGGAGAGTTAATCAGAGTTTTTAAAGAAATCTTTGTGTCCCTGCTGGAACTACAAAACAAGGCAACCAAAGACTTGGTAATTATATGGCGGGGTGATTTCAATCAAACTACATGTAGGTATAGTAATAATTCAACCTGGGGTCTTTGGGATAAGAACGAAAATGCTCTAACTCATTTTCCTCATACAACGATTGGGGATTGTTTGAACGAAAAAAATTCTGCTTCGAACTGGGTTTGGCTAACGAATTGATGATTCCCTCAGTCCCGCTTACTTGCACCTTTAATGGTAGAGTATTGTCCAGTATTATAGATTTTGTTTTTATCTCTTGTAATGCTGGATCTCGAGTCCTGAACTTTAAAACCCATGATAATACCACTGGTGACCATTACCCTAATAGCATTACTCTATCGCTCCCACATAAGTCAGATAGGCGCAACCCTTTGAGGACCCTTGTTTTTAGATAGGCGAAATGGGTACACACTCAAGTGGGATGAAGTGGATCCATCAACAATTACCACAAACGTAGTGAAAAACTCATTAGTAGCCATTGAAAAGTGCCTCAACCCTGCTACCCTTAATGATGAGGTTATGATTAACTTTATGGTCATAACAAAAACAATAAAAGAAGCTCTCTTCATCAAACTAAAAGATAGAAAGGCCAAAGTCAAAGGATGGTTTTATAACGTATGCACTAAAGCATACTCCGAATTAAAAACAGCCCTCCATTAAACATTAAGGGATAAACAGGAAATTGCCAATCTTAGAAAGGAGTATAACCAGGCAATAAGGTTTAGGAACATTCAATTGAAAAATGAACTATGGAATCAATTACACAAAAGTTGTACCACAAAGGATAACACTGCCTTTTGGGCGACTATTAAATCTCCATTTCTTTTAGAATCCAGAGACAATCCCAAAATTGAAGTGGCAATAGATGAACAAACATGGGTTGAATACTTCGCCCGAATATTTGGCCTGCCCCCCTGAGGGACAAGAAATATATAGTGATAGGGAAAGAACTAACTTTGAAACAAAGACAACCTCTTTCCCTATACCCCTTGATATCACCTATATGGAAGTAGATCTTGTCTTGCTAGCTAGTAAGAGTGGAAAGGCGCCAGGCCCTGATGGGGTCCCAGTTGATTTTTTTCAAATATAACTTGGAACTGTGGACCCCAATTCTGACCAGAGTCCTAGAAGCATCATGTGCCGTAGGATTGGTAGACTCATGGTCAGAATCTATTCATCCCGATTTTTAAAAAGGGGGACCGTCAATCCCCCTCTTGTTACCGTCCGATATCCTTGTTGGATACCCTGGGGAAAGTGGTGGGACGCCTCATTCTCGAGTGACTCCAACATTGGGGGGACGATAATAAGATTTTATTAGATCCTCAATTTGGGTTCCGAGAGGGTCTCAGCACCATAGAGCAAGCTCTTAACTTGACCCTTTTGATGGGTAAATATGCAAATGCCAAGGGTGGGGCCCTGTACATGGCGTATGTTGATTTATCAGAAGCTTTTGATTGCGTAAGTCATTCTAAATTATGGTCCATTTTATTGGACATGGGGGTAGAGCTAGTTCTGGTAAATTCTTTACGTGAACTATATTCCGACGCTAAAGCAAGAGTGAGGTATGGTGTGGGGGGAGAATTAACAGCGTCATTCAGGGTAAAGAGAGGGATTAGGCAGGACTGTGTCCTGGCACCCTTTCTTTATGCACTTTATGCCAATGGCTTAGAACAAGACATGGTAAATGGGTGCCAGGACCTGCCTCTTATCAACAAACACCCAATACCAGCCTTACTCTATGCTGATGACGCTGTCATTTTAGCCTGTACACCCTTAGAATTGCAACTAGCTCTTGTGAGATATCATACTTTTATGGCCAATCTAGATTAATATCAAAAAAACTTTTGTCATGTCTACAGGTCCTAGAATTAAGAGAACAAGGGCTATTTTTGTTGACAATATAAAACTTGAGAGCACAAATACGTACTCGTACCTAGGAATATTAATAGATAACAAATGTTCCTGGAGGCTGGCAATCTAGACCTGAAAGCTGCTCTTTATGAGGGCAACAGTTGCACTAGTCAACTTTTCACGAAGACTGGGAAAAAGGCCCCCAACTGAACTCATTCATATATATCCGGCAAAATGCATAAGCATCGCGACTTACGGGGCAGGAGTGTGGGGCTATGGAAAGTTGGATGCCCTACAAAAGGTTGAAAACAGTTTTTTATGGTTTCTTCTTGCTGTACCGCAAGGCTCCCCGCCCTATTCCTGCCATATGGAACTGGGTTTGTCATACTTGACGGATATAATTAAAATCCATTCACTTCGCTTATAACATCGTATTTGGTCATCCACCAAAACTATTTTCTGCCAAGGGTTTATACAGGACTGTCTCCTTCTTGAAAATGCTCATAAGATTGGGTGGATTGCCTACATTAAAAACTTTTTGTACGATCTGGGCATGGCAGAATATTTTCACTCACCCATATTAATTTCAGAATTTTCGAGAAAAGCGTTAAAAAAATTATGAACAATTGAGGTTGCTCTGCTCGCTTCCGAGCAGAGTGGTCGCTCCCCTGCTGCTGCGTCCTCGTTGCAGAAGGCATACCACAAGATTTGCAGTACTTTTTGGCATTTATATTCTGCTTTACGTTCTGATTGCCGCTGCGCGCTGTGTGTGGCGATTTGGCCCATTTGCATAGTTGATTAGCTGTCTGCTACAATTGTTGCATTGCCGGCGTGACTCTAGCTGCAGATTTAATCCCTGATTGGTTGCGTGTGCTCAGATTCGCCGCTTTGCCTATTGTCTTTGTCAATTGACAGCATTTCTCTGCATTTGTGTTTTTCACCCCAAGCGCTCTCTCCGTCCTGACCCCTCCGCCTCCATTTTGTGTTTGTTGACCTCCTCCTCAGCCCGACCCGCCTCCCAGCTGAACCGCCCTCCCACAGTAAACAAACAGCGCTCCATTGCCTGAAAGCGCCGTGACTCGCTCCTCGCTTCCGAGCAGAGTCGTCGCTCCCCTGCTGCTGCGTCCTCGTTGCAGAAGGCATACCACAAGATTTGCAGTACTTTTTGGCATTTATATTCTGCTTTACGTTCTGATTGCCGCTGCGCGCTGTGTGTGGCGATTTGGCCCATTTGCATAGTTGATTAGCTGTCTGCGACAATTGTTGCATTGCCGGCGTGACTCTAGCTGCAGATTTAATCCCTGATTGGTTGCGTGTGCTCAGATTCGCCGCTTTGCCTGTTGTCTTTGTCAATTGACAGCATTTCTCTGCATTTGTGTTTTTCACCCCAAGCGCTCTCTCCGTCCTGACCCCTCCGCCTCCATTTTGTGTTTGTTGACCTCCTCCTCAGCCCGACCCGCCTCCCAGCTGAACCGCCCTCGCCCCTCCCCCTCCTCTGTCCATTAATGTCAGATGGTCCCACGCGCAGCGTCCACGCGCTTCGGACACGCCGAAGGTGCGCCAAAGGTAAGCCCGTCTACGCCTGGACCGCGCCCAGCGCCATACCCCCTGTCCCTCGCGCTGCCCAGCCCTCCCGCATTACCTACGATGCCGCCACCCTCCTAGCCCTTAACCCCGGTCGCGCCCCCAACTGCATCCAAGCCGCTCCTGGACACACCCATGGCCCTTTCTCCTGCTACTCCTGCAAATTCAGCGGCACCGACAACATCTCTGCTACGACCACACCACAGATTCCCGACCCCAACCACCTACAATGCATCCTTATCAACACCAGATCGATCCACAGGCATGCCATTGACCTATGGAATCTACTAGACACCATTTCTCCGGACATCGCCTTCCTTACGGAAACATGGATGAATGCTTCCTCCGCACCAGACATCACAATTGCCATTCCTGAAGACTATAAGATCACCCGCAAAGACCGTACCAGCCACACAGGAGGAGGAATCGCTATCGTCCATAAGAAATCTATCCGCATCTCAACCAGCTCTGACGTCAATCTCGCTAACTCCGAACACCTTCACTTCCAGATCCACATCGATCCCAAAACAACACTCAGAGGCACTCTCCTCTACAGACCACAAGGACCCCGCGCAAAATTCAGTGAAGACATCACGGACTTCATCACCCCACACGCACTCCCCTCAAAAGATTACATCCTTCTGGGAGACCTCAACTTTCACCTTGAAAAGACCAACGACCGCAACACCACCACCCTCTTGGACAACCTCGCCAACCTCGGACTTAAACAACTAGTCACTTCCCCCACCCACATCGCAGGTCACACACTCGACCCCATCTTCACATCCAGCAACCATGTCTCCTTCAGCCACACTACGGATCTCCTCTGGACCGACCACAGCTGCGTCCACTTCATCTACAACAAGCCGAAACCCATCAACCACTCCCAACCTACCCTGCAAAGAAACTGGAACAAAATCACCACGGACCAAATCTCCGCATCGCTCCTTCGAAACTCCCCAGCCTTCTCTTCCAACGCCAACGATGCCGCCTCCAACCTCACTCTATGGTTATCCAACACCGCCGACACCTTAGCTCCACTGAAAAAACGTCAAAGCAAACCTGGCAGCAAGAAAGCCTCATGGTTCAACGATGATCTCAAGAAGTCCAAGAAACTCTGCCGCTCCCTTGAAAAGGCCTGGAAAAAAGACCCAACCACCAGCACCAAGGACGCCTTCAAAAGCGCCACCCGCTCTCACCACCAACTGATCCGAAAAGCCAAGAAAACAGCATTCAAGGATCGACTTGACAACAACGCCCACAACAGCAAGGAACTTTTCAACATCGTCAAGGAATTTTCCAATCCCTCGGCCAACTCCAACGACATCACACCCTCTCAAACCCTCTGCGACTCCCTAGCCTCTTTTTTCCACAACAAGATTGCAGACATCCACATCAGCTTTGACAACCAACCCGGAAACCAACCCACCCTACCATCTGCTGACCATCTTCCCCCCGTGAACACCCTTAACGCTTGGAACCTAATCTCCACTGAGGACACCATCCGCCTGATGAATTCCATCCACTCAGGATCCCCCACAGACCCATGCCCTCACCACATCTTCAACAAAGCAGACTCCGTCATCGCACCACACCTCCGAGACGTCATCAACTGCTCCTTCAACTCCGCCACCTTCCCAGAAGACTGGAAACACGCTGAACTCACCGCCCTTCTGAAAAAACCAACAGCGGACCCCACCGAACTCAAAAATTACCGCCCCATCTCGCTTCTTCCATTCCCGGCCAAAGTCATCGAGAAAGCCGTCAACAACCAACTCGCCGCTTTCCTCGAAGCCAACAAATCCCTCGACCCCTCACAATCTGGCTTCCGAGCAAAACATAGCACTGAGACCGCCCTCATCGCAGCAACAGACGACATTCGAACTCTTCTGGACAATGGAGACACAGTCGCCCTCATCCTCCTCGACCTCTCTGCAGCATTCGATACAGTCTGCCACAGCACCCTTCTACAACGCCTCAATAACATCGGAATCCAAGGAAAAGCACTTGAATGGATCACCTCGTTCCTCACCGGAAGAACCCAGAGAGTCCGCCTTCCTCCATTCAAGTCCGAGGCCTCTGAAGTCATCTGCGGCGTACCTCAAGGATCCTCACTCAGTCCCACCCTCTTCAACGTATACATGAGCCCCCTCGCGGCCATCGCACGCCAACACAACCTCAACATCATCTCCTACGCGGACGACACTCAACTAATCCTCTCTCTCACCAATGACCCCAGCACCGCCAAAACTAACCTACACGAAGGAATGAAAGAAGTTGCCGAATGGATGAAACAAAGCCGTCTGAAACTGAACTCAGACAAAACAGAAGTCCTCATCTTAGGTACTTCCCCCTCTGCATGGGACGACTCCTGGTGGCCGGAAGCCCTCGGAAAAGCACCCATCCCGACAGACCACGCACGGAACCTGGGCGTCATCCTGGATTCCTCACTTTCGATGAACAGACAAGTCAGCGCCGTATCCTCTTCATGCTTCAACATTCTTCGCATGCTCAGAAAAACATTTCGCTGGATCCCCTCCGAAACAAGGAAAACAGTCACCCACGCTCTGGTCACGAGCCGACTGGACTACGGAAACACCCTCTACGCGGGTACTACCGCAAAACTCCAGAAAAAACTCCAACGAATCCAAAACGCATCAGCCAGGCTCATATTAGACATCCCACGCAACGAACACATCTCTGGTCACCTTAAAGACCTCCACTGGCTACCCGTCAATAAGAGGATCACTTTCCGACTGCTTACCCACGCACACAAATCACTCTACGACATCGGACCAGATTGCCTCAACTCTCGACTGTCCTTCTACACCCCCCCCGGCCAACTACGGTCTTCCAGCCAAGCCCTCGCCACTGTACCTCGCATCAACAAGACCACCATGGGAGGCAGATCCTTTTCATACCTGGCTGCTAAAACATGGAACTCACTCCCCGCTTACCTGCGCCTCACCCAGAACCACCTAGCGTTCAGAAAGCAGCTTAAAACGTGGATATTTGACAAATAATCCTCCTCCCCTTTCTAAGCGCCTTGAAACCCTCTGGGTATGTAGTGCGCTATACAAATTTTATGACTTGACTTGACTTGACTAACGAGGCCACCAAAATATCAGTCCAACATATGCTAACAGTCCAAACGACCTTGACCATATTTTAATTAATTTATTTAAAACACTTATAAAGCGCAGCTGTCACCTGGCAGGTATCCTGGCGCTGAAAGCTTACTCCTGAGTTAGAAGCAATGGGAAATTGATTATGGGGGGGTGGATAAGGCGGGGGAAAACTAGGGGAAGAGCCATGTTTTTATTTGTTTCCTGAAAGGTAGGAGCTGTGGAATTTGACGAATGTCGGCAGGCAGACTGTTCCAGGGATCACTGACAGAATTTCGACCACAGAAATATCGACCTACAAGAATATCGAGTCAACAATATCGAGGGCAAAAATATCGACATCCTATCTACAACATGGTAAGTACAAAAATATCGAAAAAATAATATCGATGTAAAAAATATCGATGTTAAAAATATCGTTTTTTTTTATATATATAAATGTAAAAGTAAGTATATAACACTAATAAATAAAATATACATATTTAAAAGTATCTAATAATGTTTAAAATTAATAAATAATACATATATATTAATAATACATTAATTAAATATATACAGTAAAGATATAATATACATGTACTGAACAATAAGTATTACTAATTAATTTACTAATTTATAAATTAATGAAATATATTCTAATTTACTAATACATTTACGAACATAAAACAATAACATAAATAAAATGTAAGTAATATAAAAAATAAAATAAACATGTGATATTTTAACAATTAATTATATAAAACGTTGGATAGCGTAAGGGTAAAAATTACTATTCCTACTGCAGAGAGTGGAACAGTAGGGAAAGCGTTTGATAGCGTAGGGATAAAATTACTATTCCCACTCCAGAGAGTGCAACAGTCGAGAAAACTGACCCTGAACCCAAAAAACACCCCTTTACCCACAAACTGAAAACTGACCCTGAACACTAAAAATACCCCTTTACCCAAAAACTGAAAACTGACCCTGAACTCTAAAAATACCCCTTTACCCAACAACTGAAAACTGACCCTGAACCCTAAAAATACCCCTTTACCCAAAAACTGAAAACTGACCCTGAACCCTAAAAATACCCCTTTACCCAAGAACTAAAAACTGACACTGAACTCTAAAAATACCCCTTTACCCATGAACTGAAAACTGACCCTTAACCCTAAAAATACCCCTTTACCCAAGAACTGAAAACTGACCCTGAACCCTAAAAATACCCCTTTACCCATGAACTGAAAACTGACCCTGAACCCTAAAAATACCCCTTTACCCATGAACTGAAAACTGACCCTGAACCCTAAAAATACCCCTTTACCCAAAAACTGAAAACTGACCCTGAACCCTAAAAATACCCCTTTACCCAAAAACTGAAAACTGACCCTGTACACTAAAAATACCCCTTTACTCAAAAACCCAAAAATGACCCTGAACCCTAAAAATACTCCTTAACCCAAAGTTAAAACATATTATTTAATTAGCAATTAATAATTAATTAACAATAACAATAAAGTAAATATATTAGCACATAAGCTGTAATTAATATAATTTAATAATTAAGATCATTTTCCCCCAAATAATTAATTAACAGTAACTAAAAATTATATATATATAAATAAATTACTCTAATTAATGTAATTATCTAATTAATATTATTTAATTACCAATTAATTACTAATTTAAAATATGTTCAAAATTATATTAATTAATTAACTAATTAATATTAATTATTTGCCAATTAATTAGTTATAATTATTTAAAAACATATATTAATTAATTAATTAATATTAAATTACTCCCCACCCTATTCCCCTATAAACCCACATCCCGCTACAGAAAATATATATCAATTAATCAATTAATTATTTCCCAATTAATCAATATTAATTAGCAAATAATTATAATTATTTAATTAATCCTACTAATTATTAATCAACTTACCATAATTAAATTACTTCCCACCCTATTCCCCTATAAACCCACAACCCGCTCCGGTACTAAAACATCAAATTTCCTTATAAATTTATATATTATTATAGAAAATGTATACACATATAATAGTAATTATTTTAAATACTTAAATTAAACATATAACACATACATAATAAAAAACTATAAAATAATACAAATATCGATATTAGTGTCATCGAAATTATTAACATCGATATATATGCTATCGATATTACTAACTTCGATATTACTTACATCGATATTAAGTATATCGATATTACTTACCTTGGGTCGATATTCTGTCCTACGATATTCTTGCCTTCGCTATTATGCTCCTTCGATATTTCAGACTCGATATTATGGTAGGTCGATATTTCCAACTCGATATTTTGACTGTCTACCCTGTTCCAGAGCTTGGCAGCAGCTACTCTGAAAGATCTTCCCCCGATCCTGACCTTCTTAAATCTGGGTACCGTCACAAGGCAGGCAGTAGCGGATCGTAGAGTTCTGGTTGGGATATACCAAGAAAACATTTGTTGTAGGGGTCTTGGGCCTGATCCGTGTAATGCCTTGAAGACCAAGCAGAGAGCCTTGAAGGCTATTCGTTGCTTCAAGGGAAGCCAATGTAGCTCGGCTAAAGCAGCTGTGGCCGAGGATCTCCTGGTCCAACCAAGGGCCAATTTGGCTGCTGCCGACTGGACTCGTTGGAGTCTGTCCAAAAGTACCGTAGGAGATTCGAGCAAGAGGGCATTGCAATAGTCAAGGCGACTAAGAATAGTACACCTGACTATCAATGCTCGGGCCTGGGCTGGTAGTAGTGGCAAGATTTTACGCAATGAGCGCATAAGGGCCGAGCAGGTAGCGACTGTTTTGGTTACCTGCGTTTCCATGCTAAGGTTGTTATTTAGCATGACACCCAGATTGCGGACACTGGCGACCGGTTGACGTTTATCTGGGTTTTCCGGGGGCCAGAACTCCACAGGCAAAAGGCGAGGGATTCGGCTCCCGGGACAGAACAAAACCTCGGTTTTAGAGGAATTGAATTGGAGGGAATTACGGTGTAACCAGCCTGCAGTGTCTCTTACAACCTTATTTAACTTTCAATCTGAGCAGTTATGAAAGATTCTTATTAACAAGGTTCAGGATGAACATTATCCACCATTTAGTCACTTTTCCAAAAATAAATGACTGGGCAAAGATTATAACACAACCATTTTAGAGAGGGGGTCCAAGGGAAAGTTTAAAGACCACATACAATCACACTCCCCAATCAAACAGTAAATACACAAATAAGTGATTGTGGGTCTAAGAAGAACTGTTGAATTGAGCCTGACTATCAAAGGAATATAGCAAAAGAAGAAAGAAAGAAAAAACAATCAAGTACCACAGGATATCTCCACAGTTGTAAAGGTACCCATCAGTTTTCGATCGGTTCCGCCCTGTTCATCATTTGGGACTCCTCACACCGAGGAGAGCAATCCTGCAAACACTTGGTGTTGAGAATAGAGGTTGCCCTAGTGTGTCATTTGGTGTAAGACTGTTAACCGTGAAAACTGAGTAAAAGCAGTGCATATAAATAATAATAATAATGGTGTGATAATAGTGAAGGGATATAAAATTGGAGAAATGGGAGAGAAAAAACTTTATTACGTATCTCCTATGTTTCCAACGCTAAAAAGTGTGCTAAGATATAGTAGAAAAACAAATATCTACTAAGAAAAAATGGAGGTGTTTTCAAATGCAATATTTGCAAAAGGTTTTTTTCATTACGTTACTGCAAGCGATCAAATTGTCCCTTGACTGGTTCAAGTCCTCCTTGCTTAGGGGTAGGAGGTACACTCTACGCCTCACCTGGCTACGGCTCAGGTAGGTGGAGCCCCCCAGGCGTCCTCTGTGCCCCAAACAGCCTGGCCCCATAGCCTGGCTGGCACCACACCCAATAGGAGGAAAGTTACACACAGAGCAGGGTTTGAGTTACTAAAGAAGAGGGAACTGCTCTTTACCGTGGCCACAACTCTGGGTAGCCACACAGGCTCTGTAGAAGGGGAAAAGTAAAGGGTTTAATCATCTTGGATTTTGGGAATAAGATGGACTCCGGGATTGTTTAAAGTAGGAAAAATTCTTGTGAAAGTCAGCAGGCTTTCCCGTGAGAACTTTTATCCTATTGGTTAGGGAAGAGTCACTCCCATTCAGTAACAGGTGTCAGGCATAAATGTGGCAAACTAAGGCAGAGTCACTAGAATACTCTCCGAACTTATCAAAGAACAGAAGTAGGACAGTTTAAGACATGTGAGGGGACCTGAAGGCCTGGACCTGATTCCACTTGTCCTGAAGTGGACTCTGAAATTTACTGACTTCCTGTGTGATTACAGGGACACAACATGCTGCAAGACACCTTTTCCTAAAGTGCACAGCTGACTATTAGCAACTAGACCTGTCCCGGTCTCTGCTATTGTCCTCATTGAAACTTTTGAAAAATTCTCCTACAGAGCTTCAGAATAGCACAGTAGAAAAAGTATCCAATCAATAGATCCACATCATCAGATTGGATTTTAGCTTTGTCTACTCAAAGGTGCCAGCACCTTCAAAAAATGACTCAGTCCCATTCTGTGCTAGGACCTAAAATATTTTCAGTGAGAAATCTCCAGAGCCTCTGCTGGAACAACATGCTTCAGGCATCCGGCCTTCAGTTCTACGGCAGTAGCTACAGTTTGAGTGGCAACCCCTGCTAGGAGGATTTTAATCTCAGAAAGTGACAAAGTACCATTTTTTCAACAAGACTTAGGAGAAATCTCAATGTGTTTTTCTTCAAAGTGGCAAAGTTCCTTTCTGAAGTGCAACTTTAAAATTATTTAGCTTTCCAGACTTTCACTAGGATCAAGGCACTTGGTGTTTCTGATCAGGCTCCATTGCGGTTGGCCCAAAATTGTACCTCGGTCCCAATCTATTGCAACCATTAATTTGCATACCCGATTTATTTTATTGGGGGCTTTTTGTACTTAAATCTTTACAAATTCATATCTGTGGTCCCCCTTATTCGATTTGTGACATTGTTATGCCTTTCCTGCTCTTCTCACCAAAAAAATGAAACTCTCCCTAGCCCCATTTTGGTGCATGAATATTAACAGCTCCTTAATAACCGGAATCGTCCCAGATTGCCTGAAAGTGGGACAAGTCACCCCATTGCTAAAAAAAACCAGGCCTGGACATAAATGATTTAAACAACTTCAGACCTGTCTCTAACCTTCCTCTCCTTTCCAAAATCCTAGAAAGATGTGTACTCCAACAACTAACACAGCACTTGGACAATACCAACCTCCTCGACTCACATCAGTCAGGATTTAGGAAAGGGTGCAGCACGGAAACCGCAATCTTCAACATAATTGATGACATACACAAATCACTTGACTCAGACCAATGCTGCCTCCTCATTCTCCTCGACCTTTTGGCGGCATTCGACACAGTTGATCATATTCTTCTCCTCAAAGCCCTTGAAGAAAGGGCTTGGCTAGATGATGTGGTCCTCAATTGCTTCTCCTCATTCCTGCACAACCGCTCCCAAAGAATCAAAATCAGAAGCTTTGAGTCCGACCTTCATCCGTCAAAAGGGGAGTTCCCCAAGGATCAGTGCTCTCCCCTCAACTCTTCAACATTTACATGGAACCCCTCTCCACCCTACTCAGGAAAGCTAACATCCCCTTCCACCTCTAGGCAGATGATACCCAAATCTATCTGGAAATCTCCTCCTCTAAAGATATTCACAGACTCAATGAAACATTAAAGGAAGTTCAACGCTGGCTGTCAAGCAACCATCTAAAGTTGAATCCGGACAAAACTGAATTACTCCTCATCTCGAACAAAGGAGAGAACCCACAAATGATCGAGTGGCTAAAAGATATGGACGCGCTCAATGGGAACCTCCCCCTAGCGGACTCCGTCAAATCATTAGGCATCACGCTTGACTCCAAACTAGACTTGACCAAACACATCAAGATCTAGGCAAAGAGCGCCTTCCTTAACCTGAAGCTACTAAGCAAAATAAAATCTTTCATTCCACCCAATGATCTCAAACAAGCCACCCAAGCATTGGTGATGTCAAGACTTGACTATGGAAATGCAATCCTCTCTAGAATACGCAAAACTAATCTTGCTCCTCTGAAAACAACATTCAATGCGGCTGCCAGAATGGTCACTGGAATAAAGAAATTTGACAACATCTCTCCGGCACTAAAAGAACTCAAATGGTTACCAATAGAAATGCGAGTGAACTTTAGAACAGCCTTCCTCACCCACAAAGCCCTTCACACAGGCAATCCTGAATATCTGGCGTCCAAACTTTAAAAAAAAGCATGTCGGAACAGGAACCTCAGAAGCTCTAACACCCTACTTCTGATCCCTCTAAAAACTCGAAAACAAAAAACCATGGACCGGTCCTTTGCCGGAAATGCGTCCAAAATATGGAACTCTATCCCCCCCACATCAGAACTATTCCTTCCTTCCCTAAATTCAAAAGTCAGCTCAAAATCCTATTCCTTCACCGCTCCTTAGCTATCAGATAGGAGCAGTTTCAAGTGTCTAAAGAGATTCCAGGGGACTTGGCAGTGACCAGGGGACGTTCCCCAAATTAGGGGCACGCTAATATAACATTATTCAGATGTTTTGTAGGGGTCAGTGTTACAAGCAGCCATAATGTATTTGGCTTATGCTTGTCTCCTTTCTTTTAAACTGGTTGCATGCCCCCACTCAATTGATCTTGATAGGTTTCAGTTGCTACAACAGCTTTGTAAAGCAGTTTAATACTGAGGTTCAGCATCTAGTATCTTTACCCAGTATGTTGTGTGACCACCAATTTGTGACCAGGGCATTTGGTTTTCTACAACTAGACTATCCTCACCACTTTTCTAAGCATTTTCAATGTTCTCTTTTGTCATTAGGTAGGCTGACAATAGTCTTTCTGTCCTAAGGTAACAGTTTCACCAGCACATTTGAATGAGGCAATATAGTTTACACTTTACAGTGCCGTTCTGCACTAATACTTACACAAAGTAGTAAAAAGGTGACATATGCACCCATCAATCACTGAAAAAAAAAATCATCAAGCAGTGCAAACTCTGGTGCAAATTGCAATGCGCCAATGAAATTTTCTACTGACATTTGAAAAGTCTTACCATTTACCTCACTCACCCGGCACAAAAATAATATTTTTCACTGGTTCATCTTATCAAATGTTGGCGGAAATGCCAGTTTAAAAGTGTGCTGGCAATATTGATGTGGAAACAATCAGGGAATGTAAGTGTACAATTACATGAGCACCAATAGAATCTATGTACCGGTGTGTATGTTAATATTAATATTCAAAAATAGGGCATCCCACGCTCCTGCTTGTAAATCCTTTGCATATTTTAAGTATTCTAACTGCAATTCAGCCATATAGTTTTACTCAAGTAATGCAGTCCAGTAGGCAAGGGAGTAGCCAGAAAATTAAAATAGCCCCCACTTTGAACTGATGCACTGAGCCACCAAGCAAGCGAAGCAAGTGAGTCAAGCCCTCCCTAGAACAGCTTTCTTCTTTCTTCCAACCATGCATCTATCATTCTTTCACCCTTCAATCCACCTGCTGATATCCCCAATTTTACATTTACATTCTGTCATCTATTCATTCTTTCATCCATCATTCAATCTTTCCTTACTCCATTTATTCATCAATCCATCCACTCTGCCATCCATCCACTCATCCACTCTGCCACCCATCCACTCTGCCATTCATCCACCCATCCAATCTGCCATCAAGCATTCACTCTGCCATCCATCCACTCTGGTATGCATCCATCCTTCCAGCCATCCATCCATTCATCCATCCATCCAAATGGGGAAGGCATCACAATGCTAAGCCTTCCCCAGTGAAGCATAACAAGAAGTATCTTTATTTCTCCTCATTATTTCCTGTTAGACCTATTAACGTTAGGGTGGTCTTTCTTAAAACGTTTTGCCTTAATCTTCAATTATTTTGCTGATCTCGATTTTGTTGGCCTTAAGACTCTGCACTATACCACTGCTAACCAGTGCTAACGTGCCGTGCTCACTCCTTTAAACATGATGAACTTGGCATACATCCAATTGCCACATTTAATTTACTTGTAATTCCCTACTAAAGTGGTACTACATGTACCAGGGCCTGTAAATTTAATTCTACTAGTGGCCTGCCGCACTAATTGTGACACCCACATAAGTAGCACTTTAACCACATCTCAAGCGATTGCAGTCTGAGTGAGCAATTTAAAATGCCATTTCACCTTGGCGAAGTGCATCTTTTGCCAGGCCTAATACCTCCTTTTTAATACAAATAAGTCACCCTACAGTTGGCCAAAACCAAACCAGAGGGCAGGTTGCAGTGTATTAGAAAAGTAGGACATGTACTTTTAAGATTTGCAGGTCCCAGTAGTGAAGAACTCTTAAATGAATTTGTCACCACTGCAAGGCTTACCTCTCACATAGAATAACATTGGGTTACCTTACATTTAATAAGCGATAATTGTAAATTGGGAGCAGAAAGGAATGGCAAATTTGCTGTCTAAAGGATTGTAATGTATTACCCTGATGGTAAAGATGGACTTTAAGTCACAATTCTCAAAATGCCACTTTTTTTAAAAGTTAAAGGAACACAATAATGACGGAATGCTGAACAATGCAAACATTCACCCTCAGTCACAAAGGTCAGGGTTTAATCCATTGTTCTTTTGCTCATCAACCCATTCCGGATTGGACCCAGCCATATGCAAATTAGTCCTGACCCTGTTCCTCATGGGAGCTGTCCAGCCCGAACTGCTAAGTCAGGTCCTCCCTGGACTAGAAACGAGCAGCCTGGGGCCGGTTTTGGGACATCACCCCATATTAGCCAGGCTAGCTTGAATCCTGTGGTGCAAAAAGCAAAGAACCCACATCAGGACATAGCCTTCCCTCTTAGGGAGACAAAACCAAGAGGAACAAATGATGGATGGAATGCTGAACAATGCAAACATTCAACCCGTCACAAAGATCTGGGTTTAATCCATAGTTCTTTTGCACACCATGCCACCCCAGTTTGTACCCAGCCATATGCAAATCAGCCTTGACTAGGTCTGGGCTGTGAACTTTGCTCGTTCCGTTGGCGGAGTGTGTGGAGTTTTCTGCACTCCGCGCTCAGCAGAGCCCATGGAGTGAGGAAATCTCCATTCCATGTAGAGCAGCAGAGTTTTTTCCCTACTCTCGCTTGCCAGCTTTAAGCTGGCGAGCCGAGCTGCTGCTCGAGTAGAATTTCTACTCAAGCAGCAGGAAGATCAGCGTGAGTAGCAGTTCACGCTGCACTCCGCGACTTGCGGAACTCCACTGAGTTTTTTTGTCACTCCACAAACTCTGCCCAGGCCTAGTCTTGACCCGGTTCCTCATGGAAACAGCCTAGCCTGAAGTGCCAGGCCCGATCCTCCCTGGACAGGAAACAAGCATCCTTGGACCGGTTACTGGGCATCACCACCCAAATCAGCCAGTCTAGATTGAATCCAGTGGTGCAGTGAGCACGGGACCTAGCCCTGCAGTTCGGGCTGTACTGTTCCCATGGGGAACAGGGACAAGACTGATTTGAATATGGCTGGGTCTAAACTGGAATGGCGTGCAAACAAATGATTGATTTAACCCAGATCTATTACTGGGGGTAAAGGTCTGATTGATTCAACATTCCGTCCATCATCTGTTCTTTTTGAATTTGTTGCCCTAAGTGGGAAGGGCATGCCCAGCCGCGGATCTTGTGCTCGCTACGCCACCAGCTTCAAGCTATACTGGCTGATGAGGTCCTTGGATGCTTGTTCTGGTCCAGGCAGGACCAGGCCTGGCAGTTCGGGCTGGACTGTTACCATGGGAGACAGGGTCAAGACTACTTTGCATATGAATGTGTCTAAGCTTGAATAACGTGATGTGCAAAAAAAATGGTTTTAGCCCAGATCTATGACTGGGGGTGAATGTCCGATTGATTCAGCATTCCATACATCGTGTGTTCTTTTTACTTTTAGAAAGTTGCCATTTTCTTGGCCCAATCATTTGGTGTCTGCAGCCTTTATCCTAAAACACATGGCTAGGTGTAACTGGCAGTTGGTTTTTGTGTATTGTTCCCCGATAGTGAGGAGAAGGGAGAATAAGTTTTGGCAGAATGGGCCATTTCTAACTTGAGATGGGGTGGAGTTGTCATCTACCACACTTGCAAATCATAAAGGCTCTGCCTGAGCACACTTATAAAGGATTTGACACTAGTCTTTTGTGCCCTCAGACAAGCTGGGATAAGGCAGGGAGGCAGGAAATTCCAAGCACCTTTGAAGGTGGAAACGTCTAGAAGATTCTCCTACTTCAAATACAGGTATATAAAACAGATTCTTAACCCCATCTCTGCAGTACACCTGTGGATACCACAAAAGAAGGACTGCCATGATGCCAGTAAGACTGCTCCTTTTCTGTCTACTACTCTGCTGCCCTGGTGACTGCTGCCCTGCTTGCTGAGAAGGAAGATTGAACCTGCACCCCTCATCCCAGGCTGAAGTGCCTCCAAGGATCAGCTGACTCACCTCCTGTTCAGAGTTACAGGGACATAACAAGCTCCAGAGGCCTTTCTGCACCTTCCAAGCTGACTTGCTGCCTGGACCTACAACTTGACCTGCAACTGGACCTGCCTGAGATATGTTGGCTTCTGCTGGAGTGGGTTCCTGACCCCACAGGTAGTGCCACTCAGGTCCTGAACGTTTGGTATGGCATCACTTGAGCTCCTTCCCCAAGAAAAGGAGAGATTTTGAAGTTTCAGGCTTTTTTCAACCACGCACAGGCATGCTTGCTGCCCGTGTTTCCCACCAACGCAAAGCTCCTGTGAACCTGACTCTTCACGCCACACCAACCACCAGTGAAACTCTGCAGCACAAGATCCTCACTTTGTACTACAGCATCGACATCCTGCAGTGACCGCAACACAAAGATCCAGAAACAACCACCCTCGATGCCTAATAGGATCTTCATGCTTCAGTGACAACCATCAACAACCCCTGGCCTACTCCTAGTGGCCTCCTCCACCATAATCGGAACTCTTCCCACTGGACTTTCAGCAGGACTATCCTGGTACTTTTATCCGGCCTGCACTCTGTTGTGGGCGGCCTGAACTTGTGACTTTCTCCCGGCCTTGTATGACCAGATAACCGTGAGTGGTGCTTTGTGCTTTTAAGCACTATATTTACCTGAAATCTTTTAAATTGCATATCTCTGGTTATACTGATTGGACTTTTGTCCTTGTGGTCTCAAATAATTTATTACGCTTTACTCTTTTATTTCTAAATTGGTGTCAGATTTATCTTGTGTTACATTTTCACTTTATTATTGTTTGAAATACTGTCTAAATACTTTACAAATTGCCTCTATGTTAAGCCTCACTTCTTTTGTGCCAAGCTACCAGAGGGTTAAACACAGGTCAATTCGTGGTTTGCTTGTGATTTCACTTTAACAGAAATTGTGGTTGCTGCTTGAATAGGGTTTCAGCCCCCTTAACCAGCTACAGAATATTCTACATTTCCTATTTCCGTGTGTACTGCATTCTGCAGCACACTTAGAAAGAGGAAAACACAGCTTAGGATTGTTTTTGTGCAAGAAGGCATCCCTTCCTGTACAAAAACAATTCTGCCTATAACACAGGCACTCTTTTACCATGGTAAAACGATCCCTGCATAGGCGCTAGACAACACACAGCACCCCAGCGCAAGTAGACAGAAGGAATGCGCCATACCTTGTAAATATGCAAACAAAACAGGTGATGGACCGAATGTGGATCAATGTCACACACTCAACCCAGTCCAAAGATCTGGGCCCAAATCCATCCTTTTTTTGCACTCCACACCACCCTGGGTTAGACAATGGCGATATGCAAATCAGCTCTGAACCTGTGCCCCATGGGAACAGTCCAGTCCGAACTACAAAAGCCATGTCCTTCCCAGAACGTAATCAGGCATCCGAGGACCGGACCGGTTTCGAGGTAACACCTCTCATCAGCCCGGCTAGCTTGACTCCAGTGGTGTGGAGTGCCTGGGACCCACGTCTGGGCATCCCCAGCGCACTTAGGGCGGAATATGCAAACAAAACAGGTGATGGACCGAATGTGGATCAATGTCACACACTCAACCCAGTCCAAAGATCTGGGCCCAAATCCATCGTTTTTTTGCACTCCACACCACCCTGGGTTAGACAATGGCGATATGCAAATCAGCTCTGAACCTGTGCCCCATGGGAACAGTCCAGTCCGAACTACAAAAGCCATGTCCTTCCCAGAACGTAATCAGGCATCCGAGGACCGGACCGGTTTCGAGGTAACACCTCTCATCAGCCCGGCTAGCTTGACTCCAGTGGTGTGGAGTGCCTGGGACCCACGTCTGGGCATCCCCAGCGCACTTAGGGCGGAATATGCAAACAAAACAAGTGATGGACCGAATGTGGATCAATGTCACACATTCCCCCAGTCAAAAGATCTGGGCCCAAATCCATCGTTTTTTTGCACTCCACACCACCCTGGGTTAGACAATGGCGATATGCAAATCAGCTCTGACCCTGTGCCCCATGGGAACAGTCCAGTCCGAACTACAAAAGCCATGTCCTTCCCAGAACGTAATCAGGCATCCGAGGACCGGACCGGTTTCGAGGTAACACCTCTCATCAGCCCGGCTAGCTTGACTCCAGTGGTGTGGAGTGCCTGGGACCCACGTCTGGGCATCCCCAGCGCACTTAGGGCGGAATATGCAAACAAAACAGGTGATGGACCGAATGTGGATCAATGTCACACACTCAACCCAGTCCAAACATCTGAGCCCAAATCCATCGTTTTTTTGCACTCCACACCACCCTGGGTTAGACAATGGCGATATGCAAATCAGCTCTGACCCTGTGCCCCATGGGAACAGTCCAGTCCGAACTACAAAAGCCATGTCCTTCCCAGAACGTAATCAAGCATCCGAGGACCGGACCGGTTTCGAGGTAACACCTCTCATCAGCCCGGCTAGCTTGACTCCAGTGGTGTGGAGTGCCTGGGACCCACGTCTGGGCATCCCCAGCGCACTTAGGGCGGAATATGCAAACAAAACAGGTGATGGACCGAATGTGGATCAATGTCACACACTCAACCCAGTCCAAAGATCTGGGCCCAAATCCATCGTTTTTTTGCACTCCACACCACCCTGGGTTAGACAATGGCGATATGCAAATCAGCTCTGACCCTGTGCCCCATGGGAACAGTCCAGTCCGAACTACAAAAGCCATGTCCTTCCCAGAACGTAATCAAGCATCCGAGGACCGGACCGGTTTCGAGGTAACACCTCTCATCAGCCCGGCTAGCTTGACTCCAGTGGTGTGGAGTGCCTGGGACCCACGTCTGGGCATCCCCAGCGCACTTAGGGCGGAATATGCAAACAAAACAGGTGATGGAACGAATGTGGATCAATGTCACACACTCAACCCAGTCCAAAGATCTGGGCCCAACTCCATCGTTTTTTTGCACTCCACACCACCCTGGGTTAGACAATGGCAATATGCAAATCAGCTCTGACCCTGTGCCCCATGGGAACAGTCCAGTCCGAACTACAAAAGCCATGTCCTTCCCAGAACGTAATCCAGCATCCGAGGACCGGACCGGTTTCGAGGTAACACCTCTCATCAGCCCGGCTAGCTTGACTCCAGTGGTGTGGAGTGCCTGGGACCCACGTCTGGGCATCCCCAGCGCACTTAGGGCGGAATATGCAAACAAAACAGGTGATGGACCGAATGTGGATCAATGTCACACACTCAAAAAAGTGAAGAAGAAAAAGAAAAAAAAAAAAACGGTCCGGTCCTCGGATGCTTGATTCCGTTCTGGGAAGGACATGGCTTTTGTAGTTCGGACTGGACTGTTCCCATAGGGCACAGGGTCAGAGCTGATTTGCATATCGCCATTGTCTAACCCAGGGTGGTGTGGAGTGTGAAAAAAAGGATGGATTTGGGCCCAGATCTTTGGACTGGGGTGAATGTGTGACATTGATCCACATTCTGTCCATCACCTGTTTTGTTTGCAAATACCTTGTAAATATGGCACATTTCTTCTGTCTCTCATTCACACAAAGCAGTGGAGCAAGTTGCCTTGCTGCTTTTTCTGAAAAACTAGTAAATATGCCCCATAATGTCTACTGGTATGGACTACGTGTGATTCCTACACCTCATAACCCTCATTGTCTTAACTCCTTAAATACATCCGTCTGTCAAAGGCCCAAAGCCGCACTCCCTTCCCAGTACATCTGTCGACCATTGGCCAACACTGGAGAGGGTTAAAAAGGCCCCTCTAGTGCTAAACACCAGCAGGTTTCCCTTGTTTTCCTGAAGCTCAGGCTGCTTGAGAAGAGCTTCCAAAGCAGTCTGAGCTTTTATTTTGCTTGTAATGACGATCAGCATGCAGGGCGAGCTGATGTCATTACAATACAAAAGTGAAAGTAAACAACCCGAAGGGCTCATTTCACTTTCACTGGATCAGTGCTAGAGAGCATATCTCAGCACCCTGAGCACTGATTCTTAAGGGAGAGATCATTGGAAAGAGGAGAATCTCCAATTTCTAATAGTACCTCTGCCCGGTGGATCCCTGCTTGGGATCGCTACAGGAGATCTATCCCCAAGCAGAGACTTTGGGGGAGCACCCCTTAGGCAAGGGCTTGTGCTCCCCCTGAAAATGTTGATGTTTCAGTCTTTCTGTCCCCGTGAGGGCAGATGGGGGCAACTACTCCAATCTGCCCCCTAAAGCAGAAAACCCACAAGACACCAGGGACTTTTTTATATATATATTATAATATAGAGGTGGGAGCATCACACCGGGGCAGGGCCATGCCCACCCAAATAAACTTGCAACAGTCTTTCTGTCCCCTCAGTGGGACAGCTGGGGTGATTACCCCAATCTTCCTTGGGTAGGCACAAAGCCCACTAGACACTGTGTTATATTTTAAAATAAAAATATATTAGTAAGGGCTGCCGACAATGGGATTGCCCATGACCCCACCAAAAAAAGGCAGACTGGCTTTCTGCACCTTGGGGGGAGCAGCCGGGTGCAATTTCTCCAGATCCGTCCTTCCAGGAGGGGGCAGAAAACCCACTAAACACCAGGGATTCTTTTTTATAAAAATACATGGGTGGGGCTAGTTCCCACTAGAGCATGGCTATGCCCCTAACATAATGTACAAGGTACAGTCTTCCTGCCCCTCAGGGGGCAGATGGGGTTATTACACCAATATGCACCATTGGGGGAGTAGAAATCCCACTAGACACCAGAATATAGTTTTTAAAATAAACTTAGGTGTGGAAGCTGCCCACCATGGGTCTGACGCTTACCCTACCCCAGAAAGGGCACATATGTTATTCTGCCCCCCTGGGGGATGGATGGTGGATGATTACCCCTAATATGCTCCCCGAGGCAGAAAGTCCACTAGACACAAGGGGGAAAAATATGGGTGGGGGCTGCCCATCATGGGCATGACAATGCCCTGCACCCCAGAAAAAGGTTCAACAGTCTTTGAGTCCCTCAAGATTTGGATGGGGCAAATACCCCGAATTTGCTTACCCTGAGAGGAAGAATTCCCACTAGACAAAGCGGACTACATTTATGCAGTATTGTTTCGAGGGGGTCTTTGCTCTCCCCGCCCCAGACCCCAATAGACTTTCTGTCCTTCAAGGGCATGAATAGGGGTATTTATCCCCAATCTGCCCTCCCCCAGTGTGGTGAAGGACTGGGTTCTTTTGGACCCAGCGGTGCCAGGGCACAACACCTGAAACCTTCGTGGGTAACCTGCTCCGGCGTACAAGTCACAGAGACACGGGACACTTCCTTCGGCGTCAAAGAGTCAAGGTTTATTTACTGCAGGGAACACAGAAGTCACGGCAAGTACACCACGTGCAACTTGGGGAGACTGCTTCAAATTGGTTCTGTGGATCGCTCCTTTTATACAGTTTTTACCCATAGGCTAACATTGAACACAAAGGTTTACAACTCAGTTCCCACATCTAGCTCCCAGAGGGGTCGCTTTGGTCGCTTTGAAACATACAAGGTCCGGAACATAAGTGCGGAAACATTTGGCGGTTCCCAACTGTAAAAACCCATCTTCCCACCATTAGCAAATTCCAATCAGCAATCAAGTAGATCGAAACAGGAACGAAGACAGGTGCAGAGGAAGACGGAGACAGTGGGGAGATCGGAAAGGGTGTAAAAGAGGAGGTGTCGGGAAGCACGAAATACAGGCATCAAAGGGACGTGCCTAATGAGATGCACGGCTGAGACAATAAGCCCGTGCGGCAAGATGAGCCTCGAGCGGCGCCACCTGCCTTACAGTAGCAACCCCCTCGTCATAAAGACACTTTCAAAGGACATGTGTCTTCCGCAGATATCTTGGGAGTCCCAGGGTCGCGAAGCGGACAGCGTCCGTTCGCTGACTACTTGAGGGCAAGAGACAAAATGGATGCCGTATCTAAGATGGAACCCGTGGGTACAGATAAAAAGCCCACGTAACAAACGAACGGTTTAAGTTAGCACATCGAAACTGCGCACACTTACCAAACTCGTCATTTGCGGTTCATAGATACTAGACTCGACCATATTCGTGCGAGTCGAAAACACCACTTACAATTGTCACGGAACCTCAGACGCTCCTTTTGCCCTCATGTAGGCAAGCACTAGTCGGCGATATTCATCAGACCATCAAGATGTCGTTGTAGCATAGATCTGTCCGACCGAGTCCCCTTGGTAACAGGTGGTTGTCTCATACACGTTGTAGCACAGAGGCCACATAAGGCAGGACCACACTGCACACAAAGGCAACACGTGAACAGGAACGCTACCACAACCCCGATGATCATCAGAATCTTCCAACCCCAAGTCGACATCAGGCCCCAAAACCAACCGAGTAGCGTCCAATCCCCTACATCCACGTGTATGGATTCGGAGATCTTATGCAACTTCGAGATGGCTTCATAGACAGTAGGAGCATTATCAGGTATGAAAATGCAACAGCTCGAATGGATCACTTTACATACCCCACCGCGATCTGCCAAGACGACATCTAAAACCATACGGTTTTGTAACGTCATAAGTCTCTCCGCCTGAAGTTCTGTGGTGATATTACCAAGGGCACTGGCAGTAACATTAGCTGTCGATTCTACCACTCGAGTCAAATGTCTCAGGTTCCTACTATTAACCATAGGTCCCCAAAACGGGAGGAAACCCTTGAAAAAGTCTCCTGCCTCTTGACCGGCAGTATCCTCTTCGCTAATTACGCCTCGTACAACTCTAGTCTTATGATAATCGGCATCTACAGTAAACGTCGGAGGCAACAGATTTGCAACAAAACATGAGCCCATAAAGTCTGAGGGCAACCATGTATATGCACGATCATGACAGATGAAGTACGTACCCTTGGCAGCCAGAAACACAGGGATCGGGGACATTGACAGAACGTAACTTTCAGTGCAAGCACTTACTCCAAGTGAGGCTTGCGAACCACGACCCACAAGACAAAGATTACCAGTGTGGGGTACGACCCATATTGGAGGCGAGCTTTTAAGCTGCTTTTCATTAGTGAACGTACTATATTCCCCTCTATCCGGTGCCCTATAGGCTTGTACCTCTGCCTTAGGGATGAGAAAAGCATCATAGATCTCATCTTCCAAATCCTGTATTATCATCGATACCACCCACTGCCACGAGGTAGGACCCGGTTTGGGGAAACGTTCTAGAGAGGGGTGGAAACCTAGTGCGCTTCGAAGCATTGTTTGGTATGCTCGAGCTGACCCTTGGGAACTATACGGTAACACCAGATATGGAATTCCCTTACCCGTAGTATGTGGCATCAACCCACACACCCAACAATTAGTAGTGTTAACCACTAACTGATGCTGATGGAGGAGCTGGATAAAGGAATTGTTGCGGAATTCTACACGTCTAGCCTGTTCGTGTTCCGGTAAGATGTGAAAGGAATGGGGAGAAGCAGTAGTAGCAGTAAGAGTAAGATTAGGGTAAGGAGTAGGAGTAGGGGTAGGAAGTAAAAAGTAAGACATAGCATAATACACCCCACCCGCCAAAAATGCTGAAGCAGTTAAAAACAATACAAACAATTGGAATATAACACATTTAGTACGACTGAGTTTCTGCAGTTTGACTCTATACGCCTGAGCTCCTTCCAAATCGTTCAGCTTCGAAAATGCCATTTTCCCTACGACCGTCCGCAACGTTTCTTGACGCACTTCGTTCTGTTCAGCAATAGTCAATCCCCAGGAGTTCCTAGGAACCGACGGCCTTTAACCTAGCGTCAAGACCTACTGTCCAGAAGGAAGTACGCGCGCGGCCCTACGGCCCTTAATACACAATATGTATTTATTAGCACAAAAAAAATCAGCTGTGGAAGGAAAAAGATACAAAAATCTTAATACATGTACAAACAATTTTCAATGATACGAAATGTTCAGAGTTGATCAGGGGAAACGAGGATATTGCAATAATCAGTTTCAGCAAAGCAAAGAAACAATTTTATTAGTCCTTAATGCGAGAACGCAAAGAATATCGATGTTTCCCGGGACGTGTCTGCTCGTCAAACAAAGGATCCGTTGAAGAGACAACGTCCTGCTGATCAGTTTGTTGATTTGGTCTTGAGTCTTTTGCTGACAATGTTTCAACAGTGGCTTTCTGCTGCGCTGAGTGTTCACCAACAAGTTGTGCGTCGCTAAAAGGTACAAACGCCGGCAATGTTTCTGTTTCTGTTGACGCAATGCCTTTCCTCACCCACGGGTCTGCCGGTAAAGGAATAGGGACTCGCTTACAATGGGTAGCATGTACCCAATTCTTCCGTCCCTCAAGACGAACGGCAGTCCTCGTGGCCAAGAGCACCTGGTGAGGTCCAACAAAACGGGGGTCCAGATTCTTTTTGCGTGAAAAGTTACGGGTGACAACCCAATCACCCGGCTGGAGCTGGTGGCCTGGACCCTCCGTCTGCGTCGGCAAGGCGTCGTAAACCTGTTGATGAATTAACCTCAGTTTAGCAGTCAAGTCATGTAAGTAATCAATCAACATCGGATACCCAAGATCAACGAATATTCCTGGCCTAGGAACCCCCCACACATTCGCAGGACGGCCGAACACTATTTCATAGGGACTGAGCCCTATTCGGGAGTGTACAGTCGCCCTAGTTGACAGTAGTGCTAGAGGCAAAGCGTCAGGCCACGAAAGTCCAGTCGTAGCCTGAATCTTCGCTAGTTTCAGTTTAAGGGTGCCATTGTACCCTTCAACCAATCCAGCCGACTGGGGATGATTGGCGCTATGGAATTTTTGATTAATTCCAAGGCCCTTACACACACTCTTCATCACACTTCCAACAAACTCACTTCCGTTATCTGACCACACGACTCTAGGCATTCCATACCGAGGAAAGTATTCCTTCAGTAGGATTTTCGCAGTAGACAAAGCAGTATTATCTTTGAGGGGATAGGCCTCGATCCATCGGGAGAATGCGCAAACCACAACCAAAACATATTTCAAGTTATTGCATCGCTCCATATGGATGAAGTCCAATTGAATCACCTCAAAGGGATACGAAGGAGGAGCAAAACTGCCAGGGGGAGTTGGGGTTCCTTTGCCAGGATTGTACATTATACACACCATACAATTCTTCACCAGACGTTCAGCACACTTAGTAATACCATCATTCTTCCACACATCAGCCAACAACTTGCAGATACCTTTCGCGCTAATATGTGCTAACCCATGTGCCATTGTCACAACGGCTAGTACATACGCATCCGGCAACATCCATCTTCTCTGATCTGACAAATCAATCCAGCAACCATTCGCATCCAACCTTCCCGTACTTTCGTTCCACTTCGTCTTTTCAGTGTCGGTGGCCTCATTCTGAATCGCTTTCACACTCTCTATAGTATCTTCACACATACTTGATTCTGTAGGCCACCTAACCGAACTCGTCACATACATTCGAGTGCTAAGGTTCCGGGCAGTCTCCTTAGCAATCTCATCTGCAAACGCATTACCACGACCAACATCATCCGTCACCTTACGATGCGCACTACACTTAACAATTGCAACCTGAGCGGGCAAAGTCAATGCATCCAAAAGATCGTTCACGAGCTGGCCATGCTGTATTTTCGTGCCATGCGACGTGAAGAAACCACGCTCTCGCCACAACCGTCCAAAGCTATGCGCTACACCGAAAGCATACTGACTATCGGTGTACACATTCACACGTTTACCTTTTGCTAGTACACATGCTCTAGTAAGAGCAATCAGCTCTGCAGCTTGGGCAGAATTCTGATTCAATCTCGCAGTCTCAACAACAGTATTCAACGTCACAACAGCATAAGCAGTAGTCACATCACCATTCGGCAATTTAAAACATGACCCATCCACATACAGGGTGCCGTCAGGATCTTCCAATGGGGTGTTTTTAAGGTCCACTCGACCTTTTGTTTCCTCCTCTGTACGCAAGTAGCAGTCATGTTCTGCTACTTCATCTGACTCTGCACTAATCGGTAACAAAGTTGCCGGGTTTAGGACATTACAACGTTTTATCTGAATATGGCTTGCCAAGAGCGTCAATTCGTACCCAGATAACCTCGCACTCGTCAAGTGCTGAGTTTTCGTTCTATTCAAAAGGGTATCGACTGCATGCGGAACCATCACCGTAAGCATATTATCCATGACCAATCCTGCTGATTGTCGGATGGAGACCGCAGCTGCCGCAGTTGCTCTCAAACAACTCGGCAATGCTCTAGCTACTGGGTCTAAGGTCGAGGAAAAATATGCACATGGACGTTGCTTACCACCAAAAGGTTGCGTTAAGACACTCAACGCACAACCTTCCCTCTCGTGAACATATAACGTGAACGGCTTGCTGTAATCAGGGGTACCTAACACAGGAGCCGAACACAATGAATCACGTAGTTCAGAAAAACTTTTCTGACATTCTTCCGTCCATGGTAAAGGAGTTGAAACATCCTTACACGTAAGAGCCACCAATGGTTTCGCTAGCAATGAAAAATTCGGAATCCACTGCCTACAGTACGACGTGATACCTAAAAAGGCACGCACATCTCTCTGGGTTTGTGGCACAGCCATTCGCGCAATCGCTGCAATTCTCTCTGGGGTCAATCTCCTTCCCTCCTTTGACAATAAGTGACCTAGATAGGTTACTTCTTGACAACAATATTGGAGTTTAGAAGGTGACACCTTGTGATTTAACTCACAGAGATGTTGCAGCAACGACACCGTAGCAATTTTGCAAATGTCCTGAGTATCAGCAGCCACCAATAAGTCGTCAACATATTGGATTAAAGCCGCACCAACCGGCAACCTAAACGCATCCAGTTGACCCTTCAAGGCTTGACTGTAAATCGATGGACTTTCACAGTAGCCTTGAGGAGCGCGTTTAAACCGGAAGCTACGTCCACCAAGAGAGAAACCGAAAAGGTCTCTACTCTCCTCGGCAATCGGGATGCTGAAAAACGCATTTTTCAAGTCAATCACCGAAAACCATGATGCAGTAGCTGGAATCAGAGTCAGTAGCGCCGTGATGTCAGGCACAACAGGGAATTGAGGAACCACAATTTTATTTACCTCCCGTAAATCGATAACAAAACGATAAACAGGCGGTTTGGTAGGATCAGTACGTTTAAGAATGGGCAGTACAGGGCTATTGCACACGTTTCCCCGAGTCTCCTCAATAACATCTTTCTCGATCAAGTCATAGATGATCGCTAACAAAGCTCGTTCACCATCAAGGGAGATACGGTACTGGGGAATACGTGGCAATCGCACATTCGATTTCAACTGAACAACATAAGGGGAGATATCAAGTAGGCCCACATCGTTTGGACCCGTCGCCCACAAAGACGCAGGAAGAGAATCCAATTCCGGTGGAAGCTTATCGAGGGACAAATACATCGGAGAGACTACTTTCTCTCCGAACGTAAGCTTTACACCCGCAGGAGAACAATACAAAGTTGCATACAAACGTTTAAGCAAATCCAGACCCAAAAGGTTTTCACCACAACCAGTGGTTAAAATCAACGGAGCTTCGAGCTCACGAGGCCCAATTTTAAGGGGCAAAGGGCGCGAAACTGGATTGCTAACGGGGGCGCCAGAGAAACCAACGGATACATTTGTTAAGCCAGACAAAGGTGCGCCAGGGAGTTTCGAATGCATGATAGAACTTTTCGCTGCACCAGTGTCCAACAGAAAAGGCTCAACGACGCCCGATGTAGCAACTGCGACGTAAGGCCCTCTCTGATCAACCGGAACTGATACCACTCCCTCTCCTTGTCTTTGGCTGTCCTAGTAATTACTGTCGTCAGTCCCCTGATCGACGTAATAATCGTCTACATTGTACTGCGCAGATCGTCCTTGCGATGATCCACGTTGATCGAAACAGTTATTAGAATTTGATGAGTTGTCAGAGCGGTCGTTCTGAGCACCACGACCTCTACCGCGTGATGCATTCTGTGAACCACCACGGCCTCCTCTAGACGAATTACCACTATTACGATCATTTAAAGCAGGACAATCAAATTTAATGTGTCCCTCCTGTCTACAATAAGCACATTGATTGTACCCTAACGAAGATCTGTTGAAAGAGGAATCATTACGCGACTGCGATCTATTCGATTGCGACTGTGATCTATTCTGCTGAGACGCATTCTGATTAGAACGCGGCGGATACGCTTGTTGTAACAACACTTTAGTTTTCAGCTCTTTTGTCTTTTTATCAGCTCGGTCATTTTCTTCTTTCTCTCTATTTTCATAGTATTGTGCCGTAGCCAGAATCTGAGCTGAAGTAGAAACGGCCCACGCACTTTCTGAATTCTTCAATTTATTGCACAAATCGGGCAATAAGTTCGATACAAATTTATCCACAAACAGCCTTTGTCCACCCTCAGTACCCATATCCTGTCCACTATGATCAACGAATGTTTCCTCAAACCTCGTAAAGAAGTCTGAAACACTCTCATCTTTCTTTTGCTTACAGGCTGACAACTTGTCCCAATTTACCTTCATAGCTGGCATAAGCGTTTTCATTAATGTAATGATTCGCTGGGGAAGAAGTTCAATCAACTGATCGGGTTTAGTAGCAGCCGCTTGTCCAGCGTCTGCCGCTGTAATGGCAGCCCAATCACCACCTAATTCATTCGTGTGATCTTGGTGACGAATCTTAGCCCATACCGGTTGCGGTACGACGTTGCCAAACAACATGTCGATATCGGCAAGATTCATCACCGTAGCATCCACAAGCTGCGATAATTCTTTGTAATACCCCGCAGGATTTTTGCGAGGATCAGGCAAAGTTTGTTTCACCTGAAGCACTTCCGATCGTTTCCATGGGAGGTGTATCCATATTCTCTGGAAATGCGCCGGAACTGGAGCATTAGCATTAGTATTATCAGCGGGTACCCAAACTGGCGGAACTTCACGCATAGGATATTGGCCAGACTCAGCTTGTTGGCGTTCAAGATCCTCTACAAACAGTGCGCGAGGAATGGGAGCGAGGCGGAAAGACAGCAACTGCTCGATAGCACGTCGGACATTAGTATCGACTATCAGTCCAGTTGCGAACTGAAGCCGAAGATTAGACAGGGCGGTCAGCACCTCGTCAGGCGCAACTGCCGCTATCTGATCATATAGGAGTTTACACATTTCGTCAAACACATATCTCTGAGTCGGTATGTTGAATTGACTAAATGTTTCAAGAACGACACGGGGTGGATTTCTCTGCGGGTTGTCCATCCAACCCATCGCCATATTATACAGTGCAGCGCGTTCCCTATTACCAGGAAGCTGACTACGCCTCTGTGGTGGACCATCAGAACCAGCGGACCCAAAAACAGGTCCGAGCGACTGAAAGAAGCTAGCCGCAATGGGAGAATTACGGTTACGAGTAGAGGGACAAGAATAAGACACAGGACTAACAAGAGAAGGAGTAGAACCAGTAGCAACAACAGGGGTTAACAACACAGGAGCAGTAGCGTGAGTAGGAGTATGTGGAAGCGGAGGAGCAGTAGGAATAGACACAGGCACAGGAGCAGGAACAGTCGGAAGAGCGGGTGCAGGTTGAGGAACAGGCGGAGGAATAACAAGTGGGAGAACAGGTACGGCAGGGACCACAGGAGCTGCGGTACCCTGTACGTACGGAGGTGGCGACTTCATAAGATAGGACATTAAAGGATCCTCAACTGCCTCTTCCTTCTTATCCAACTCCGTAGGCAAAGCAGGATAGCACTTATCTATGGTCATACGCTGTAGCCTCTCAAACACTTCCTTATCCTTATCCTCCTTATCACGCTGAAACTGCTCAGCTTTCTTTACAATAGTAGCAACATTATCTCGTTCACTACGTTTATTCTGTCTGATCTCTTTCTGTCGGGCTTCTTTGCGCCACAACCGAAAGGCATCAAACATGGCCGGCCTAGATTTACGTTCGAACAACTTAATTTCCAAATTATCTAAGATCGACGCTTCGAAGCTACCATGGGGTGGCCAACGAAGATCGCCGTCTTTCTTTGTATATTTTATCCAATAATCGTTAAAAGCAATCGGGCCTAGCCCATGTTTGCTATATAAGTCATAAGTAGGAGTTCCTACCGGAGGTATCGGACACGAGTCTTCCAGCAGGGAATCCGCACCACAAGGTCTACAACAACTGAACAAAGTACTGCGACCAGGCATCTTGCACGCTAGCCGAGTTTCACAAACTTCAAGGGTTACGGGATTTACCAAGTCCCAGCAAGAACAAAACCCTCGGTCTTTGGCGGCTGCAGTCGTCAAACAAATACAACAACAAAGTTACGCTAGCAAAGTGTCACCGACAAAAACACTCACACAGCGTGTACAACAACAACAAACCACTAGTGTTTACAACAAAGACACTCGCTAAAGTGTCTACAACAAAAACACCCGCTAAAGTGTTTACAACCAAGGACTCTGGGAGCGACCCACAAATACTTAACTCAAAGATCAATGGCGTCCTCAGGAAGGCCCGTCTATCGTCTCGCTATACCAAGGTCTACGCCAGGCGCCAAAACAGGTCTACAGTCAGGGCAGCAGTCCGTCGCAGCCGTTAGGAGGCGGGAATCTTCGCGGGAAAAGTCTTCGGGCCACTTATTTCGACAACAGGATCGATGAAGCGGGGTGCACCTTCCCTCGGAGATTTCACACGAAGTTCCTCACGATCGTCGGGCTTGGACCGGTACCACTGATGCAGCCCCACGTTGGGCGCCAACTGAAGGACTGGGTTCTTTTGGACCCAGCGGTGCCAGGGCACAACACCTGAAACCTTCGTGGGTAACCTGCTCCGGCGTACAAGTCACAGAGACACGGGACACTTCCTTCGGCGTCAAAGAGTCAAGGTTTATTTACTGCAGGGAACACAGAAGTCACGGCAAGTACACCACGTGCAACTTGGGGAGACTGCTTCAAATTGGTTCTGTGGATCGCTCCTTTTATACAGTTTTTACCCATAGGCTAACATTGAACACAAAGGTTTACAACTCAGTTCCCACATCTAGCTCCCAGAGGGGTCGCTTTGGTCGCTTTGAAACATACAAGGTCCGGAACATAAGTGCGGAAACATTTGGCGGTTCCCAACTGTAAAAACCCATCTTCCCACCATTAGCAAATTCCAATCAGCAATCAAGTAGATCGAAACAGGAACGAAGACAGGTGCAGAGGAAGACGGAGACAGTGGGGAGATCGGAAAGGGTGTAAAAGAGGAGGTGTCGGGAAGCACGAAATACAGGCATCAAAGGGACGTGCCTAATGAGATGCACGGCTGAGACAATAAGCCCGTGCGGCAAGATGAGCCTCGAGCGGCGCCACCTGCCTTACAGTAGCAACCCCCTCGTCATAAAGACACTTTCAAAGGACATGTGTCTTCCGCAGATATCTTGGGAGTCCCAGGGTCGCGAAGCGGACAGCGTCCGTTCGCTGACTACTTGAGGGCAAGAGACAAAATGGATGCCGTATCTAAGATGGAACCCGTGGGTACAGATAAAAAGCCCACGTAACAAACGAACGGTTTAAGTTAGCACATCGAAACTGCGCACACTTACCAAACTCGTCATTTGCGGTTCATAGATACTAGACTCGACCATATTCGTGCGAGTCGAAAACACCACTTACAATTGTCACGGAACCTCAGTGGCAAAAAGCACAATAAACACCAGGGATTGCAAAATGGTGCCAAAACAAAGAAAAATATGAGGTGGCAGCTTACCCTCATATTGAACTATACCCCTGCCACAGAAGGGGCAACAGTGTCTTTCTTCCCCAACCAGGAGCAGATATGAAGCTTGTCTCAATTGGGGGGTTGCCCTAAATATGCCCCCAGGGGTAGAAAGGTGGAAAGCACACTAGACACCAGGCATTTTGCATTTTGGACAAAAAAATCAATCAATCAATCAAAGCATTTATATAGCGCGCTACTCACCCGGAGGGTCTCAAGGCGCTGGGGGAGGGGGGTCCACTACTGCTCGAACAGCCAGGTCTTGAGTTGCTTCCTGAAGGCGAGGTTGTCCTGGGTCAGGCGGAGGTGGGTCGGGAGGGAGTTCCATGTCTTGGCGGCGAGGTGGGAGAAGGACCGTCCCCCTGTGGTGGCTCTTCGGATGCGGGGGACGGCGGCGAGGGCGTGGCCAGTTGATCGAAGCTGGCGTTTGGGAGCGTAGAAGTTGAGGCGGCCGTTGAGGTATCCTGGGCCTTGGTTGTGTAGGGCTTTGTGTGCGTGGGTGAGGAGTCGGAAGTTGATTCTCTTGTTGACCGGGAGCCAGTGCAGGTCTCTCAGGTGTCCGGAGATGTGGCTACGACGGGGGATGTCCAGGATGAGTCGTGCTGAGGCGTTCTGGATCCGCTGGAGTCTCTTCTGGAGTTTGGCGGTGGTACCGGCGTAGAGGGAGTTGCCGTAGTCCAGACGGCTGGTGACGAGGGCCTGGGTGACCGTCTTCCTGGTCTCGGTTGGGATCCACCAGAAGATCTTACGTAGCATGCGCAAGATGTTGAAGCACGACGAGGAGACGGCGTTGACTTGTCTGGTCATGGTGAGGGAGGAGTCCAGGATGAAGCCCAGGTTGCGTGCGTGGTCTGTTGGTTTGGGTGCGCTGTCTAGGGCGGGGGGCCACCAGGAGTCGTCCCAGGCGGAGGGTGAGGATCCCAGGATGAGGACTTCCATCTTGTCCGTGTTCAGTTTCAGGCGGCTGTTCTTCCTCCATTCGGCTACCTCTTTCATCCCTTCGTGAAGGTTGGCTCTGGCGGTGGCGGGGTCGTTGGTGAGGGAGAGGGTCAGCTGGGTGTCGTCGGCGTAGGAGATGATGTTGAGGTTGTGCTGGCGTGCGATGTCTGAATTTGAATTTGAATTTGAATTTAAAAACATTTGTACAGCGCTCGTATACCCAGCGGTTTCATGGCGCTAGTGGTGAACAGTGGACGGCAACAGCTAAGAGATTAGGTCAGATAGGCTTGTGTAAAAAGGAAGGTTTTAAGATTCTTCCGGAACAGAAGGTAAGAAGGTGAGGTGCGTAGGGTAACCGGAAGGGAATTCCAAAAGGTTGGAGCCAGGACAGCGAATCTCGCTCCGCCCGCCTTCTGCTTTTTAAAGCGAGGGATGGTAAGAAGGGCCAAATGGGCCGAGCGAAGTTCTCTGCCTGGACAGTATGGCTTAATGAGAGAGCAGATGAACTCGGGAGCAGTGCCCGATCTAGCCTGATACGTGAGGCAGCCGAGTTTAAACAGGGCACGCTCTCTCACAGGGAGCCAGTGCAATGTTTTGAGTAGTGGAGTGACCCAATGATATTTAGGTAGGCCATGGATCAGGCGGGCCGCCTGGTTCTGCACCAGTTGTAATCGATGGATCATGGATGCAGGGGCCCCATTATAGACTATGTTGCCATAGTCTATACGGGACAGTACCATGGCCAACATAATAATTTTTAAAGCTGAGGGAGAAAAGAAACGGGAGACTTTCCTAATTACTCTAAGGGAAAAGAAACATGAAGAAACCACGGAACTGACTTGTGGGTGGACAGTGAGCTGGGGATTAAGAAGGATTCCCAGGGTTTTTACTTTGGATACAGGACGTGGAGGGACACCAAGGGAAGAGGGCCAAAAGGAAGGGGACCATGGACTGCAACCACCTCCGGTCAGGACCAGCTCGGTCTTGTCCGGGTTAAGTTTGAGGTGGCTGCAGTTCATCCAATCTTGAATGAACGTCATTACTGTTTGGACGTTCAGGGCGGATGAGGGTGAGTGAGACAGATTGAAGATTAACTGGAGGTCATCCGCGTAATTGAACACGGTGACCTCCAGTTGCTGTAACATAAAAATAAGGGGAAAAATATAGAGGTTGAACAGAAGAGAGGAAAGTGATGAACCCTGAGGGACCCCCCACTCTACCTTGCGAGAGGCCGCCGCAAAGCCAGTCAAACGGACCGCTTGGGTTCTCCCAGCGAGAAAGGACTCCAGCCAAGAAAAGGCTAAGCCTTCTATGCCCGCCGCCCTGACACGGTTAAGGAGGATGGAGTGGTCCACCGTGTCAAAAGCGGCGGATAGGTCTAGGAGAATCAAGGCTTGCGGAAGGTTGATGTCGATACCTTCACGCAGCTTGTCCATGACTGAAATGACCACTTTCTCTGTAGAATGCAGGGGACAGAAGCCGGCTTGGCAGGGAGAGAGGCAATGATTTGCCTCAATATGAGTGCTCAAAGTGGAAGTGATATGAGTTTCAAGAACTTTTGCAAGGTAAGGGAGGAGTGAAACGGGGCGGTAATTGGAGGGGGAGGAAGAATCGGCGTCCAGTTTTTTTAAGATTGGGATGACAACCGCTGATTTTTGTGAACTGGGGACAAAACCGTGTGCAAGTGAATCATTGAGGAGGGTCAAAGGGGGAGTGGGACAGGCTGAGTACACTTCCCTGAGAATACAGGCAGGAGCAAAGTCCAGGGGAGAGCCTGATTTGACCCGATGAAGCAGAGGAAGGAGGGTGTCAATGGTTAGCAATGGGAAGTTAGTCAGTTTAACAGTCGTGGGGGGAGGGGAAGGGTTAACAAAAGTGGAGAAGGGCGGAGGAATGTTGTGTTTAATTTTTACAACTTTGTCTATGAAAAACTCATTGAGCGAGTCACAGAGGGATTGGGAAGGGGGGATGGTAACCGTGGTTCTGGTGGATGAGGCAAGTTCATGGACAGTGGAGAAAATTTCCTTCGATTGGGACTCAGCGATCATTAACCTGTTGGTGTAGTATTCTGCTTTTGCTTCCAGGATGCTTTTTTTATAGGTTTGCAGAACAGAAAGATAGGTTGTCTTTTGGTCAGGGTCGTAAGTTCTTCTCCAGACTCGTTCGGCCCTTCTTGCAGCTAGTTTTTTTTCTTTAAGGTCGGAAGTAAACCAACGATTGGCTGCGTGGGCCCGTTTAACTGAAAGCCGCTTTAGGGGGGCGAATTCATCACCCGCCACCGTAAGCCAGTTGTTAATAGCGGCCAACTGGGGGGTGGCAGCCAAGCCGGATAGATCAGGCTTGGCTGCGAGGGGGCTCATGTAGACGTTGAAGAGGGTTGGGCTGAGCGAGGAGCCTTGAGGAACGCCGCAGATGACTTCGGTGGCTTCAGATCTGAACGGAGGGAGGCGGACTCTCTGTGTCCTTCCGGCAAGGAAGGAGATGATCCACTCCAGTGCCTTCTCCTGGACTCCGACGTTGCTGAGGCGCTGTACTAGGGTACGGTGGCAGACAGTGTCGAAGGCCGTGGAGAGGTCTAGGAGGATGAGGGCCGCTGTTTCTCCGTTGTCGAGCAGCGCACGGATGTCGTCGGTGGCTGCGATCAGGGCGGTCTCGGTGCTGTGGTTGGCCCGGAAGCCAGACTGCGACGGGTCGAGGGATCCGTTTGTCTCGAGGAAGGCGACCAGCTGCTTGTTGACGGTCTTCTCGATGACTTTTGCAGGAAACGGGAGCAGCGAGATGGGGCGGTAGTTTTTGAGGTCGGTGGTGTTGGCTGATGGCTTCTTGAGTAGGGCGCTGAGTTCGGCGTGCTTCCAGCTCTCCGGGAAGGTAGCGGTGTCGAAGGAGGTGTTGATGATGTCCCGCAGGTGGGGTGCGATGACAGCGTCGGTCTTGTTGAAGACGTGGTGAGGGCAGGGGTCGGTCGGAGATCCGGAGTGGATGGAGTTCATTGTGCGGACGGTGTCTTTGGTGCTGATCGGGGTCCAGGCGCGGAGGGTGGCGGTGGGGGGCGGTGGTTTGGTCGTGGCGTGCGTCGGTTGGGTGCTGAAGCTGTTGTGTATGTCCGCGATCTTGTTGTGGAAGTAGGAGACGAGGGAGTTGCAGAGGTCTTGCGAAGGGGTGATGTCGTTGTTTCCGGCGTTGGGATTGGAGAGCTCTTTGTCGATGTTGAAGAGTTCCTTGCTGTTGTATGCGTTGTTGTCCAGTCGTTCCTTGAATGTGGTTTTCTTGGTGGCGTGGATGAGTTGGTGGTGCTTTCGGGTGGCGAGCTTGAGGGCAGCCATGTTGTCCGGAGTTGGGTCTCTGCGCCAGGTTCTCTCGAGGGCTCGGCAGTTCTTCTTGGAGGTCTTGAGTTCGTCGGTGAACCATGGGGCCTTCTTGCTGCCGGGTCTGCTAGGCGGGGTCCTCATGGGGGCGAGGTCGTCTGCGCAGTCACTGATCCACTTCGTGAGGTTGGTGGCCGCCTGGCTTGGGTCTGTTGTGCTGGTGGGGGGGTTCATGCTCAGGGAGGTCGCGAGCTGGTCGGCTGTGATCTTGTTCCAGCTTCTGCGTGCAACCTGTTGCTGGTGGTGGTGGATCATGCGCGTTATCCACTCTGCCATAAGTGGAGAGTGGGGGGGCGGAGTGAGGGAGGGGCAGCTGGGAGGCGGGGAGGGCACAGAAAGGAAGAGGGCGTGGCCGCGAGAACAGTGTCGGGAAGCGGGGAGCGGGCGGGGAGGGCACAGGGGGAACAAGCACAAGAGAAACGTGCAAAAAAGCAGCAGTCACTAGTCACAATAAACAGATACTAAACTAGACAATAGCGCTGAAAGAGAAACCGGGCAGCATGGTGCTACCTGATCCGGCGGAGCCGAGATAGAGGGGGAGAGCGCTCACAGAGTGCGAGCGTTGCCTAGCACCAGAGCACGCCACAGGGGGAGGCGGGTCAGCTGGGCGGAGGTCTGAGCGAGGCTGAGCAGCAGCGAAGGGGGAGGGCACCGGCACAGCTGGTGGCCGTGCGGCGCTGGAGTGTCCTGCGAGGGGTGTGGGTGCTGCACTCTGGAATTTGAGCACACCCCCACTTCAAAGGAGACAAATCAGTATTTTGGCCTCCACGGAGGGCAGAGAAGGAGCTTGCTCCCAATTTTCCCCAGAGGGCAGAAAGCCCAGTAAAATAATGGGGCGGGTCTGGCCCACATTACCCCCAAAAGCCTAAACAGTTTCTCTGCTCTCCGGGGGACTATAATATCTCATCCCACAGGCAAGAGAGGACATTTGATTATTTTGGGGTATGTTTGTCCAGATAGGCCAGGAGAGTGGGGCTAAATCCCAATATCTTCCCACTTGACATGGTGAGTGGCTGCACCTTTGGGGCTTGGGTAGGCCACCACCTAGAGAAACTACCAGACCCTAACATTTCAGCAAATTAGACATCGAGTGGAGTCCAGGGTAGTCCAGGGTAGTATGCCATGCATGGATCTCATGACGTTTCCTTACCCACAATGATTTGCATACCTCAGATTCAGCCTAACATCAATCTTTTCCCTGCATTTATGTGATATAAACTTCTTGAATATGCAGGGATCCACAATATTCCTATTGGCCAGAATTTCCTCACTTGTTCTGATGAAATAACTACCCTTTTTGTTTGGGTGGGCCAAGTGTCCACACAAGGAAAATCTCCCAAAAATAATTTGTAATCAACATTTCCTGTCAAAAAATGAACATGATTTGGCAATAGGTGTAGCTGCGTTAGCTAGGGCCTGGCTCGGACGCCACCTGGGGAAACATACCAAAACCCACACATTTCTGAACAGTAGACATCCAGGGTAGTCTAGGGTGGTGTGCTTCGCCAAGATTCCATGATGTTTTCTCAACCACAATGCCTTGCAAACCTCAAACTTTGACTAAAATCAGACATTTTTGTTGTATTTCTGTGAAGGAAACTTCCAGAATCTGGCGAAATCCACAAAATTCGTACCGCCTAAGCGTTACTTCACTTGTGTCGACAAAAACGCTGTGCCACTTGTGTGGCTAGGCAAAGTGCCAGCAACAGGAATGGATCAAAACAAAGTCAATTAGAGTCTCCTTTCAAGGGCTCCCATTGACCTTGGTTTGATCTGTTCCTGTTGCAAGCACTAGGCCTAGCCACACAAGTGATACAGCACAAGTGGAGTAACGATAGGTGGTAGCAATTTTTTGTGGATTATGGTAGTTTCCATCTTAGAAATATAAGGAAAATGCGTAATTTGGGGCAAAGTTTGTAGTTTGCAGGGAAATGTGGGGGAGAAAACCTCAGGGGATCCACGCAAGGCACAACACCCTGAAATCTCCTGGTTGTCTAGTATTTTAGGTTTAAAGTATTTTATTCAGCGCAAAAAAAAATAGAAAAACAAAAACATACAGAAGGTATGAAGCATTAGTGCGGGGGGACACGGCCGCTCCCACAGCGGTACGTCTGCAGAGGATAGGTCGACCACGGGCCAGCCAGCCCAAAGTGGCCTTGCTGGACACGCATTGTTGCAATATAGCGTTATAATCCCTTCCCAAACTCCCCCCCAACCCCAACTACCAACTCCCCAATTCCCCTACCCCCCTCCCGCCCACCCGCCGTCCAGTGTACAGATCTTTCCAAGACAACCACCAAGGTCGCTCTCAAGTGGAGGGGTGAATCGCCCAGTCACTCAGGGGTTCGACCCGGTCGGATCCGTGAGCCTCAAGAGGCGAAGATATCTAGGACAGGTGAGTTCCCTAAATTCAGTGAGTAGTAGAGAGTGGAATGGTTGCCAAAGCTCATTAAATTGCTCTATATCCCCCACCACCGTGAGTGATAGTTTCTCCATGCCCAATACATGCCACAATCTGTGTAGCCAGCCCGTGAGTGATGGTATCGTGGTAGTGCGCCAATGTAGTAAGATGTTCTGAACGGCTGAACCCAATGCAATAGCTATCTGCCTGCCCCTGCGGGATCGGAGGGGGTACATCAACCCATTCGGGAGCCCCAAAAGGGTGTATGCGGCGAAACGTGGCAGCTCCGTATCAAAGTGAGAGTCGATTTCATCCAACACTTGCTTCTAATAAGGCTCTAATAGTGGGCATTACCACAGAATGTGTGTCACGGGGATTTCCCTTCCGGTCCCTTGGCAAGTCTCTGCCTCCGTAAGAAGTTTGCTTCAAGGGAGCTTGCCGCTAGGCCTCATCCCCGGCCTCGTGTAGCGATCTGCGTCAGCGCTCCGGGTTCAAGCCTCTCACCTCCGGGCGTCGGGCATTTGCACTCCACCGCTCGGTGCTGTAGCCTGCCACGGGGCTTCCCACTCCGGTCCCTCGGCGAGCCGCTGCCACCGGTAGAAGTTCGCTTCAAGAGAGTTTGCCGCTGGGCCTCATCCTCGGCCTCGCGTAATGATCCGCACCGGAGCATCGGGTAGTAGTCTGTCGCCACTAAGCACCGGGCACACGCTCCCCTCAGCTCGGTACCGGAGTCTGCCAAAGCGAGTCTCGCCTTAATTCTCCAGCGGGCTGCTCCACCACAGGGCGTCTCCTGGCTGGCCCGAGCCTCGTGGCCTCAGCCTGTGAACGTCTCGCCGTGCCGCCTCGGCCTCCTGTCACGCTCCTTGGGCTCTAGGACAGCGGCCCCGGGAGCCAGCAGCACCACTTTTGTCGTCGCTGGGCGATCTCTCAATCTCCTAACAGATCCCCAGCCTTTTGGGGGATATCTGCTAATAAAGGCGGTACAGAGGCTCGGGATTACGGGAGCTCGCAGAGAGTGCGACCGCTCACTCCGCCATCTTGGCCACGCCCCCGTCTAATATTTTAAAATGTCTGTGGTTTGTAGGCTTGCAAGGTACAAAATACCAGAGCTAAGCCTATTGCTTGTCTATCAACGTAAATTTTTAGTACCTTTTGTGTCATGGTCTATCGGCCCACCCACACAAGAAGGGTACCGTTATCATCAGGGGACATGTTGCAACTCAGAGTGTGTAGGAAGTTTGGGACTCCATACAGATTTCAGAACTTTCCATCACAGGATTATGAGGATCATTTTTTTCTTGGTAAAAGTTTAAGGTTTGCAAGAAAATCTGGGTAAAAAAACCTGGTGAGAGCCATGCAGGTCACCACGCCCCTGGAGTCCCCCAGGTGTCCAGTTTGTGCAAGGTTGGTAGATTTTACTAGGTGTCAGCCGAGCTAGGGCCCAAATCCTACCTACTTTGCAAAAAAGGCCCCATTTTAAAAAGAAAAATGTGAGAAATCCATGTTTCAATTGGGTCATTTCTTGTCATGGGTACTAAGCCTACATACACAACTGGGTACCACTTTTATAGGTAGACTTGAAGAAATACTGGTCTCTTGACACCGCATAGTTCCTGTGGTCGCTAGAGGTCGCTAGAGCATCAGAGAGCCATGGCGAGGATTCAGTGAGCAGAACGCTTGGAGGAAGTCGGCGGTGTTGCAGAGGTCTGCTTTGGAGTTTTCGGAGCACCTGAGGCTTTGGAGACATCGGAGCACCTGAGGCTTTGGAGGCATCGGAGCACCGGAGCACCGGAGCTCAGAATGCCAGACCGCTGCTCCGCCGCTCCGCACTGCTGCTCCATTAAGTTACCCCAGAGGCGCAGCCGCTGCCGCAGCCGCTACAGAACAGCCACTACAGAACAGGTTGTGCACAGACCCTGTAGCCTAAGCTGCCCGCCCTGCCCTGCTCCGCCTTGTACTTGCGGCGGGGCGCATTCAAGACGCCGCTAAGACGTGTAAGGGCTTACTGGAGGCTGCCCTGGACCAGGGAGGGAGTCGGTTGTGCCTGAGTTACATCAACATCAACATCTGCATCTGCGCCAGGCACCGACGCTAGGAGCAAGACCCAGCCAGGTTGGGAGCTGGGGTGGAAAGTGGTGTGGAAAGTGACCCCCGTGACCCCCGTACTACCGGCAGTAACGCACCAGGCGAGTGGCGTATAGTGACCAGAGTGATCAGTGGACTGTAGGCTACCATGGTTAAGGCGAGCCCTGCAAGCGGGGAAAAACCAAAGGCAATGGCAAAGGCAAGGTAAGAGGGTGTTAGCTCGACCTAGCCGCACCGCACCCCACCCAGTATTGCTTAGTGCATTTTTAATACTCAGCTCTGCCTAACACTAGCCCAACACTGCCCAAACACTGTCCAAACACTGCCACTCACCGCCTAAGTTGCCCAAGCTGCCTCACACCGAACACAAGGCGGGGGAAAAAGAAAAAGGGGATGAGGTCTGGGAGAACACAAACAAATCCACCCAATAATGCAAAGAAAAAAGCTAAGTCCAAGATCAAATCTCCCATCACCCCCGCTGAGGGGAGTGCGGCCGCAGCATTAATCCCTCCTATATACTCAATCTTCAGCAAGATGAATCCTACCGGCAAATTTACTTTCTTGAAAGACCCTATGACAGCTATTTATGCAATGCAGGCAACACCAAATGGATTGCAAAAACCAATGTCGCCGAAAAAATTTGATATAAGGTCGACAGACACAAGGATTCCTCTATGCGTCTTAAACACCAATGTAGATATGGCTAAAGGAAAAGAGGAATTACCCAAGTGTATGGATGCCACCCTGGAGAAAAATATGATTCAAATTCAAGCCCAAGTGCACAAGGAAAATACAAAGCACGACTCAGCTCAAAGGCAAGACACAAGAGGAACTGTTAACAACTCCAACAGGATTAATCAAGTCCACGGATCGCCACGATGAAGGACATACAATAAGATGCTCACCTAACAAAAAAGTGAATAAAGGCGAAAGGACTTCCGCAACATTGTCACAATCAACGAATTTCATAAATCATGATCAAACAATAGCGGGAAGCCATCCGGCCCAATCCAATAATGAGGAGTGTTATAACACTAGCACGTATGAATTAGCATACAAGGTACCTCCTTACAGCCACTCAACCCCTAGACTGGGCTCACGCTTGATCCCAGTGATGAATAAACTCACAGAAAAGACCAAGGAGATTAACCCCTGTTGGGCGCCTCACGTGCCTACTCTTAATAAAGGAAGAACTACAACACAAAAAGCCTACTCGGAAATCAATGCAATTGAAAGTAACCTTGAGGGAATAAAAAGCCTCAACAAATCAATCATCACCGTAAAGGAGGACCAGGAAGCAACTGAAAGTAACCTTGAGGGATTAAAAATCCCCAACAAATCAATCACCACCGTAAAGGAGGACCAGGAAGCAACACCAAATGGTTGGCGCAGAAAAAACTCTGCAATCAAGGAGCCGTTAAGTAATAACATAAACGAGATATCCAGTGGAATGAACCAGAAGGTGGACACTAATGCACCAATAGATTCATCAAAAGTGTCTGACATTGGTGCTCGAAAGGAATCTTCAATAATAGAGATCTCAAGTGTTTCAGCTGTGGCTGATGAAGCAACAATAAAAAGCCCCGTATCGTGCCCTGAAATACGGCAAAAAATTCAAGAGCGGCAGAATGCCATGACGTCTAAAAAGCAAGATCTACAGGAATTTATTTCCACCTGCAACACAGGGGACCAGCACCAGCAAGAAATAGGGCATGACATCAACGAAAACTTGGAATCTATAATCACATTACACAGTGCACTGGGGTGCATATTGGAAATCTCAAATAAAACTCTCAATATGCATTCAGACAAACTCGACATTCAGATACATCTTATGAGCACAATGGCGGAATACATATCTAATATAAATAAAAAATTAGATACCAGGGCTAGCATTTCCAACATCATTAAGGATCAGATTCGACCTTGGGCAGCATCCCAGACATGTACCTGCCACCCAATATTGGAAAAATAAATTAAAGGATTTGCCATCAATACTTAAAGACATATTATTGGAATGCAAGCATACTAACCAGAGTAATAACAGCACACCAATTGGATGCAACCTTATCTCCTTTGAAATTTGCAAGAGCACACAAAAGGAACATCCGGCTAAATCTAGAAAGAGCAATGCAGACCAAGCAGATGAATCAGTACAGCAAATAGCAGTGGAAAAAAATAAACAAAACAAACTGACAACCATATCTGACTATATAACAGAGGAAGCTAAAATAACAGGTGTAACCCCCCTAATGACACAAAACAATGGCTCCAAAACATTAGAAATAGAGCTTTCAAACCAGGATTGGGCAAGAAATCAAAACGACCCAAAAGGTCTAACCAAGCGGCAGAAAAAACGGGCAAGAAAAAACAGAAATCAGCTGTCAAATTGTCCACCTGCAAATAAGCAGACGCTAGTTACTTTTCCTATTTTTAATCAGGCAAAAATTAAACCAAAACATGAACATAACATTAAAAAGGGGACACACCAGTCATCAATCGGGATAGAAAAAGAAGACAAAAACTGGAAAAACCTAGAAGAGGGTCATTTACCGTTAACACCTTGGTTGCTAGAGGTTTTCCTCCCCAGTGCTGGACTCACAGAGTTACCTGTATTCATGACGAGCTCAGCTCATCATAAGCACAGCTCAACCGTGCCTCATGACGAGCTGAGCTCGTCATGAGCAGCGAAGGGGTTAACTAAAAGCCCAATGGACATGGCCCATAGGACAACATCAAAAAAACCTACGCATACAGAGGAGGTTGTACTTGTTACAACCAAGGAGTCGGGAACTTTAGTAACACAGAACTTTCGAGTTTAAAGACGGCCGCAAGTGGCACTGACTGGACCATGGATCAAGTGCCCAGCAACATTGCACAACTAATTAAAACTTCAGATATTCAGCAGTGGGAGCCGCAAAAAACGGAGTTAATTTCTCGTCAAAAAGGGCGCACTTCTCATGCGGATAAAAGGCACCTTATAAACAGGGTCGAGCAACACAACGAGCATGAACCAAGTAATCAGGAACCCCATCGGTTTGTTACTAAAGGTGCGGACAAAAATCAAAAAGCGCCCTCTATTCGTGTCACTGTACCAAGCGATAATCCAACAGCAGGCAAAAGTGTCACTATACCAAGCGATGACCCAACCGCAGGGAAAAGTGACCAAAAGGTCAATAGACAAGTAAGAACTAAGGCGGACAGAAATATGCACGATCAAATACGTATTTTTACAGGCCACAACGGTATGCAACAAATCACAGAAATTACAAACGTGGAAATGATAGGCCCATACCCCGGGGCTGCCGCCACAGTTAGTGGGCATCACCCAGAACAGGTCGGCCCCAAACGAACAGGCCGGGAAGTAAAGGCCATGGCGAGTATGCCACTTACCTAAACTTAGAACGATGCATATAATCAAATAGCACAATATCTCCATGTTAATGCAAAAGATTACGATGACCACAAGTCAACTAAACCCCCATCAAATGAAAAAACACAGAAAATCAGCGAGTTATGGAGATGCAAACAGTAACAGCAGGAAAGATACTTTTTATCCCCAACTACGAGCCTCAAGGCACACAAGATCGTTTAAATCGAGGGAATATTCTCCATCTGACATCTGCAATCCCAAGCCTAAGCCACCTAACATCTGCCGATTTACTATCAATTGAACTTATCACGTTAGGGGATGATGTGGCTAATGAAGGCACGCTTGCTACTTAGAGGAACGGAGGAATAGCAAAAAAGCATCCTCACTGAAATACATAAATTCGAGGAGTGGGGAAATCACTCTGAAAGAAGAAATAAAAAATGGTTTTCCTTCACCCCTGCTAAGAAGATGTGGGAAAAGAGATGACTACAAGAGCCGAACCACACATTCAGTACTCCAAGGTGCCAGGGGGGCTGAAGCTCCCAATAATAATCATCTGAGACAGACACTGGCCATTAATGGTAATTGAACCCACTGCGAGGCAGGCGAGATCAAAGGAAACCTAATTAAATTGCTCTCCTGGAACATCGCACTGCAGGAAACGTGGTCAACGGACCCAATTGACATACCAGAAAGATTATGTTTCCATGAAAGTGCAACGCGTCCTCAGCGCTTTTGGCGCGCAAGAGGAGGACTTTCAGTATATATATCCACTGCACTGAAGATCAGCGCCTCGCAAATGGCCATATCAGCACCAGATATGCAAATCATTAAAGTGGAGAGCGCAATAAAAGGTAGAACGAGAACAATCATCCTAATTAACTTATACGCCCACCCAAAAAAATCGGCCAAAAAAGAACTCTTCCAACGTGCAGTCAATGTTGTAACCAACACCTGCCTTGAACAACCAAGTTGGGAGATTATTGTCACGGGTGACTTTAACACCAACCTTTTACACCATCCGGAAGATGAGAGCAACATCTCTGTAGCAAACGAACTGTGGGATGTTGAACCCCAGGAGATTGTATCGGTCATGAAGACAGATAAAGTGGGTAGGCAGCTGATATGGGACTTTGAACGCCTCGGTCTACGGGTAATAAATGGAAGAGCCATTCACGATAAACCCCCTGCCGCCACCTATATAGGCCACAATGCAAGTTCCACCTTGGATTATACATTAGTAACACTACCCCTGCTGAGTCTAATTAAAAAATTTCAAATAATATGCTCACTAGACAGCGATCACTCAATGCAACACATCGAGATGAAACTGACTGCTTCCAGGTACACAAAGGTACCAACTATAGCAGGCATAACTTCAACAATTAGCCTGAAGCGGTTAAGGTGGATGAGTAACACACTACCTCAAATAGCGTTGGACGCCAAGAAACTATTTAAAACGTCCACAGCAGAGAAGGACCTGTGCTCAGAAACTTGGTCTGACTTCTTGGAAAAGTTACCAAGGTCCAGTATCAACACTAAAAGGAAGACTTATCCTAAGACAGATACTAAATTCACAATAACTACACTTGCTATGAAGAAACATCTGCAGAAGCTCAGAAGATGACCACAAGGTCTAAGGATCAACCCAAGTATCTGGCAAGAAGTTCGATCAACAAGGAAACAATACAAGAAGCTAGTTTGGATAGAAAAAAGGAACAAAGCCAATGACTTCTGGACTAAATTGTTGCATAACATAAAAAAATCAGACTCCAGGGCTTTTTGGATGCAAGTCAACTCTATTAATAGAGCAGCACAACCTATAAGTATGACATGCATCACTGAAAATGATTGGGCCCAACATATAGTCGATACATTTTCGATAAAGTCATCGGCACACCAGAATACAAACGCAATAATTGTATGTGAAACATCAAGAGCAGTGGACCAGGAAAGCATGGCTGATTCTAGCACCAATGGCATGACCAACCACCAGGAAGATGCGGGTCAATTAATGTGGACAGATGACGATTGTCGAATATTACAAATAATCAAGAAAAGCAAGCATGATAGTGCGCCGGACCGAACAGCATCCCGCAGGCAATCTACAAAGAGGACCCCAAGTTCTGGGCATGCAAATTCAATCTTCTTTTTCGGTCAATCAACAACTCAGGTCGGGTCCCGGAAAGTTGGAGGGGTGCTATCATTAATCCTATCTATGAAGGTGGAGACCGCAAAAATCCAATTAACTATTGCTTAATAGCCCTGATTGATGCGGAAGCAAAATACTACGCATCCCTGGTGCTAGCTGATCTAGCACAATGGCCGGATATGAACAACAAAATCCCGTTAAACCAGACGGGGTTTTGTCGCGGCACAGGCACTATGGCAAATGCAATGGCGTTGTGCTTGATTGCTGAAAAAATACTACAAAACCATCAGGAACTTTATACTTGTTTCATTGACTTTAAGGCGGCCTTCGACCGTGTCAACAGGAAATTACTATGGGCCAAATTGAAGCAGCAGGGCCTGCCAGATTCTATTCTAACGTCGATCATCGACCTGTACACTAACACCTGGATGCAGGTAAAGATCGACAATGGACAGCGGTTAACCCGGAAGATCAATACCTTTGATGGACTAAAGCAAAGCTGTGTGTTGGCCCCTCACCTCTTTAATTTATTCATGGCCGACCTGACAGTAAGCCTTGATCAGACCAATGCTCAACCGCCGCGGCTAAGTAATCTTTGTGTAACACACCTTTTCTATGCCGACGATGTGGTCCTACTAAGCCAGACGGGAATAGGCTTGCAACGTCTACTACAGGAATTGACCCGTTATACAAACTTGCTAGAAATAAACAGCACAAAAAACAAAAACCATGGTCTTAACCAGACGCCACAAAGCACCACCAACCTTCACAATAGACAATGTTAAACTGGAAGCGGTTGAAAGTTACAAGTATCTCGTGATACTACTGGACAAGCGCCTTAATTTCACCACCTATTACAATAGCATGGAAAAGCAGGGCACGGTCCTATTGCACGCTTTTAGTAGCTTAGCGACCAAACTTAAAGGTCCCCTGGTCTCCCCCCTGCTAACAGTAATGAAAGCTAAGTTAATCCCAACAATAGCTTATGGGAGTGTATTACATCATGGCAAGAGTGCACAACTCCTGGACAAAGTTTAAATGAAAATCTACAAACATGTATTTGCGTTACCAAGCAATGCATCACCCGCACAAGTAAGACTTGAATTTGGTTTGCAATCCCAAATGCTGCTGAAAAAGTATGAGACTATAAAATTTTGGTACGATGTCTGGATGAACCAAGAAATTGCATCTATCGTGCCATGTGGGAAACAATAAGCAAGAGTCCCAACTCCCACTACGCCAAGTATCTTAAATTGTCACTAGAATCAACTGAGTTGGCTGCACTCTGGGAAACCAAGCTTCCAGTAGTTTCCTTTAAACAGTTGGTAAAGAAGGCTGCCAACAGGCATTCGTTGCTCGACGATAAATTAACTTCCAGTCATCGGACCCATGCCTGGATGACAATTCAATCTTATAAAAAACTAGTACCGGCAGCCTTCCTAGACCTTGCTTTCTCGCCATTCATAAAACGTAAACACCTCAATTTAAGGCTGGGTAGCTTCCCAACAAATGCTGATTTACCAAAGTGGAAGCCCCAAGAATGTGACGGATGTGGTCTATGTGGTGCAGGAAGACAAGACTTCGTCCATCTGATTTGTATTTGCCCGGCTATGATCCAGCAACGTCGGAGTGGGTTAAAAACCAAGTTTAAGGAACATGGAAAACGCACCTGCCGGTCTGCGATCATACAAATTTTATGCTCAGTAGATCCACAACTCATCTGCAGGGCTGCCAAATTCATAGACAATTTTGAGAAAAAGCAAAGAACACTGGCAAAGACTTGAATCAGTAACATGTTTATCTTTAGACTTGAAAGACATTCTCATTTTAATAACTTTTTTAACATTCACACAGCAGTGTAAATTTTCTGTGTTTTAGTATATTGTCATATCTATATTTGTATTGTATAGTTTGTGACTCCTCGCAGATTCCAGAACTTTTCATCATTGAAATGTGAGAAAATATGTTTGTTAGTCAAAGTTTGAGCTTTGCAAGGAATTGTGGGTAAATAAACCTGGTGAGATCCACACACGTCCAGGTGTCTTACTGTCACAAATGTGTAAGTTTACTAATATTCCCTTAGTGCTGGCTGAGTGGAAAAATGTGATGTATCCATGTTGTGTTTTGGTCCATTTCTTGTCGCGGTCACTAGGCCTACCCACACAAGCGTGGTGCCGTTATTATCGAAATACATGTGGGAATATAGAATAATAGAACATTTCACTGCATTTGTGACTTCCAAATGTAAACCACTGTGTAAGAAATAAGATATTTTGAAAAATACCCTCTAAAACATATGCTAGTATGGGTACCCACAAATTCAGAAAGGTGCAAATGACCACTGCTCCTAAACTCCATTCCTTTTGTCCATTCAAAAAATACCAATATTTCCTTGAAACCTATTTGCACTCTATATATTTCACCTAATGAATTGGTCTATACTGAGTACTCAAAGCAAAACCATTAAACAATGCAGCTCAGTGGTTAACTCTGGCAACATTGGTTTCTTGGAGAACCTACAACCCTATATTTTCTTTCAACCAGAAGGGTCTAGTGGACCTTATGGTATATTTATGTTGTAAATCAGCCATTGTGACAAAAAGTTACACTAAAAAACTTTGCCCAACATTGCCATTTTTTTCCTACTTATTTTCAATATTTCTTTATTTCAACAGTTAGTTTTTTGAGAAAACGTTGTGGGATCTACACATATGACTTCTTGCTGAATTTGAAATTGTGTCTACTTTTCAGGAATCAGTAACCTTCTTGCATCACCCATGAGTGTCATACAGTTTTCCATCACAAACTGGAAGTAGGATGAGAGCAAAAAAATAAGAAGAATGCAATATCTCTATGAAAAATGGCAAACTGTGGTAAAAAATTAGGAGCTTATTTGCAATCCCATTGCGACCCTGGTGTGTTGCTTTCTGATGCACCACCAGCATTCTGTGCCTGCCCATATTTACAAGGCCACATGAAGCCACACTGCATGGCCTTGTAAATATGGCCCCTTTCACCCATTATTCTGTGAAAGGGTACTTCCATGGGTGTTGCTGTGGATGTTCCCACGCAACATCCAGGAAACCTGACGCATTCCCAGATTACAAGGACTAGTAAACCTGGGAATGTGTCAGATTCCTACATGTAAGGGTGGCGCAGCCAGGAGAAATACCTTTAAATAGCCTCATTTTTCCTTTTTCTTTGTTTGCTGCATTCTGCAGCACACATAGAAAGAGGAAATCCCCACTTGTCAATGTTTTTGGGTTGGAAGGTGTCCCTTCCTGCACAAAAACAATCACTCCTACAACGCAGACACCCTTCCACCATGGCCCAAGGGTACCTCCATTGGTGCATGGCAGCCCATTGTGCACCAGTGTGGAGGAAAAGCATAGGAATGTGCTGTACCTTGTAGATACAGTCTTGTTGCACAGCTGTGCATCAAATATTTGTAAATGAGGCCTTTAATGTTTTATTATTCAGTTCTGTATGTTCCTGAAAGCTGGGAAGATGGTGATTTTGGCTCAACAAATCGTTTGTTGATGCCATTTTTAGGGGGAAAAATAGACACTTTCATCCGGAGCACTTCTTCATATTTTGTTCCACAAAAACTCAAAATTTAGCTATATTTTGCCTATTTTCTCATTTCTCTCCAGGGGAATCTACAAACCCTGTGTACCTTTAGAATCTACAGGATATTGGAAAAAAGAATGGATATTTGGAGTGGATACCTTATTTGGTAAAAAGTTAGGAGCACTAAGCGCAAACTATCCCAAATAGTCAAAAAAGTGGCCAGCAGATACAGGATTAAGTAACACTTTCTGTACTTTGCTTTACACACTTGTGTGAATTATTGTGCCTCTGAGTGTGATTTAAAGCGCTCTGACACCCTACTCTAGGATGAATAGCACTATAAAAAGCTAAATAAAAATTAAATTAGTAGGTGCCATTTAAATCATTATTAGTATAATTACTCATATACACATTTAAATCTTGCATTCTTACAGTGCATGCACATCTCTTAAACATGGGGATTGTGCAAAGTCAAAAACCTGCATCCCAGTCATAGTTTATTTAAAGTACTTGGGAAGTGATAAGTTATGCACCTGTGTTCCCTTCCCTTGTATTGTCATTTAGGAGTTTGGCTCTAGATGACTCAGATGATACGTAAACAAATGAAAAGCTGAAGGCCCTTTACATCAGGTCTTTGTTTTTCCCCGCTGTAAGTGGAAATAAGAATGTTCCCTTGCTGCCTTCTGGAGATCCCAACTCCGACTGAGAAATAGCATGCGGAATCGGGTTCAGGCACGATCTCCCTACTTTCCAGCATTGGCAATAGAAAAAATGTATATTTTTTGCCCTGGTATAACACTCTATGGTGCATATTATCAAGGACGGCGCTAAAAATTATCGCCAGTTTAGCGGCAGAAAACTACAGCTAAAGCAGTAATAATGGGCTAGATAATATGCCCTGGAGAATTCCAATAGAAGCCCATGTTCACACCAGAACATGGACTTCTATTGGAATTCTCAAGGGCATATTATCAAGCCCATTATCGCTGCTTTTGCGACAGTTTTCTGCCACTAAACCAGCGATAATTTTTCGCGCCGTCCTTGATAATATGCCTCTATATTTTTTTTTTTAAGCACTGTTTGCAATGTTACAGGCCTTTATATGGTCTGGCTTGACAATGCAGCTGTTGCAAGACAAAAATGTGAACAGCATTATAGATAGGTTTGGCTCGCCCACTTGTTGGGAACCAGAGGCACATGTTTTGATTTGGCAGAATTTATGTGTGTCCTCAAATAAATGCTTCCCGTCCATGCAAATGTCATCATTTTGTGTATTAATCCAGCTGCCTTTCAGGGGCACACACATGACTTTGGAAAGTGTTGGATTTTGCTTGCAATATTGGTCATGTACAGAACACTTTGAGGGTTCCTTTTGGTTATGGAATGTTAGGTACAGAAGACTCTGACCGTTCCGAGGATGGCAGTTGCTGCCATACCCTCCATGTTGGAAAACGGATTGAGACTGATTAAATTTACCTGCACCTTTTGTAACAGTGTTGTCTTTTCAGAAAGGTATTAAAGTGTCTTAGAATACTCAATAACTTATGTTGTTTTTCTCCAGCAGCAGAACAAATGGGAGGAGGGCAATCATTAACCTACATGGATGTATAGGGTTGTCTTGACAGTGCAATTGTCACCTGACCTTTTAACCTACACCAACATTATCCTACAGTTCTTTGCTTCCACACAAATACATATCTGTTCCTAAGCTATGTACTTGTAGTGCTTCACAATTCCTTTAAAACCAGACCTATTGGCATTGCCAATGCTTGTTAAGACGGCAGGTTCTGAGGAATAAGGGTGAAAATCCTGCTGGACTTCACAACTTTTCTATTACCCTGACAGTCTATACATTGATAAAACAAGCTGCATTACATGAAAGATCATGGTTTGTAACACCCTTCTTACTCGTTCCATTGATGTTAAACTAAGTGGCATATTACCAAGGGCCTTATCGCCGCTAAAGCAGCGATATTTTTATCACCCTATCAGCAAGCAGTCGCTAACAGCAATTAGCGACAGCTTTCTGACGAAAGCGACCAGCTTGGGTGCCACTTTGCATGTCAGCGATATTTATTGCTAATGACATGAAAAGTAGGCGTTCCTGACCAACAGACCTGACAAACAGCTGCTAACAGGCCTATCGCCTATTAGCAAGGAGGCCCTGGCCCCGGTTAGCAACGTAAAAAGTCGCGCAAACAGGGGTCATCGCTGTTTTTTTAACACCTGGTAATATAAGGAGTTAGCAATACCTAACATGGGGGGGGTGGTGGATTATGCTGATACGACCACAGGGTCGTATCACCAAGGTTTTCCACCTTCCCCATGCAACATCCCTGGTTTTCTTGCGATGTTGGCCCTTCCCTCCCGCTATCGCTGGAATATATATCACCATGGCGCTAATTGTTGCTAATACAGCGTTAGCGTGGTGATATATTCCAGCGATAGCTGGCGAGAAAATATTTGCGCTAAGCGCGCTCTCCGATATTTTTTGCGGCTTCTTGCTAATATGCCCCTAGGTTTGCTCGATAAAATACAGCTACATTTCTTACAAAGAGACACACACCTTGTGAACTAATTGTAATGTTCTTTTATCTTTCTGCATCAGCATGGTATTCCATAACCAGACCTTACGACAAAATGATGTATATCTCTAGCCCGTGCGTAGCATTTTGCATGACATTTGCATTGACAAATCCAGAAGAAGAGTTTGCACCTTCTAACCGGTGCAAACACGGCATTGGCACCGAACGTTTGCGGCTTATGTCAGTGCAAAATTTCATATCATTGGGTGAAATTTCAAACAATTTGGCCCCTGGATTTACCTTACCGCAAGCGTTCTAAATGAATTTTGAGTGTGTGCAGACGTTCGGTCTTTGCATAGTAAAACATCATTTCTCGTCCCAGAAAATGTTAGTAACTTCCCATGATGCAGCACGCCACTCTGCCAGCTTCTGAATGCATTTAGGAAGGAATCTATTTTCAATCCTATTTTGAAATACATTATGCCCTGAAAGGTGAACATATAGCTGTGTGGGATCCGTAATGCAAATGGGATTTGACAATTTTCTTCCCTATCGCTTCTCCTTTTTTCTCATTTCCGAGCAATATGTTACAATTATAGTCACACGCGGCACTGCATGCATGGTAATGTCAGTCTCCTGTTTATCTTGTCAGCATTGCAGCACATGTAACTGCTCACAGCTCTAAACATTTGCCTAATATGCCAAACATTTTGACGCAGAGAAACAGAATAATTCATACAAACAGATCCTAGAATTTCAGAGACTAGTAAAATTAAATATGACCACTACTAAAAGATGTAACGCAGAAGCATAAAATATGTATGAAATTATGTAAATACGCTGGAAAAAGTCTTCCAGCTAAACTTGTCTACTTGCGTTCTGAAGGCTTGCCAAGCTGAGAATAAAAGCAGCATTCAGCTGAATGTCTGGACATCTGGTTACTTTCCTTTATATTCCAGGAAACGATTCTGTATCTATTTTGAGCTGTATCTACCTAGTTCGCTATTTCCACTACAGTCAGAATAGTTATTCTTTGTAATTTCCTGTTTGTCATAATATTTCTCTTCATTCAGCTGATCAAAGATACCTGCCATATTTCTTAAACTGCTTTATGCCCCTCGTTTCCCGTTAGTGTTTTACCAGCCCTGCAAACCCTCAAGCCAACTTAAGGTTTTGTCCTGTTCAGGCTTTCAATCTTACTGCTCCAGACTCCTCTGTTCTGCCAATCCGATGCAATACATCAAAAACGAATTGAACACTGCAGAAAATATTAGCAGAGTTCAGCAGTTCACAAAATATAATGTAGAAAATTATTCCTCCAGTCATGTTCGTGTCACAGGAAATTCCTTGAATACTGAATCTATATCAGACAATTTCAAACAGTAACAGTCGGATAGACAGCCAGACTACCCTTGCAATGCTGCAACGTTCTCCTTTCTCAGCACCTTATTTTTAAACTGTGTAAATATTTTACTGGGCGCATTTTAAAATTATATTTTGCTGAAATAAGACCCACAGGACCATACTCATTGCCTGTTCTACCGGCGCAGCCCGACTGAAGCGCTGACGCCGGTAGGCGCGGATATTACCGCCGCCGCCATCTTGGGGAAGGCAGGAAGGGTAGCGGTCCAGCTTCTGGACGAATTCCCGCCCTCCTGTCATGCTTAAAAACAACCACCCATCCCGTCCGCGCAGCGGGCGGGCGCAGCGGGCGCGCCGATGGCGCGCCTAAGGCAAGCCCGTCTGCGCCCGTCCGCGCCGGGCACGGGCCGAGGGCCAGTCCCCCTGCTCATACTACCACCAACAACCGCGTCAGCTGGTCTAGAGAGCAACTCCTACATATCGGACTAAGCTCCTGTGTTACTGATGCTCGCTGCACCCCTGAAAACTTAGATGGCCACTCTTTCCTATGTTCTCAGTGCAATCTCGTTCTCCCCCCATGGTGCGAACGTACACCGCCGCCACCCCTAGCTTCGACGGCTCATCCTTTAAAAGCAGCGTTGATCAACTGCAGATCTCTCCCTTGTCACGCCAACGAAATTTGGTCGAACGTGACTACTTATAATTGGGACATTTTATTCCTAACGGAGTCTTGGACCAAGGACACCTCTAAACCTGATATTTACTTGGCTACCCCCCCGGACTATCGCTTCCTGGGCATTAACCGAGAAGGTAAAACTGGGGGAGGACTTGCCATCATGTTTAAATCCCACTTCAATATTTCCATAAAAAAACTTACCAATATTGGGCTGATTGAAGCCTTGTATTTCTCGATTGCTAATTCTGCATCAGTTTACCTTACTGGTGTTTTAGTATATAACCCTCCTAAAGCTTCCCCTTCCTCTTTAACGCAATTGGTCCACATCTTAACTGATCTGTCTCTCAAGCATCCGCACTTTATAGTATTAGGCGATTTTAATTTACATGTTGAGGATCCCACCTGCACTTCAGCCACTCGGTTCCTCGAATCTCTTCAAAATCTGAACCTGACGCAATTAATCCTAGGTCCGACACATGAGGCGGGCCATACATTGGACCTAATTTTTTCTAATCTACCAGGGACTGTCAACTATCCCCCCCTGCCCCTCACATGGACTGACCATTATCTTCTCTCGTTCGATATCCCTCTTCCTCAGTCCCCTATCTCAGTGACATTGAGCACTGACTTTAGGAGAAAGTGGCATAAAATTACATGCTCGGCCCTAGAGCCAGTATTCAGCTGCCCTCTGGAGCCTCACATAGATAATTTAGATGCCGGTGTTTTCAAACTCAATGCCGCCCTATTATCTGCGATTGACGGTATTGCTCCATCACTACCGGTTTCATCGGCAAGATCTCGTCCCTCCGCTCCTTGGTTTTCTGAGACCTTACGGGAAGAAAAAAGTCGCTGCAAAAAACTAGAACGAAGCTGGAGACGGACATATGATACAGAGGCGAAAATTATATATAAAACAGCCTTGAAGCAATTCTCTAAGCTCAAAAAAACGGCCATGAAAGAGTTTTTCACCTTGCAAATTAAAGATGCGGACAACTCGGCAAAAACCTTGTTTAAAATTGTAAAAGATTTCATCAATCCTCCCGCAACTACACCTAACAATGTTGCCAGCCAGTCCCTCTGCGATGGACTATCCGATTTCTTCGAGGAGAAAATTGAGAAGATATCTTCTTCTTTCCGCCCTGTTGTGGCGTCTGAGTACCCTCATCTTCATACATCAATTAGACTTGACACCGCTCCTACCTTATTGGCTTTCAAGGATCTCTCTTCTGATCTTGCACTAAAACTTATCGTACAATGCAAATCTGGCTCCCCTTTGGACCCGGTTCCCCCTAAGATCATGACTGACTTAGCAACCCTATTATTAGAGCCACTAACTTCCCTTTGGAATGCCTCCTTACAACTAGGCCAATTCCCCTCGGCTTGGAAAGAAGCCTTGCTTGTGCCTATCTTGAAGAAATCAGACGCTGATCCTACTCAATTTTGTAATTATCGGCCTATCTCCCTCCTCCCTAAACCAGCGAAGGTTTTGGAGAAGGCCGTCCAACTTCAACTGGCAGAATATCTCCAAACTAATTCTCTGCTCCACGACTCCCAGTCCGGTTTCCGTGCGGGCTTTAGCACGGAAACTGCATTGCTAGAAGTTTCAGAGACTGTTCGAGAGTGTGTGGACAAGGGCGAGGAGGCCATGTTGGTCCTCCTCGACCTGTCCGCCGCTTTCGATACGGTGTCGCATCAAATACTTCTGGCCCGACTGGAGCAGATTGGACTGGGTGGTTCTGCACTATCCTGGATCACTTCTTTTCTCCAGGGCCGATCACAGAGGGTTTTTCTCAGACCTTTTAAATCAGGGTCCAAACCTCTTGCATGTGGAGTTCCTCAGGGCTCGGCACTGAGTCCTCTGTTTTTTAATGTCTATCTAGCCCCGTTGGCCAAAGTTGTAGAGGCATGTGGAGTCAGAGTGATCTCATATGCTGATGATACACAGCTGATATTCTCCTTTAGAGATCACTCTGACTCCAGCCTCTCTAGTTTCCGCCACTGTTTGGGAGAAATCTGTACTTGGATGGCCTCGAATCACTTTCGTCTTAATGCGGATAAGACGGAAGTCCTGTTTTTTAATCAAAAAATGACTATACCCCCCACACTGTGGTGGCCTTCGGTTCTTAACCCCCCTCCTATTCCGGTGCACACCGCCCGTAATTTGGGATTCCAGTTTGATGACACGCTCTCCTGCGGCCCGCAAATTAATAAAGTCACGGCTGCCTGCTTTGGTAAGCTAAAAATGATGAAAAAATATTTCCCATTCCTGCCAATGGATGCGCGCAGAACAGTCACTCAGGCGCTAATAACGTCCCATTTGGACTATGCCAACAGTCTCTATGCGGGGGCCCCTCTGTACCAAATTGAACGCCTGCAAGCAGTTCAAAACGCGGCAGCAAGACTGATTGGCAACATCCCTTTCCGACATTCGATTTCTACGTTCCGGAAAAAGCTCCATTGGCTTCCCATAGCCTCTCGGATTAAGTTTAAAATACTCACTCTTGTCTTCCGTGCTCTCAACGGTACTGGCCCAGATTACCTGAGAAAGAGACTCACATTATCTCATTCAGTGAGAGACCTACGTTCCAACAGTCTACGCCTTATGGTGGTGCCACGCTTCCGCCGCGCTCGAATGGGCGGCAGAGCTTTTGTTGTCCTTGCTGCAAAACACTGGAACGGCCTCCCCCTGGACCTCAGATTTGCCTCTTCTGAAGTACTATTTCGTAGCCGCCTGAAAACTTGGCTATTCTCATCTTAGATATGCTCCTCTTATCTCTGTTGACAGTTTTTTAGCGCCGGGACACCTCCGACGGAGGTAGCTGTGCGCTTTATAAGAGCCATAAATAAATAAATAATAAATAAATCTAAATGTGTCTGCAAAAGGGTGCATTCATTTAGTCTTGCTTAATTCTGTCATACAAACCATGTTTGGCCTTGCAGCTATATCACTCGAAAACATCTAGTGGTATCAAGATTACTAGACAACTAAAAAATACAGATACTTAGGAGACTTTTTTAGCAGATATTATGGTAGTTTTAGAAAATAGCATCTGAATTTTTAAAAACCAAACATACGGAGCCCAATTAAAATGTTTGGGGGGAACCTATGTGGAATTCACGTTCCCCAAAAACGATATGGAGGTGGGCATACCTGATCCTCATTCACAGAATCAGGACTGGTCACTTTTCCGCTCACTGATCTGAAACTCTATAAGTGATTAATCTGCCACTATAGTGGATGGCCTGCTGTATTTCTGTTATTAGGTCAGGAAAGGAGCATTTCAGGAGAGAAGGTGTCACTGCAATAGTTAGTGGAAACACTCAATTGTTGGGAGTATTAACAAATATTTTGCAGAACCGTTTCCAGCTAGAATGCTGTTTCCTCATGGACGCTCATTCTAAATGTCCTTTTATGGATTCTATATGGTCCTGTTACCAGGTATGGTGTTACCACACTGTTCTGAGTTTTCCACCATTCAAGCTGTACAACTCAGAATCGTGCAGTATTTCCCTGCACAAATTCCTCCAGGCATTGTCTGCTAAGACTTGAGCACAAAGATGCAAACCTTTGCTCACTAACTGTTAAGGTCCATGAAATGAAATTCATGTAGGATTAGCGATGAGTAGGAGAAAATGTATGTAGTCAGAAGTAACAGCAGGAATATGTAGGAATAAGAGCAGAAGTAGGAGTAAAGTGTGGGCCTAAAACATAACGTGTGACTAATAGTACTTGTAAAAATAAGAGTAGGTGTAAATAACATTTATCAAAAATAGGAGTAAGTGTAGGCTGAGGTAGACATAACTAATAATAGTGAGTAGTAAGATTAGGTGTAATAATAGCCATCAGTCAATCAATTGATCAGCATTTATAAACCACTACTTATCATCCAATAGGGTATCCAGGTGCTTGCAGGTTCCAGAGGCTTATTCAAACAGCCAGGGCTTGAAGGCCATTCAGAATTCCAGAAGTGAGGTGATGGCCCAGAGTTGCGTTGGGAGGCTGTTCCAAGTCTTTGATGTGTTGGGGGAGAAGGCGCGTCCTCCACTTCCGCTCAGGTAGATGCGGGGAGTATGGGCAAGTGAGAGAGAGGAAGAGTGTAGTCTTCTCGATGGTTATTATTATTGTATTTCTTATATAGCGCAGAATCGACCCCCGAAGGGGTATCTCCGCGCTTGCCTTGGGAACCCGTCCTGGTTTTTCCCTGTGAGATAGCCCCTACAGGGCATCCCCAAGGTGAAAGCCAGGCATCCCGCCGCGGGGGGGGGGGGCCGTTGGGGAGATTAAGCAAGCTTAATGCCCAGAGTTGCAGAGTGTGAACCCATGATTAGGTCAGGTACCGAAGCGAGAATTATCGAGTCCGTGGACATTTGAGCTCAACACCCTGCAGCGTCGGGAATCGAACCCTGGTCCCGGGTCTGACCTCTGCTTCAGGGTCTGCCTGCTCTAACCAGTGAGCCACACTTCTGGAAGTTCGGACGGTGGTTAATGTAGGTGGGTACTTGGCTGTGCAGAACCTTGTGGGTCAGCAGCTTGAATTGGCATCTCTTCTCTACGGGGTGCCAGTGGAGTTGCCTGAGGTGGGTGTGATGTGGGTTCATCCAAAAAGATTGAAGATGAGTCTGGCTGAGGTGTGCTATATGATCTGAAGTCTCTCCAAGAGGTGTGTGCCGATTCCTACGTAGAGGGCATTGCTCTATTCCAGTCGGCTGGTGATGATTCACTTTCGACACCATCTTGGGTGAGTCAGAGGGCGAGCAGACTACTTGCTCGGCCCTCCCACCCTCACCAGCATAAAATGACTCCCCCATCCCGGACGCGCAGCGGGAGGGTCCAGCGGGCACGCCGGCGGCGTTCCCAAGGCTCGCCTAAGGCGAGCCCGTCTGCGCCCGTCCGCGCCAGTCCCGGGCCTAGGGCCACCCCCCCTGGCCCTCATACTTCATGCCTTTCATCCTCCCGAGTCCAGTATGAAGCTTCTTATCTCAAGACGCTTAATACCACTATCAACTCCTTTATTCCCACAGACTTGTGTCTTTTAAATGACTCCCCCTACACTTGCCCCCATTGCTCTTTCCAAACTTTGGATAACTTCTATTTACGGGGATCCACTAATTATAATCATACAAAATCTACCAAAACTATTAAAGTAGCACTTCTAAATGTTCGATCTCTCGCCAAACATAGGTATGAAATAGCTGACTTCATTGATAATTAGGATTTAGATATCCTATTCCTAACTGAAACCTGGGGTGACCAGGCCTCTGATCCTGATTTCACCAAGGCTAAGCCGGAGGGTTTCGCAAATATCAGACACGATAGACCTTTAAGAAAGGGTGGCGGAATAGCGATAATATATCGCAACACCTTTGCTATACGAACGGAGCCAATAATTAATAACACATGTGAAGCATTGAACTTCACATTCTTTACTCCATACTCTAGCTCCTTTAGAGGTGTTTTGCTTTACAGCCCACCTGGTTCCCGCTCAGCATTTCTCTCTTCCCTGAGTCACTTCCTGGAGCCTGTAGCAGGTGAAAATAATTTCACCATCATAGGTGACTTTAATTTTCACCTCGATCTTTGTGATGATCCTGATACCATCACCCTTCTTACCGAAATGGATGCAGTAGGCTTAAATTAACTCATTCATTCTCCAACGCACATAGCAGGACATATATTAGATGGAATGTTTTCCAATCTTAAATCTATCTCTATAGAGAAAATACTGCCCCTCACATGGACCGATCATTCAGCTGTATGTTTTAACATTTCCCCTTCCAGTCCCCTTCCCACCAAATCCTATAATACTGATACTTTCAAATCATGGAAAAGTATCAATATTGATGACTTTGAGAATAAATTACACACGAAGCAGGATATTAACACTTCTAATCCCGAAACCGCAGCCACCATTTACACCAATTGCCTTCAAAGCCTAGTTGACACCACTGTTCCTACTAAAAAAAGATCTACCAATAGACAATCTAACTCGGCCCCATGGTTCACTGAGTGTCTGAGGCTCGAAAAACAAAGTTGCAGGCGACAAGAACGTAAGTGACGGCAAAAATGTGACCCTCTTGAAAAGATCTGTTACAAAGAGAAATTAACTAAATACAAACATATGATCATTACTCAGAAAAGTTTATTCTTTAACAATCAAATAGTGTCAGCGCAAGACTCAGTTAAACAACTCTACCAGGTTGTCTCACATCTCACAGGTCAGAATAAATCTATTTCTACAGAAGCCTCTCAATCTATGTGCAATGCCTTGTCAACTTACTTTCAAAATAAAGTTTGTGACATTTACTCAAAATTCAATAATGTTAACTACAATATCACTATTTCCCATACCACCTCTGACCCCATTTTTACTAATTTAACTACTTTTTCTTTTGATCAAGTTTCACCAGACCTGGTTCTTAAACTTATGATGACCATTAACTCTGGCTCTCCCAATGATTCTTGTCCTCCCTCAATATTGAAACTGGCTCCTGTTATCATATCTCAAACACTTTCTGACATCTACAACGCCATGCTCATCTCAGGTATTTATCCTTCAATATGAAAAAGAACAGTAATAAAACCTTTACTCAAAAAATCTACGCTAGATCCTTCCAAGGTAACAAACTACAGGCCTATAGCATGTCTCCCCTTTCCTTCCAAAATCATAGAAAAAATTATGAATAGCCAGATCTCTGAATTCATCGACAATAACAACTGTCTTGACGACTCGCAGTTTGGATTCAGAAAGGGTCACGGCACGGAGACGGCATTAGTAAAAGCTTCTGATGAGATCAGAATGATCTTAGATAAAGGAGGTGCAGCGGTGCTTATAATGCTAGATCTTTCCGCAGCTTTTGACACGGTCGATCATTCCATCCTGATCGACCGTGTCAAAAAATCTGAGTTTCTAGGATCGCCATTTCCCTTCTTTCCTCTTTTCTAGCCAACCGGGAACAATCTGTGACCATGGGCGGATACTCCTCCTGTTCCTTCTCTCTTCCCTGTGGTGTCCCCAGGGATCCTCGCTGAGTCCAACACTTTTTAACATTTATGTAGCGGACTTAGCGGGGATCATTAAAGCTCATCGCCTAGCAGTTACATCTTATGCTGACGATACGCAGCTTGTCCTGGCCATTAATAACAATGAACTGGAAGTAGCCAATAACTTCCAACGGGGAATGCTTGCGATTAGCAACTGGATGAGTAAAAATTGTTTAAAGCTCAATTCAGACAAAACTGAAGTCATGGTATTTGGTAAGCTCACTCCTAGTTGGTCCCCCACTTGGTGGCCTCAAGATCTTGGACCTTTACCTGTCCCTGTCACCAAGGTCAGGAACCTAGGAGTGATCTTTGATGACAAACTTTCCTACAAACATCAAGCAAATTCTATATGGCTGAGATACCCGCCACCCCCTCTCAACACGATCCCCAAAAGAAGGGAAACCGGAAACAGTTCTTCAAAGTTTTTGGATGTGGGAGGGAGTGACCCTCCCGCGGCCGTATTTATTAAAACAAAAAATTAAAGATTAAACGTTTCATATTATGTACAATTTCATTATCACATTGCGATGTTTGGCTAATCTTAACATATTCTCTAATACAGAGGTTCTCCTAGCCGAACTAGCATCCTACAGAAACATTCTCTATAAACACTGAAATTGTACATCCTAACGTTTAAGGGCCAACGGCAAGGTCATAACCGGTGTCAAGATCCCTAACCAGACTTACCCCTCCCACTTGGGAAGGGCGACAGCACCGAGGCTTACCTCAAGTGCAACTACTAACAATTTCCCTTGACTTGTCGGGGGCACTTAAGACTCGACGCCATTTAAAGGTCGTTCGAATACTTGTGTGTGGTATCTAGAAGGTATCGTGGACCTCCCCCCACCCCACACAACTTACCGCATCTGCCGTCGCAGATGACCCTGGCCCCGGGAAATTCCTCAGGAGGGGGCTGTAACCCCTCCTACACAGGAAGGGGCCTTGACCGCCTTTCCTTAACTTCCGGCGACCCGCCCTTAGACGGGACCGCCTCCCCATTGAGGGGCCAATGGCCACCTCCCCCGAGCGCTCCCATCCGTGTTGGGTGACGCCCACTCATAGGGATCTACCAATTAGTGCTCACCGATCATGACCTTACCGCCTACCAAAAATAAATACGACAATTCGAACTTATGAAAACATTGGTCGCTACGACCGAAAGAGCATGCTCCAAAGCAACACTACATCAAGTCCTTTTAATCGTAACAACCTAAATGATATTCACCATACTTTATTATGAAAAACAACAAAACTGATACTTTCACAACCTGTAAACGAAAAAGGAAGAACATACTTAGAAAATTCACTTTATTGCACAACAACTTGCTGTCCTCAGGGGCTGGTGGGTGGGTCAAAATTGGCTCTTTGTTCTGTCCCGAGCTCACGTGTAGCGAGGAGGTGCAGCTTCGGAGCACAAGAACAAGAGGACGTCTTCTGGCCTTGCGTCTCCTTTTATCCATCTTCAGGGCGGGCGTAAACCCGCCCCTGCCCGTCCCGAGGGCGTGGCTGGCTGCGTCAGTGTCTAGGCCAGCCCACTCTAGGGCGGGAACAGGCGCGCCCCGGCTACGCCGCTTCGGGCATACCAGCCGAGACGCGCCTCCCGCCCAAAAATGGCTTCCCGGGGGGATCGAGGCACTCAGCCATACGTGCGGGGGGACCGAGTGGTCGCCCCTTTCCATATGGCTGAGATACCCGCCACCCCCTCTCAACACGATCCCCAAAAGAAGGGAAACCGGAAACAGTTCTTCAAAGTTTTTGGATGTGGGAGGGAGTGACCCTCCCGCGGCCGTATTTATTAAAACAAAAAATTAAAGATTAAACGTTTCATATTATGTACAATTTCATTATCACATTGCGATGTTTGGCTAATCTTAACATATTCTCTAATACAGAGGTTCTCCTAGCCGAACTAGCATCCTACAGAAACATTCTCTATAAACACTGAAATTGTACATCCTAACGTTTAAGGGCCAACGGCAAGGTCATAACCGGTGTCAAGATCCCTAACCAGACTTACCCCTCCCACTTGGGAAGGGCGACAGCACCGAGGCTTACCTCAAGTGCAACTACTAACAATTTCCCTTGACTTGTCGGGGGCACTTAAGACTCGACGCCATTTAAAGGTCGTTCGAATACTTGTGTGTGGTATCTAGAAGGTATCGTGGACCTCCCCCCACCCCACACAACTTACCGCATCTGCCGTCGCAGATGACCCTGGCCCCGGGAAATTCCTCAGGAGGGGGCTGTAACCCCTCCTACACAGGAAGGGGCCTTGACCGCCTTTCCTTAACTTCCGGCGACCCGCCCTTAGACGGGACCGCCTCCCCATTGAGGGGCCAATGGCCACCTCCCCCGAGCGCTCCCATCCGTGTTGGGTGACGCCCACTCATAGGGATCTACCAATTAGTGCTCACCGATCATGACCTTACCGCCACAGGTCCGGATAGTTGACCGGCTATCCGGACCCCCCACCAAAATCCTACCTAAAGGTCATGTTTTAACGATTTTAACCAAGCTAGGAAGTCACCTATGAGTAACTCATTGCCCACCCTCGACAAATGCACACCATCCCCCAAATACATACTGTCATCATTAATACAACTATGCGAGATCGAATGCAATGTCTTGGAACGGAACAACCGACTCACTTTGTTATTCAATTTTTTAACGGAATGATTCAAAGCAGGGATCGAGATAGCCCCCCGCCACACTTTTCGTGGGATCATATGAGACCACGCAATTGTACACCCCGGAACTCTCCTTGCTAACCAACTTACCGTGGAAAGCATAGCCTCCAGGAGAAGTCGTCTACCGGTGGTGACTAGATCATTGCCCCCCAAATGTACTATGACTATGGACGGCGGTGACCTCATCCGCTCTAACAAACCCTCAAAGAATGCCTGAAACTGGTCAATACAGAGACCGCCCCTTCCGTAGAAGGACACTCTGTACCCGTATTCCCCAGGTACGTGAATCATATCACCTGCTTTGAATACGTCTGCGGCCCGTCTCACGTATGAGTGGCCTACAACCCACACCTCCTTTCTCTCAGTCGGTGATGTGTGACCGCTGGCCTGGTGATGGGTCAACTGCACAGTCCGCCCTGCCGCGTAGGCTTGCGCAACTGAAAACAAACAAAAGACAAGAAGCGTGAGTACATGATTACAGCTTCACAACATGTGCAATCGCACATACCTCTTATAACAATTGGAGGACCAACGCCCCACCCGTTTCACTTGTTCTACATTAAGACCCCTGGCTGTAGCTTCTGTGGCAGCCCCTATACGAAAGGAATGGGTCCCAAATTCACCCGGGTCCAAGCCCGCTGCGGCAATGGCCATTGCCAGCACCCGCTGAAACTGAAACCTCGTCAGCGGGGTGGCGTCTACATGCCTCAACAATGTCCCCCCCCATGATGCCACCCTTCGTGCCAGGTAATCTTCTAAGCACTGAACCGGACACATGGATGACTCGGGGATCCTGCGAATGATCGTGCAGTCCCCCCTCCCATCTTGGTCAGTCTTGGACCTGAGAAAGGAGACAATCATCGCATCACCCCTGATCTGAACCTGCTCCCTGCACAATCCCCCCGTCACATCCCGTTTGTTCCTTGCAACTAGCTCACTAACTCTCATAGCCCCGTGAAATGCCAGCATAAATGCGGTCCGGAACAAACAGGTCTCGAACGGGGACGAGCATGTGTTAGGGAGTGTGGTCAGCAACTGGGACAGCCTGTCTAGACCTATCGGTCGTCTTACGTCTACTCTGCGACCCTCCAGACGTTGCCACCCACGCAGCGCTTTCTGTACCGTAAAAGACGCTGTCGGGTCCAGGATGCCATGGGCCCTGGCAACAAAGGAAATGGCGGCACGATGCCTTTGGGCCGTGGCCACCGATTTCCCAGCCCTACGTAAGGACATCAAGAAAAGTACTACCAACTCCTCCTGCCCCCAAAGTCCCCCTCTCTCTGCCCCCAAAAAGGCTAAATAGGCCTGGAACGCCCCTTCATATGCCTTCCTTGTCCTGGGTGCTAGACTCTCTCCCACGAGGTGACGAAGTTCGGGGCACCGAGAGACCAGAGAGCTTCGGGGAAGGGTGCCGGCTCCGGGTCCGCTGAAGGAAGGAAACCCGAGAAAGCCTGCATGTGAAAACGAGACAGTGCATCAGCGGCCTGATTCATCACCCCAGGGACATGTTTTGCTCTGAATACCACGTTCAGTTGCATACACAGTAAGACAATTTCTTTGAGCAGCCTCAAAATCAATTTACAACGGGCTGCCTGACTATTGATGCATTCTACCACGGTCATATTGTCGGACCAGAACACAACAGAATGATCTCTGAACCCTTCTGGCCAGGTTCTCAGGGCCACCAGAATGGGAAATAATTCGAGGAAAGCGATGTTACTTGTCAGCCCCTTCTCGTGCCACCATAGGGGCCACTTCTGTGCCGACCATTTTGTGCCGAAGATGGCGCCAAAACCTACGCTTCCTGCTGAATCTGTCCATAGCCCAAGCTCATCGGAGGACATGACTGGCTTGTTCCAGACAACTCGGCCATTGAAGTCCGCCAAGAATGCTAACCAAATCCGCATGTCCTGGCGGACCTCAGTCGATAACCTTGTGCGATGATGACCCTCCTTCAGGCCAACCATCGCCTGGGCAATTGAGCGGGAAAAGGGGCGAGCCATTGGTATCACTCTCAAGGCAAAGTTCAACTTTCCCACTAACTGTTGCAACTGATGCAGTGTAACCTTGGATGCAGTTAAACATACTTGGAGGGCTGCCCTGAATTTCGACACCTTGCTAGCTGGTAAACGGAAGCACCCCTCCCTTGAGTCCAACTCGATCCCCAAAAACTCGAGGCAAGTCGTGGGACCCATAGTTTTACCCGGTGCCAACGGCACGCCGAGATGACCCATTAACACACAGAATTCGTCTAAAGCCTGGGCACATTCGGGACTACCGGCGGGGCCGAGGAACAGAAAGTCGTCAAGGTAATGCATTACATTTCGGAAACCCGTTGTCTCAGTGAACACCCACTGCAGGAAAGTACTGAATTGCTCAAAGTAAGCACATGAAATAGAGCAACCCATTGGCATACACCTATCCATGTAAAATGACCCCTGGAACCCGAATCCCAAAAGACGCTGATCGTCTGGGTGTACCGGGAGCAACCGGAACGCTGACTCGATATCAGATTTCGCCATCAACGTCCCGTGCCCCAGGCGATTCAAGATGGCTACTGCCTCATCAAAAGATGCGTATCGCACCGAACAAACTTCCGGATCAATTGCGTCGTTCACCGAAAGACCTCGTGGAGCAGACAGATTATGGATCAAACGGAACTCACCCGGGTCCTTCTTGGGGACCACCCCTAACGGAGAACAAACGAAACCTGGAACCGGGGGTTCACTAAACGGGCCGGCGACCCGTCCCCGGCTAACCTCTTTCTGAATTTTCTCTTGCACTACCGATGTATGTTGTAAAACGGAAAGTTGATTTTTGCACGTCCCTACACCCTGAAAGTCCCCCACCGGGATGCGGAAACCATGTGTAAAACCGTTCCGTAGCACCCCGGCAGAAGTACGATCCGGGTATTCGCTGAGCCAGGGAATCATTGCCAAGGTATCAATCGGGGTTGGTAAAGGCGCCCCTCGGCCTAGCTTAGGCCTGTTTGGCGCCCCCCTTACCCCCATTCTCACCCGTTCTGGCTCTGCACGATGACTCAGGATGGGACGACCCACACGTACTACACTCATGTTTGAACTTACACGATCCCGGAGGCCTGGTACATTTCCCCTTGTTGAAATTAAAACAGAAACCCTTTTTCCCTGTATTGCCTGCGGGCCTTGACTGGTCGTCGGTGCTCGTACTTGGTCGAAAGGGCGTCCCCACATTTTGGCGGGAGTAATCAACAACATTGCTCCCGACCAATGGCATTCTTAACATTCCTGATTCTTTCATTTTGTCCCAAGTTAACGAATCGTAACAATCCCAAGTCAAACTCTTGTTATGTTCCTTTTCCTTTCTGAACAGATTGTCATAACAAAACCAATGGTTACCTTGATACGTTGTCGAGTAACCCATAATTCGTGATTGATAAACGGGAAACTCAGGGAGCAACTCGGGCCTACGTTCCCCCAAAATCGATGTGAAAATACCCCATGCATTGCCCCAGTTGCTAATGTTCTCATTAACCTTAAAGGCTGCCATTTTTGCGCGCCAAACACTCGGATGCATCAAGTCCTTCTGACTTTTCACATGCTCCACATCATAATGATCAACAAGCAGGGAAAAAATATTCACGTACTCTCCCGCCCAGATCTTTTCTTTTATAGCTAACGGCACATGTTGTCCCAATCTCTCTCTACGAGAGGGTGCTGACTCGTCCCTTGCAATCGGCAATGGCCGCTTACCTGCACCGGACGCAGCTTCTGCCGCTTGCGGCTTGTCTATCCCCGCCACTCTAGCTGCCTCTTTCTTCTCACGAAGCCCTTTTATCAGCGCCTGTGCCTCGGCAGCCGTGGCGCCATCACCACTATCCCCCAACCACGCTGCTAGCTGTGCTGCCAGCTCGGGGGGCATGTCTTCCTTGGATGTCGGGGAGACGACCCCCGGGATTGGATTCCCCTCTATCGGTACTGGGGTCGGCGCCTCGAGAGGGGCAGAGGGAACCGGGACGTCCCCACCGGCTGGAACCTTTCTCGGCCTCTTAGGTCTCCCTCCAGCCGGTGAAGGGCCCGAACCCTCCTCCCCATCTCGCTCCGCCAACCGTTTCTTTATGTCGGACATATCTTTAAAGAGTGCCCGAACCATCTGGTCAGTCGTCATTCTCTTTTCGCCTTTCCTGGGCATCTTCTTCGACGAAGTATCTGGAAGACAAAGAAAAAGATCAAAACGCTCAAAATTGGCTCTTTGTTCTGTCCCGAGCTCACGTGTAGCGAGGAGGTGCAGCTTCGGAGCACAAGAACAAGAGGACGTCTTCTGGCCTTGCGTCTCCTTTTATCCGTCTTCAGGGCGGGCGTAAACCCGCCCCTGCCCGTCCCGAGGGCGTGGCTGGCTGCGTCAGTGTCTAGGCCAGCCCACTCTAGGGCGGGAACAGGCGCGCCCCGGCTACGCCGCTTCGGGCATACCAGCCGAGACGCGCCTCCCGCCCAAAAATGGCTTCCCGGGGGGATCGAGGCACTCAGCCATACGTGCGGGGGGACCGAGTGGTCGCCCCTTTCCATAGTTTCGGCTTCATTTTTCACGTAAAAAATTATTTAAAAACTACAACCTTACCTCCCTGTAAATACTACCAATACCTTGATTTCCACTTTACTCATGTCTCGAGTTGACTACTGCAATGCTCTTATGCTTAATGCACAGGAACAGGTGTTAAACAAACTCCAGTTTGTACAGAATGCAGCCGCCAGACTTGCCACTGGAACACCTAAGTTTAAACCCATTTCAAATGTCATTAGAAAACTTCACTGGTTACCTGTGAGGCAAAGAATTAAATTTAAGGCTTTGTGCAAAATCTTCAAATCCATCCATGAAAAAGGTCCAATTTTCTTAAAACACGCCCTCTGCCCATATAGACCTTGTCGCACTCTAAGATCTGCCAAAGCAAATCTTTTGGAGATAGCTAAAACAAGAAAAGTTACATGGGGAGACAGATCCTTCTCAATTGCAGCGGCTAAATTATGGAATGCCAACTTAAGAGCACTCCCACACTAATTCTTTTCAGGAAACATCTAAAAACCTGGTTATTCAACCAATAGTTTTAAGCTAATTCACTTATAAACCTAGCTCTATTTCGATCTTCTGTCTAGCACTGAGACACCCCCGGGTAATCGTGCGCTCAACAAGTTGTATAAATAAATAAAATGAGGGCCTTTGTCACGGTGCATCTCGTATGTACGGGAAGCCACTGAAGGTCTTTTTTAGCATGCGCAGAGTGAGGAAGAAGGCGGAAGAGATGGCATTGATCTATGATTTCATGGTGAGCTTGTTGTCAATGATGATTCTGAGGTTTCTGGCATGGTCGAGGGAAAAGGTGTGGGTCCTAAGTCTGATGGCCACCAGGAGTTGTTCCATGTGTTGCTGCTGTTGCTGAAGATCAATACTTTCATCTTGTCTGTGTTCATCTGCAGGCAGTTGTTGTTTTTTTCAATTACCGATGTTTGTCATGCATCTGTGGAAGTTGGTTCTGGTGGTGGTGTGGTCATCGGTGAGTGAGAGGATGAGTTGGTTGTCATCTTTGTAGGAAATTATTTTGAGTCTGTGGTATCTGGAGATGTTGTCCAGAGCACAGAGCTGAGGGATGAGACCTGGGGGATACTGTGGGTGATCTCCTTTGGTTTGTAGGTGAAAGGTGGATCCTCTGTATTCTTCTAGTGAGGAAAGAGGTCGTCCATTTGAATGTATCCCCTTGGATGCCGATGTGGTTGAGTCTTTTAATAAGTATATGGTAGGGTATGGTGTTGAAGGCTGTTGTGAGGTGAAGGAGGATCAGAGCTGCTGTTTCTCGTCAGTAGAGGAGGGTTCGGATGTTGTCGGTGGCTGCGATCATGGAGGTTTTGGTGCTGTGATTGCTCTTGAATAAGGATTGCGAGGCGTTGAGTAGCTGGTTCTGCTCAAGGTGTGTCATGAATTTCTTGCTGATGATTTTATCCAAACCTTTGCTGGGAATAGGAGCAGGGAGATTGGGCAGTTGTTTTTGAGTTTGCTGGGATCGGTGGAGATTTTTTTAAGTAGTGGTCTGACTTTGGTGTGTACTCAGGCACTGGTAAATGTTGCTGTGGTGATAGAGGTGTTGAGCAGGATGGTGAGTTCCTGGACAATCCTTTGATTTTTGAGGTTGAAGATGTAGTGCATGCATGAGTCTGTGGAAGTTCCCAAGTGGATGGATTTCATGCTAGAGGTGATCTTCTGGGTGGAGAGGAGGTTCCAGGCGGTCAGTCTGAGGTTTGTGTCAGTTACGGTGGTGGCTTATCTGTCAAGGAAATCTGTTGGAGTGGGTTGGGACTTGAAGTTTCTGTTTATGGTTGCACTCTTGTTGTGAAAGAAGTCATTGAGGTTGTCGCACAGTTCCTGTGAGGGTGCAATGTTGTTTACACTGGCAGTTAGGTGGGAGAATTCCTTCACAATGATGAACAGTTCCTTGGTGTTGAGGTGCTGGTTTTGATGCATCCAGTTAGGGCTGTGGGAGATCTTGAAGGTTGCCTTGTTGGAGGTGTTTTTGCTGGCACATCATCTCCTCTCCAGGTGTTTGCTGTCTCATTTCACTGTTGTGAGTTCTTGGGTGTACCAGCTTGTCTTTTTCGAGCCTTTTGTCTGGATGTTCCTCTTGATGGGGGGGGGGGGGGATTGCTGTCAGTGCAATTGGTGATCCAGGCGTTGAAGTTCTTCACTCGCTGTTCGAGTTTGGTGGTTGGAAGTGTTGACAGTGCCAGTCCATATTATCTCTGAGATTTTGTTCCACCTCCGGTAGGGGGCGTTGACCATCTTGGTGGTGGTGGTGAGGGGCCTGGAGATGCTGAAGTGGACAATGGAGGGATCAGTCCATGTGAGTTCTGTGACGTGGCTGTATTTGACATAGTTGCTGGAGGTGAAAATGGGATTCAGCATGTGTCCTGCAGTGTGTTTGGGGTTGTGGACAATCTGGGTCAACCCAAAGCTGCTCATACTGTTGAAAAGGTGTATGGTGTTGTTGTCATTCGGGTAATCGATTTGGAAATTTAGGTCACCAAGGAAGATGCCGTCCTTGGAGTCTAAGGCTAGGGGTGCAATTAAATCTGCACTGGTGTTGAGGCAGCTGGAGAGTGCTCCTGGGAGGCAGCATGCAAGAGTGCCTCTGATGGTTGATTTGTCATCCACGTGGAGCTTGAAGTTGAGATGTTCCATGATGGTAGTGGTGTTTTTGGTTGTGGTGTTGCACTGTATAATCTCTTTGTGGATGATAGCTGTTCCTCCTACTGACTTGTTGGTGTGGTCCTGGTGAGTTATTTCTTTTGGGGAACACTGTGGCAATGTCTGGTTTGGAAGTAGGATTGAGCCAGGTCTCGGTGTGGTAGATGATGTTGTGTGTGAGGGTGGGGATGAATTCCCATAATTCAGTGGAATGCTTGCATAGTGAGCGTGTGTAGAGAATAACGCCTCTGAGTTGGTGTTTTTTTTCAGGTGGTGTGATCTGGGTAGGGATGGTCAGTGGGTTGATGTGTGTCCTGTGGCAGGTGAAGTGGCAGTGGGTGCAAGTGAAAGGTCCTACTGTGAAGTGTTGGTCTGGATGGTAGCAGTGCTTGTTGCAGCATCCATTGTCAGAAATATAGAGCATGGCAATAGTGTATCTTTGGGGAGTGGGAGGGTCAGAGGCTGTGGTCCTGGGTGTGGTCTAGGTGCAGGCAGGCACAGGCAGGCTTGCCTTTGGCATGCCTTCAGCACGGCACTGGCACGTCCTTTGCACAGTCACTTTCTGGCTTGCATTAAATAGGTCCAGGTGGGTGGGGTGTCTGTTGGCAGAAAGAACGGTGAGTGGGTAAACCCGGGTAGCAGTGGTGTCACTGGATCATTCTGGTACAAGTAGGAACTGCAGGCCACAGACGAGGGGCAGTCTAATTGTCCAGGTGCCTACAAATGCAATTGCAAAAATAATAATTGTAGCCATAAGCAGAAGTAATCATATATGTAAGAGTTAAAGTGACGCGTAAGTTTAACAGTAGGAGTAAATAGGAGCAATACAAAATAAGCAGTTGGTAGAAGTAGGAGTAAGAGTAGGCATAAGTGGGACTAAGTATTGGAGTAAGAACAAGTATATGTTTGAGAGGCACAGTAAGTACGAGCTTTTTATGAATAGAAAAGGGTAAGTGTAGGAGTAATGCCATGTTATAGAGGATTAGTGAGAGCTCTAACACCCAAAGAGCCTATTGGTACTTGAGAGTTATATGACTCTGGTTGTAGATGAAAAATAAATTACACATTTGGCAAAGAGGAAGATTTGTAACTCATTCTTAAACAAGAGGTGAATTGAGATGGATCTAAGTAAGCAGTAAGGAGCTACAGAAGACTGGTGCAAATACTGAAAAACAGTGGCCACCCAGATGAGATTTACAAAATTCGGGGATTAGAAACAAGCTGACTTGAGAGGTTAGCAATATTCAAGGAGGCAATAACAGAGCAAATATGGACAGGCTGGCCTGTCACATAATGGCAAAGGTTCAAAAGATCAGCCTTAGTGTAGATGGAGCAAACCCGGGCATAGACAAGGCACATTTGGTGTGCCTTTAAACGCCCCCTGTGCATCCATGAATATGGACCTGGCTGGTTGAGGTAGTCTGCCAAGAACTCCTGTCCCCACACATGCTTGGTAACTTCAAAACCAACTATAAATCTGTGTACAACTATTTCACAAAATTACAACTGGGGTGAGAAGCAAAAGGTCCAGCTACTAAACATTTTAAAAGTTGATTGAAACAGTGAGGGAAAGTGTGGCAGGAAAATAAAAGGTAAAAGTAAGTAAGTAAAGAAACCATGTGTGGTAACGTGTATTAGGGTAAACACAAGCTGCACAAAAATAAAATAATCATTTCATGTTAAACATGTATAGAAAGAGGTGCTTTGTAAATACCAAGTTGAGAAAGAAAAGGAAATGATCAAACGTTACTAACCAAGTCACCGAACAAATCAAAAACGAATTATAATTAACATCAACAAGGCAACTGCAATTTGCACATCTGTGCCCCAGGTCAGTTGAAGTAGACTGTTGAGCTGCCCTCGAAAGTTCTTGGTTTCTAATAAGACAACTAGACCACCAAAGCCAGCAATGTGCAAGGAGTACAAAATGGCAGTAAGAGTCATGCGCAAAAGGCCAGCTGCCTAAAGTTTCAAAGCCGGAAGAAACAGCAAAAACAAACCCAGCAGGTAAACAAAGGAGAGAAATAAACAAATCACACAAGTGTGGAAAAATGAATTAAGGTAAGAGAAAGCTATGCAAAAGCAAAAAAATAGTCAGAAGCCAAACAAGCGAAGAAAATTTGTGGGTAAAAACACAAGTTAAAAAAGGAAAGGTAAATATCAAATGCAAAGAACCTGATCAGCAAACAATACTCAAAGTGTTTATCATTAGCATCAAAAATCCTTCTGCACAGAAAGATAAACCTGTAAAAGTTAGTAGAACAGTAGTGCAATAGTGATGTAGGAGAAATGGAAGGAGTTAGTACCAGTAGATAAAAGTACAAGTAGGAGCAAATGGGAGTAAGTAGAAGTTGAATTAATCTTAACTCCATGGCTGCTAAGGCAATTTCCCTCATGTGCTGGAAATTGTCATTTTACTTTATTTCATGACGAGCTGGGCTCGTCATCAGTGTACGAGGAGGCTACACCATGACGAGCCCAGCTCGTCATGAGTGTGGAAGGGGTTAAGAGGACCACTAATAGTAAGGAAAATAGTAAGTATAGGAGTAAGAGTTACAAGTATAGTACGTGTAAGAGTAACCAAATGAGTAACAAAGTGGGGAGTCATGAGTAAGTAGATTTAAGAGGAGGAAAAAGTAGAGTGAATAAAAAAAGACTTAAGTAGGAGCCAGACTAAAAGTAAGCAAAACCGTTATTTAAACAAATTTTCGACTTTCAGTGAAGATCAGGACACTTTAAACATTGTGTTTAATTGATACTTATAACACAACTATCCCCAAAGTTAGGGGCCCATTAGGATGGCGGGTGGATCGCCATATTATGATGTCTGGGGGGTCTGCGGTGGACAGAAAGACTGTCCGATGCCTGCATATGGTGGCGGTGTTTGAGAGACACCGCCATCCATATTACAATGCTGGTGGCCAATGGCCTTTCCATGGCGGCGTTGCCGCCGTGGAAAGGCATAAGGTCATTGCTTTATTGTGAAGGGGGTGAGGGGTGCACAAGAGGGGTACCTATGGTACCCCCTTCATTGCCATGCACTACGTGGCTGGCACCACGTGGTGTCTGCCATGTTGTACATGGCAGTGTCATGCACAGTCCTTTTCCATTGAGGGCGGGACTGCAGCCAGCAGATCCACCCCAATAGAAAAGGCACAGGATGCGCCCGCCAGTGTGGCGGGCGCATCCTAATGTGCATGGCGGGACCGCTGCAAAATTGCAGGGCGGTCCCGCACTCCGTTACGGTCTGCCCGCAATCATAATATATGGATTGTCCCAAGGAGACTTCCAGGACTGCTGAAGGCTCCTGTGTTTCTTAGAAGATCTTCTCCAATTTGTCTCTTGTTCAGAAACCTCTTATTAGGAAGGCAGTAGTAGACATCAACCGTGGACTGCCACAAGATAATCCACAGCCTCCTATGAGACTGTGCAGTAAATGATGGACCTGACAAAGACAGTGAAGAAGACACATGCGTATCCAAAGGACATCTACAGCCCTTCTGGGGAATCTAAAAGGGGCATCTAGCAATTTTTCTTCTTTGTTCCTTCAGGGACCAAAAGGTGATTGGGGTAAAGAGCACATTGATGAAATCATGAGAATAAATGTATTTTGACTAATGTGACTGTTAGAAATTAGGCTTCTGGTTGGCAGAAGTATGAACCCAATCCAAACAGGAGCCACCACTCTAGTCAGGGTAAGCTACATGCACACTAAAAGAAAATCCTATACTGACCCTCTGGTAGCTTGACACGGAGCAGTCAGGATAATATAAAGAGGCAATGTGTAAAGTATTTGTGCAACACAAACACACATGGTAACACAATGAAAACACCATAAAAATAGTTCACACATGGTTAGCCAAATAGGTTATATTTTTATAAATAAAACAAGACCAAAATGGCAAAACTCCAATAGTTAGAACTGGAGTTATGATTTTCAAAATATAAATCAAAATGTAGGTCTTAGAAGCAAATAGCGCGTAGTGGTTACTTGAGGTCGTGCTTAGCGGGCATAAATCCAAAACTCGAGATGGAGGGCAAACCTGCTATAGGACTCATACTGGTCCCACTGAAAAAGTACCTTGGATTGAGGAAGCTTTGACGTCGAAGACCCAATGCATTGGTTCTGTTCCACATGTGTTATGAAGGCTTCGTTGACAAACCCTTTATGATGTAGATGATGCATCGAGCTGTGCTGTCTTTCATCAAGCCGTGCAGTCCGTTGAAGCGATGTTGTAGATCAGCTCCTGCTTCAAAGGGCAGTGCATTGGTTCTGATTGGCGCCAAGTCATCACTGCATTGATTTTAATGGTTTTGGAAGCTCACTTTCAAGGGCCAAAGACTGGATTGGCACTACTTGGCAGGACAGGACTCACAGATGGCAGAGTCCAGGTTCTAATGCAGGGTTGAAGGAAGTCTTTGAAAGCCCTGATACGTCAGAATAGGGGCAAGCCAGCAAACCCTTTGAGTCACTCTGGGTGCAAGTGAGATGGGTCCAGTCCTTGTCCTCAGCAGGACAGAGATCAGTTGGCAGCAGGGCAGCATGGCAAAGCACAAAATCAGTTATTTCACAGCAGCAATTGAGAAGAGTGGCAATCCCTGAAGCAAAGCAGTGGTTACTCCTGGCAGAGTTCTTCACAGGTCAAGTAGTGTACTATCTTTGTAGGGTCAGAGGCCAAGTACTTATACCCCGATGTACCTTTAAAGTGGGGGTAGAGTCTAAGCAGTCCTTGAAGTGCACAGCCCCCCATTTCTTCCCAGCCTTGGCCCCAGATTCTCAGTAGGGGGTAATCAGCCCTTTGTGTGGTAAACAGGACACTGCCTATTCAGGTGTTAGTGTCAACCCCCCCCCCCCTCACTCTTCCTGCCCAGGAAAAGCCATCAGAATGCAGATGAATGCAGAGGGGTTCTCTGTCACATCCACTCTTCCTATGTTTGTGACAGCCTACAAGGAATGCACAAAGTGTAACTGTCACTCACCCCCAATGTGTATTGGAGACAGGCTACATGGCACCCAGAGCAATAAGAACAGAAAAATGCCCATGTTCTAAAAGTGGCAGTTCTAAAATAGAAATTTTAAATCCAACTTTACCATTCAAGAGGATTTATCATTGCTATTCCAAAGAAATAAAACACATGACAGCTACTCCTTTGTGATCAAGAATTGCAGCTTAAAAGTGTATTAAGGAATTATCAATGCTAGCCTGTGAGAGGAGTAGGCCTAACAGTAGTAAAAAAACGAATGTAGCAGTTTGTCACTACCAGGACATGTAAACTTTAAAAGTACATGTCCTACCTTTTATTTACACTCTACCCTGCCCTTAGGGCTACCTAGGGCCCTACCTTAGGGGTGAATTATGTGTACTAGAGAGGGAGTTTAAGGCTTGGCAAGTAGTTATAAGTACCAAGTCCAAGTGGCAGTAAGTTGCATACCCAGGCCTTGCAATAGAGGTAATTAATATTATAAACAGTTGGTTCATTTGGGTGCAACGTATTTCTTTTGCTTTCTCATATATACATGTAGCATTCAAACACCTCTATACTTAAAAAGTCTTTCCAACACAAAATATATTTTGAGGAACAGAATCCAAACCATCTATGTATTCATGTAACGTTTTATAAATTGTAATCATTCATAAATACTTTCAATGTATAATATTTACAAGAAAAGGCTGAAAAGTGAACAATAAGTGCAAATCGTGACTTTCAGTGCTCTGTGCTCTCAGCGCAAGTGTGACTGACAAAATGTACAAACATTATTTACAAAGGGGAATACAGGAAGAATTTATCGTGGCCTATACTATTTCTACTATCCAACTGTACACTTCAATTATCAGTATTAAATACAGGATCTTCATATAATAGGTCCACTATATTGATCGTCGACGTTTCGACCCTCTGGAAGCGCACTTGGGGGCGTCTAGGCGGGTTTTCCTCAGGACTGTGTGGGACGGGGGGAGGACAGCCTAAGTGATTAAAGTAGAATGGCTTTTGGATTGGATTCTGCTATTGGGTATGGGCCACCGATTGCCTATGACCATTAAAAGACTCACCTTCTCATAAACCCAGCCGGGCTTTTGGTGGTGAGAAAACTGTATAAATCAATTCTGTTGGAAAAAGGAGCCTAATTAGTGCTTCATTAAAATTAAGGGGCAAGTATTAATGCTAAGGTTCCTTTCACAACGCTTACCTGTCGGTGCAACCGCAACTTGTGCCCCCGACGGTGGTATTATTTGTTAATTGATAAAAACCAGTAATCCTTCCTGACTGAAAGGGAAAGGGATCACGTATTAAACACTGGAATATCTACCCTTTGAAATCGTATAGTGACTATATCAATAACCGGATTACTGGGCTCACCTTAATGGCGGTGTATTTACCGAGTGATGCTCCACAGCGGAACCAATGTTCCTTGAGGTTCACAAATTACGAGTGCAGTCGGTGCTGTTTCCCACTGTAAGGGAAAGAGTCACATGTGTGTTAAGGGCTTGCTCGCTACTTAACAAATTGTATTAAAACACTTTAAAAACTGAACACATGCCCCAGTTATGTGGAGGATACCCAGGATTATCTGGGCTTACCTTTCCCGACTAATGAATAATCAAAAACGGATGCAGTGACCGGGGGAGAAATGTCTTCCAAATCGGCGTTGCTCCTGCAAGATTATGCTCGTGAGAACTGCATCATCACTGGTATTAGTCAGCTGTCGCGTGCGTGTAAACGTCAGCAGCAAAGAGCGTTAACTGCCGAACCTGACGTCGGTTGCTGGGCAACCATCAATGCTAAAACATGCTGACGAAAGCAAATGCGTTGCATATAACCAATCACAGGTGGGTGCATGAACGCGTCAGATGTTGTTTAAGCAGACTTGCAGGTTCCGATTGTTATTATCACAAAACCGACAACTTAAACTTAAATTGTGGAGAATGTAACTAGTGAATTGTATGACACATGTGAATTCGACAAATAATTACACGATAAATTGCAGCGTGCAAGCTAGAACGCTCTGACTACCATGAGTACTTTACGGACAACCAATCACAGATAGATGTATTTATACGCGTCAGACGTTGTTAAGCATACTTGCCGATTTCCATTATTGTTGTCACGAAATCGACATCTTCAACTTGGATTGTAATAAATGTAACTAGTGAATTATATGAATACAAGTGAATTCAAAGGATATTTACAAGATAAAGACTGCATCATTCATTGAACATCAGTACACATCCAATTCTTTTGGTTTCATAAATGCATCATATCATGTACAGTTTGCCACATTGTTGAGCAATATTTTATCCAATAAACACAGGTATATATTCATATGTGAAATAGCTCATGATCTCATTAACCCAATTCATACGATATTCATCCAGATACAACACCTATCAATTTTGCTAGTCTGTCTGATGTCAAATAGCCAAACCTACCAGGGGATGACATTGTGTAACCACTTAAGAACCTACAGTTGCCCCATTTGCCTGTTTGTTTCTTCAATTTCGTTCAGCCCATTACTCAATGAATTTAAAGAGTGAATCCAGCGACACTCTTTATATTTCAAGGAGTGTAAAATGGAACCTCCTCTAGGGTTAGTGTGAATTCTTTCTAACACCCACCACTTTATGTCTTGTGGGGTATGCTTTTGGTTAAAGAAATGTTCCACAAGGGGTGCTCCTGGTGTGTTACATTTCACCCTACTCATGTGCTGTAGAATGCGTGTTTTAATTTTCTGCGTGGTTTGACCCACATATATTTTGGCACAGGGGCAAATGATTGCATAGATGAGATTAGTACTATTGCAATTACTAAAGTCATGGAGTTTGTAGGTCTTATTTTGATATGTGAAAGTATCCCCTTCATGACAAAAATCTCAGGCCTTGCATGATCCACATTTATGGTGGCCAGTAATTGTGGAAGGTTCAGCATACTCCTAATATCAGGTGGCTTTTGTGGTTCCAAATAGGCCTGTACTACTTCATCTTTCACATTCTTTCCCCTCTTAAATGCAAAGATAGATTTCTCTGTAGTTTTTAATTCGCCTGCAACTAAGTTCCAATATTTTGATACAATTTTCTTCACATCATTGCTTTTGGTCTTAAAAGTAGTGACACACAATATTGTTCGAGTCTTCCTTTTTCTCTTTGACCTCCAGTAAGTTCTCCCTGGGACTGTACCACGCTCTTTTCTTTGCATGTTTGAGTAGGCTTCTAGGGTACCCTCTTTCCTTTAACCGGTTGGTCAGTTCCTCTGCTTCACGAAAAAAGTATTTTCTTTGGCTACAGTTTCTTCTTATACAAAGATACTGGTCATACAGCAGGTTGTCCCTCAAATTGCGCGGATGATGGGATCCATACATCAGCAATGTGTTCCTCTCTGATGGTTTGCGGTAGAGATCACAGTATAATCTACCTTCTTCAGTTTTGAAAGTTAGGTCTAGAAAGTCTATTGAAACAGTACTGCTTGACATCGTGAATTGTATATCTTCACTCCTCTGATTTAGCCATACGAAGAAGTCATCAAGTGACCCTTGGTCTCCATTTCAGATCATAATAACATCATCGATGTATCTTTTCCATTCCTCGATGTTATTGAGGTATGGGTTTGTATCAGTGTATAAATGTTCTTCCTCATATTCGTCCATGAAGATATTAGCTAGTAGTAAGCTGACAGAACATTTGGAGGAAGACCGCCCTAAGGGTGACAGGTCTAACAATGACCTTTTTTCTCCACAGGTAAAAGGTCAAAGGGATATCTTTTACACGTGTCAACCATGTCACATATGAGTGGTTTTAGTTTAAGATGATGATTTACCATATCTAAACAAAACATGAATCCCAAGTGTTGGTCTGTTATTTTGGCTTTAAAAATGGAAGTTTGGATTTTCACTGAACTGTTAATTATTTGGAAATGCTTATTGTTGTCAAAGCCAGTAAGACTGAAAAGTTATTGAAAATATTATGATGAGGTGCTGACATGTTCATTTGTGTTAATATGGCACTTCAATGTTTACTGATATTGAAAGGACCATTGTTTATTTGAGGCTGCAACTCAGTTGAAATTTTACAAAGTCAATAAATGTGGCTCTTTCATAATGAGAGACATGTTACGGTGATTTGGGTAAAGCCATAGGCTTACATTATAACACATTGCATAAATGGTGAAAAGGATGTAGGCCTGCATGCAAAATTGTGAGCACCATTAACAACACCAGTGGGTCTGACTTTTTATACCTGCAAATCTTTGCATATTCTTCTATAGGCACATATTGGGTATTGTTGTTTCAGAGGATAGTGTCTGCTGGCCCAGACACCACTGTTAAAGCTGATTCAGGACTATCAGGCCCTATCTCAGCTTAAGAAGTGAGGAGTCCACTAGGATTTTTTTCTAGGGTTCATGGTTTGCATCTTTAGGATGGGTTCAAATTTGTTTTTCTGTCGGCCACTTTTCAAATATTTGGTCATTTGTTGTATAATATTCAGTTGTTTTTTATTAAAGTACATTTACTTTTCAGACTAAAATGCACTGACAGTTAGCCCCTACGACTGTACAAAAAGATGAAAAATATCAGAAATAGAAAAACATAACATGGAGACCATGAAAAATTGATACATTTCCTCCTTAGAAGCACTGAGGGTAACAAAAAAGTTATGCCCAATGTAAGAGGTTGGAGTATAAGTTGAAGGGGGCGAGATCCCACTTAAAATAGGTCAGGAGAACCACAAAAGTCACTAATTAAAACTGTGTTTAACCCTCTGGTGACTTGGCCCAAGGGAGTCAGGGTTAACATAGAGGAAATATGTAAAGTATTTATGCAGTGCTCACACAGTCATAAAGTTAAAACACAACACACAAAAAATCCCAAACCAATTTACAAAAATTGAGTACATAAGTAAAATAACTCCAAAACAACAAACATCCGATTAGTATAACCTGAGATATGAATTTGTAAAAGTTTAAATTGAAGGCAGCGTTAAACATACAAAGCTCCAACTGCTGAGGTCAAAGTCAAATGCTAATTAAGGCTGACCGTGATAGAGCTCATGTAGACTACAGCGACCAGGTTTGTCTTGGAAACCTTTATGGGTAGAAAGTAGTCACCAATGAGTAGCCAGTGGGGCAAACTGGATCCTAAGCATGGCTCGATGAAGGATAGTTTGCATAAGAGTAGAGTCAGGGGTGCAGTTGTCAACAAAGGCAAGAAACCTCAGAGCAGAGTCCAATGTCTGTGCCCAGGAAGGCCTTGATATCAACACGTTTGGATGGGTGGAGCAAAAGGGGGCCTTCTAATGCCTTCTAATGCTTTTTTTTGTTAAAATTGAAAGGGTCTCCAAAGAGGCTGGAGGTGAGTTCCCATGATTGTGTGACAGTAGAATTATTAACTCCTAACTTCCCCAAAATATTATTTGTTAATTTTTATAATTCTGGGGAAAGTGATTTTATAAACCAACATGTATGTTATTTGAAAAGCTTTTTGGAAGACTATAGGTTGAAGCAAACCACTTTTTATTATATTATACTTATGGGCAATTTTAATAAACATATATGTGAATTGAATTGTCATGTTGATGACCACCTAGGGCCTGCCCATTCTGTGACACCCCACTTTGACACACACAACAGGGGGAAGGTTTGGAGGACCTTCTGTCTGATGCAGATCTCTTTGAACCTAGTTTTAATGATCCAATTGATCGGATTCCCACTTTTAAAGCTAGGAAGAGGGATACTGTTATTGATTATATATTTATCTCCCCCCCCCCATGTTAGCCCAAGTAGTGTTCTACAACACCAGGTTGTCGCCTTTTAGTGATCACAATGCAGTAATATTAGTGCTAGATAGAGACTGTGGTCTTTTGGGAATAACAGAAATGAAAGCGGGAGCTAATTGCATGGTAACAAGTGATCAGGGGAGGAGGCTTCAATGGGCTAAGGTAATTCCGGAACTCTTTTTTTTTAACCTCTGTGAGAAAACCATATTGCAATATGTGTGGATAATACCACCCCATGGGTCGAGTTCCTTAGAGCCTTTGAAGGTATTTGTAGTCAGATAGCATCCAGTCTGATTGTGACAACCAAACCCAGACTAACTTCGGGCCAAAGGTGATTTGACAACAATTGCTCACGGGCCCATTGCAACTTGGCTCAAGCCCTGAAAAATATACCTCGAGATAAGGAGCAGATAGCCATCTTAGGAAAACAGTATAAGACCACTGTTTTTATGCGGAAAAATGAGATCAAAGAGGAGGCCTGGAATGCACTCTTATCTGTTGAAGTTCTAAAGTATAGCTCGAGATTTTGGGCTATTGTTAATAAACCCTTTTTTCCGACATAGAGAATTGCGCTTTGGAATGTAACATTACAGAGGCCCAGTGGCTTTTCTATTCTGAAGCAATTTATGGATCTAATGTCACTGTGGACCCCTCCTTTAGCATGTGAACTGATAGGATTTTACCTTCTGTGGTTTTTAATGAGGAGGATATTGAAAGGGCTATAATAGAGATGTCCAGTAATAAAGCACCTGGCCCTGATTGTGTCCCTGCTGATTTGTATTAATGTAATCCAAAATTCTGGGCCAAGATATTAATTAATGTTTTCAATGCCTCAAGTGCACAGGGGTTTCCTGCTTAATTGTCTTTATCCACCATTATACCAGTTTTCAAAAAGGGCCAGAGAGGGGATCCACGGTGTAACAGACCAATATGATTAATTAATTCTGCCGTTAGAATTTTAGGCAAAACGATTTTAGCTAAAGTCACGGGCTGGGTGAACAATAATGAGGTTGATCCAATTTACAATATGGTTCTAGACAAGTTAGAAGCACCATGGACCAATGCCTTAACCTATATTTAATAATAGGCAAATATACCATAGGTAAAGAAGGTACCTTGCAGATGGCCTTTATGGCCCTCTCTTCGGCATTCGATCTGAATAACAGATCAAAGCTGTGGTCTATTCTGCTTAATATGGGCATTGACCCTTGCCTAGTCCATTTCTTTGCAGACTTACACCGGGATCTCAGCGACAGTCAGGGTTACCCAGGAAGGTAAAGGCACAAGGCATTTTAAATCGGATAGAGGCGTTCGTCAGGGGTGTATACTGGCTCCACTACTTTTTACTGTTTATATTAATGATCTAGATAAGACCTTAGATCAGGCAAGCTTGGATATCCTGGGAGTAGGAGAAAGGAGTATTCTGGTTCTCCAATACGCGGATGACGCTGTGTTATTAGCTTAACAATACATGGGATATTTTTAATATTGCCAGTTTTCTAGTCGCAGCGGTTCGTCTTAGGAAAAGAAGGTATCCACAGCTAAATTTCTATTAACTGAGTTTCTTAAGCCTTGATGTAGGAAATAGACAGCGAAAACAAACTATAATTAGCGAGCTGGATGCCCAAGGCCTGACCATCCTGAACGGCAACGTAATCGGAGAAAGACCAGCAGACACCACGCACTTGAGCTTAAACAGTCAGTCAACCATAGACTTCACCATCACCAGCAATAACCTCATTTCAATAATAGATTCATTTCAAGTTTGCCCACGCCCAGAGAGCGACCATTTCCCGCCCATCACGGAAATCAATATCAAACTGGCACAGGTACAAAAATTTAAATCCTTGCTACAATATGCAGAAAAGTTTAATCTCAGGAGATTGAATTGGTGAGGATCAGACACAAAGCTAATAATGGACACAATCAGGCATTACATAAACCAAACAGGGACAGAGAAAAAAGACATTCTAAAAAACTGGGAGCACTTGGGCCAAGCTCTTATCAAAACATTTCCAGTCATCCCCGGACGCCAAAATAAAATAGAAACAAGGGGGGAGCCATGGTTCAATATTGAACTCCGAGATCAAAAAAGAAGGATCACAAGAGAGGTACGACTTCAAGCAGTGGCAAGAATTTGGAAAAAAAGAGACAAAGGTAATCTCAAGGAAATGTGAAAAATATACAAGAAAAAATTAGGGGATGCAAAAAAAGAGTACAAACAAACCATCTGGAAAAAGTTACTGTGGGCAAGCAATTTGCCAAACAGCAGGGAATTCTGGGGAATCATAAATAAATTGACTAAGGAACCAAGACTCTGGCAAGAAGCAGGAATTAGTGATGAGACCTGGATACATCACGTAAAAAACAACAAGGTAGGGCACAAAACGTGTGCCGAAGCGACAATAGTTTCAGAAACACCTAGCGGACAGATCTTTGGAGCAGAAAAAATCACTTCCCAAGCCTCAGGAAGAACACAATCAAAAAGAGCAAGAGATAAGTAGCAACAAACAAAACAACTTAACTGACACCAAACAATCAAGAGAAATAATAAAAAAGCTTAAAACGGAGGGGGCAGCCGGACCAAAGGGGCTCCCCAATGCACTTTTCAAGCAAGCTTCAGATTTTTGGGCAGATCATCTAATGCCCCTTTTTAATTACATCTATAGCCAGAACAAGGTCCCCAATTCCTGGAAAGGGAACATAATTCATACCATATTTAAACAAGGAAACCACGGTAAGCCAGAAAATTACAGATTGATCTCCTTGATCGACATGGAGGCCAAATTATATGCATCATACCTCCTAGTCCATCTCCAAGACTGGCTAGATGAAAAGAACATCATTCCAAATTTTCAAACAGGCTTCCGGCCCGGAATGGGAACAACCACAAATCTGGCAATTCTGGCACTCTTAATAGAAAAAGCAGCAAACAGGAAAACTCGATTATATGCATGCTTTATCGACCTGAAATCAGCTTTCGATAGAGTAACCAGATACCATTTATAACATAACATAACATAACATGTGTATTTGTAAAGCGCACGTTCACCCAGCGGTTTCTTGGCGCTGAATAACAGATGTTTATTGTTACCCAACTCAATGGTACTCATTTTATCGACCTCAGATGGATGAAAGGCTGAGTGGACCCGCCGGGATTTGAACCTGTGACCATGAGGTCGAACACAGGCCCCTGAAGTGGACGCATTAGTCCACTGAGCCACCAGACCCGGCTTTATGGGAAAAATTAAAAACCTGGGGGTTACCAAGTAAATTACTGGAAGCAATGATCAATCTATATAGTGAAACATGGTCAAGAGTAAAATTAGTTGACGGGAGCAGAGTTACAGCCAGTATAAAAACAGAGCACAGCCTAAAACAAGGCTGCGTCTTGGCTCCAAGTCTATTCAATTTGTTTCTCACTGACATAACTAAACACATTCAATCGGCCAAGTATCACCCGCCAAATTTGGCTAAAGAACAAATTCCCTTTCTACAGTACGCCGTCGATATCGTGGTGTTGAGTCAAAGCCCGATTGGCCTGCAACGAGCAATTAACAACCTAGCAATTTACCTGGACCAGTAAAACCTTGAGTTGAATAAAAAGAAAACCAAGGTGGTACGCCTAGTGGACCCCAAAAAATCTAAGTTTAAATGGTATGTTAATGGGGTGCTAGTTGAAGAGCAAACAATTTATAAATGTCTTGGCATGAAACTGGGACGGGGAACTTTCCATAAGGAACAAAAACTGGACTTAAGAGCTAAAACCCAATCGTTAATCTTTGCCTACAGACTATTGAATAAAAAAATGGGCTGCCCAGCCTACAACCACCTTTTAAAAGTGATGGCAGCTCAAATCCTACCCACCCTGTCATATGGTCTAGAGATGTGGTGTGGAAAGGAGTCTGAATTATTAAACGAGCTCCAAACAAAGGTCTACAAGGCCGTTTTTAATCTCCCTAAGTCTGTATCTCCCGCACAGGTACGGCTGGAATTCGCCCTCCAGATTCAGATATTCCAGGACATGAACTCCTTTGCGAAGCTGTGCCATAAATTTAGATCATCTGAGCCTCGCATATTAAACAGTTTATGCTGGGAAGAGATCGAAGTCCAGGTGCATAGAGAAACATCTAATACATGGGGAGCGTATTTAAGAAAATCCTTGACTGAACTCAATATCAAATCCGCATGGGACAGCAGGGTAGATCAGGCGAACTTCAACAAATCCAGCAATGATTCAGCAAAGAATAAAATCTCTCTCGGAAGACAAAAAACGTTGTCCAAATGACGTCATGCATGGACAGTGATTAATTCCTACACTCATTTAAAGCCTCAAGCTTATTTATCGGTACAAAAGGGGGTGGTGATGGAGGGAGCATCTGAATCAATCAAACACTCACACCCAGTCAAAAGATCTGGGTTTAATCCATCACCGTTCTTTAGCCCACTCTGCCACCCCAGTTCAGACATGGCTATATGCAAATCAGTCTGACCCTGGGCCTCATGGGAACAGTCCTGCCCGAACTGCCAAGCCATGTCTTCCCTGGACCGGAAACAAGCTTCCGAGGACCGTTTTCTGGCATTCCAGCTGTCTTCAGCCCGGCTTGCTTGAATCCAGTGGCAAAGTGAGCAAGGGACTCACGTCTGAGCATAACCTGCCACACTTATGGCGGCCAAAAGCGGTACAAAAGGGGGTGGTGATGGACGGAGCATCTGAATCAATCAAACACTCACACCCAGTCAACAGATCTGGGTATAATTCATCACCGTTCTTTAGCCCACTCTGCCACCTCAGTTCAGACATGGCCATATGCAAATCAGTCTGACCCTGTGCCTCATGGGAACAGTCCAGCCAAACTGCCAAGCCATGCCTTCCCTGGACCAGAAACAAGCTTCCGAGGACCGGTTTCTGGCATTTCAACCGTCTTCAGCCCGGCTTGCTTGAATCCAGTGGCAAAGTGAGCAAGGGACTCACGTCTGAGCATACTCTGACAACTTATGGCCAACAAAGCGGTACAAAAGGGGGTGGTGATGGATGGAGCATCTGAACCAATCAAACACTGACACCCAGTCAACAGATCTGGGTTTAATCCATCACCGTTCTTTAGCCCACTCTGTCACCCCAGTTCAGACATGGCCATATGCAAATCAGTATGACCCTGTGCCTCATGGGAACAGTCCAGCCCGAACTGCCAAGCCATGCCTTCCCTGGACCGGAAACAAGCTTCCGAAGACCTATTTCTGGCATTTCAGCCGTCTTCAGCCCGGCTTGCTGGAATCCAGTGGCAAAGTGAGCAAGGGACTCAAGTCTGAGCATACTCTGCCAACTTATGGCGAACAAAGCGGTACAAAAGGGGGCGGTGATGGACGGAGCATCTGAACCAATCAAACACTCACATCTAGTCAACAGATCTGGGTTTAATCCATCACCGTTCTTTAGCCCACTCTGCCACCCCAGTTCAGACATGGCCATATGCAAATCAGTCTGACCCTGTGCCTCATGGGAACAGTCTAGCCCGAAATGCCAAGCCATGCCTTCCATGGACCGGACACAAGCTTTCGAGGAACGGTTTCTGGCATTTCAGCCGTCTTCAGCCAGGCTTGCTTGAATCCAGTGGCAAAGTGAGCAAGGGACTCACGTCTGAGCATACTCTGCCAACTTATGGCCAACAAAGCGGTACAAAAGGGGGTGGTGATGGATGGAGCATCTGAACCAATCAAACACTCACACCCAGTCAACTGATCTGGGTTTAATCCATCACAGTTCATTCACATACATAGTCAGAGACTCATCCATCCACTCACAGACCTATTTAGACACTCATGCTCCCACTGAGAGACCAATAATTCCACTCAAACACCCACTGAGATATTGATTGACTCAGTCAGATCCAGTCTGACCATCATGTACTGACTCACAGAGCCACTGAGAGACTTATACTTCCACTCATACATTCACAGACAGAGAGATGCACTCACTGACTTATGGAGCCAGCAACACACTTACTGAAAGAATCATCATGAGTCGACTCTGATATCCATGCATAGACTTATATATGCAATGACAGATCCACTCAGAGACTTATGCATGCACTCACATAACCAAGTGAATCATTAATACAGACTGTTATAGAGATATTGATTAATGTTTTTATAGAGTTAATTATACAGTGATTTATCTAGTGTGATGGTTAGAATTAGCAAAATAGTTATAATTTTTGAATGAGGGGTGGCTATTGAATTCCTGCTTTTGCTTTGCATTTTTTCAACGTATAAACAATGGTACCAATGTCATTGCGATCACTGACATTACTGTGAACACAGAAAATAGGTGTTAGAGATGTTTTTTTTATGAACACTCTAGAACAACATGATTTTAGAGAATACTGTAAGAAACCCCTAGTGTGTAAAATACTGTAATATGTGTGGATATATGTGTTTTAGACTTTATGGAAATGGCGTGATCGTCGTGGTTAACGACGTCATTGCGACATCCCAAATAACTGCGAAAACGGAAAATAGGTCTGAAAGATGGTTTTTAAAGAAACTTAGTACCAACATGCTTTAAAAGATGTATGTATATGGTAATATGTGTAGTACAATGTTCAGAATAGATTTTTTACATATTATTTTTTAATGTGTTGATGGTCATTGAATTTCTGCTTTTGTTTTCCAATTTTGCAACCTGTCACAGTGATCGCGTCATCATCACAAAGATTGTCAAAAACAAAAATATTTAGAAAAAGACATCGCAATATTTCGGGTCCCAGGGTGGGTCTGATGAGAACCTTTGCATTGGTTGTGTTACTATGGCTGCTACACATAAGACCGGATGCAAAGTTTCAGGTGACTTAGAAACACCCTATTGCCTTTGTCTGTAAAGTGCACTCCATCATTTCTATAAATTCCATGCATGTCAAAATGCAGAAAGTTGTTATAGATACAGCCCCTGCAATCTTATCTGAGGAATGCAAAACCAATTTTATTAACATCGTTCCTTGCTTTTTTGTCAATCTGTGGACAGAAGTATATTGACCACTTCCATTTCTGTCTTTGGCATATAGTAGACAGTGTGAGGCAAAACAACATCAGTTTTGCAAAGGTTTTTTTTCATTAGGAATTCCAGCCCTACCCCAGTAGGTGTGCCTAGGTCATTGCCACCACAGTGCACAATCATGAAGTGAGGAGCTTGGAAATCCACAATGGATTTAACCAAAGCCAACTACTGATGAATCTTTAACCCTCTCTGGCCAACTCAAGTAATCTGCACACTTGGCAAACACAGTTACCTGTCAATATCTCTCTTTTTTACAGCCTCTTTAGCTCAATAGATATAGCTGTGACCCACAATCCATACTCTATGAATTCTGAAGTGAAGGAGCAATAGTAGTCAGGAGAAGGCTGGAGCTGAATGAGGTAGTTTTCCTAAGGAAAGGCAGTTAAAAAGGAGGTGATTCAAAAAATATACATATTCCATTGGATGCTGTCAGAATGAAAGTGATTAAAATTAGGTAGTGTCTCAGATGCCTTAGGAAGAAGTCTTATTATTGCCTGTTGTTTAAAAAGGAAATGTAATACAGACATGGATATGCTTTTAAATCTGTGGAGTAAACCACACCTGTTGTATCTCATTTGATAGCAGCATGTTCCTCTAGAATGTGCTGTGAACTTGTGACCTACTAGTTCCACTGGGTTGTGAGGTATACTGAGCTAAGAGTGTATTGGGGAGGAAAGGTGTAAAAGAGACGGTACATTTTTTATAAAGTTGAGGAGTGATGACACAATCTAAGTAACGGCAAGCTTTAATTTCCAACTCACGACTTTGTAATAAACTGTTGCATAGTATTTATATTTAAAAAAGTGAAGCTAAATATAGCTTTTTTCCCGATTCCTCCACGATCATTGCAAATACATAGCGAAAGCGTGCTGACAGGACTGTCATTTTCAGAGAGAAAGGGTTAACAGATGCTAACCATTCACAAGTGGAGCTTGAGTAGTCTAACATGAAATACATGATTTCAATTGCTGCTTTCTCATTGTGATAGAGTGGAAAGTTGAAGAGGTTGACATTTTATAGTTGCTTTCTAGAGTGGTGTACCATTCGTGTGCTTAGTTTTTACAAATCATACCAGGATCAAAACTATTCAGAAAGAGCTAAATGAACAATATAATCTACATTCTCAATTCACTGGTATGTATATAACTTTTTGATTATATAAATAATGTACATTAGAAATGAAGATGCACATGGGAGTTTGATTAAAAAGAGTATCACAGTGATGTGAAACAAATATATCAGATGAACTGTATCTGGCAGAAGGTATGTGTTTAAGATGTTAGTACTGTTGAAAATGACCATGAGCAATGCCTTTAACAATGTCAATGTCTTAAATGCCTAAGCATTATCTGCAGGATAGATACATCTATATTATTTGCATTCTGGGAGTTGTGGTACTTTTAGGAACATTATTAAACAGGAGTACTGTAGTCATAAATAAAACATAAGAAAATATGCTGTTCCTGTATATAAATTGTAAAGTTGTAGTACTTGTTGTTAAGTATGTATTGGGATGTGTTTGTCAATGTGGTTTTTAAGTTATATGAACAGTTTTCATATGTTTAGATGGTGAGATATGGTGTTTCTGGTTGCATATAGTTATGCATACAATGAGACTGTTGAGTTTACTTAAAGATGCAGAGAACTATATATTTTTGGAAAGATGGCCTGAAGTTGTATGTCTTTTATGAATTCACATATATGTTTACATGGTTATCTATGCTCAGCAAGGCTGTTGAAAATTTCATGTATATAGTGAGGGTGGTGCATTTCTTTCAACAGGCTCTTTTTAAAATTGGGGAAGGGTAATAGTGCAGACTATCTTTTGAGAGTTTGTGTGCTAGCTTCACTTAGCATGCAACTTTTCTTTGAGAAATTCTGAATATATGTTTTAAAGACATAGGAAATATTTGCGAAATGATGTAGGTATGCCATTAGGAAAAGGTTTTGTACTTTCAAAAAGTGAGAAACATACTGGTGCATGTGGACGCTGAGTAACAGAGCAACATATACTTTCAGAAATCCATTTATGCAATTATATATCAAGTGCGATATCTAGACTTATTCAATCACTCAGCTACTACACATGCACTCTTCCAATCACACATGCACTAATTATGTATTCATTGAACTACGCAGGCAACACCCATTTGTTCATCCAATCGCCCTGATATTAGCATTAGAGTTATGTGAATATACATGCACTAACTATGCAGATATGGAACCACTGATGTAGTTCCTTTATACTCTGGGAATTATGCAAGCACTACATATATTCTGAGGGAATTATGTAAGCATTATCTATGTACACATCCAGTCATCCAGGGTGTATTGTGTACTCAACCAGAAACACATGTATTTACAATGTTTAGGGCTTGATTCTGATAAGGTTAGGAAAGCAGTCCCACCTAGAGCCTGATTCTGATGCAGTTAGGAAGGCCTCCTAACAGCATTTGCTCCTTCCAAATCGGATCGGGAACGTGTCTTCCCGACCGAGGGCCCAATTATGATGCGGTTAGGAACATATGCTCCCATTGAAGTTAATGGTAGTCCAACCAAATCGTATCAGGAAGTATCCAGATGCATCGTACTCCGTCGGTAGGACTCTCCCGATCCGAGTGGGTTCGGAAACCATTTCCAAACCGATTCAGTCGGGAAGCTTTCCAATCCACATCAGAATCATGCCCTTAGTGAGGGAATGTACTCTTTTAGAACCATCTGGTGCATTTTCTATGTAACCTGTCACATACTGCCAGCATGTACTCGGATGAATTAGTAAGCTATATGCTGTGATACACATTAATATGCAGATTGGTTAGTAGAAAAGTATTGAAAGACTAAATATACCAGTGACAAAGTTGTAGAGAGGAACAGAAATAGATCTTATGTTGTGTTTTGGTATTTACAGTATTGAGGCACTGTTTGTACTTTTATGTATGATGTTTATTTTAAAATTGAGTACATAAGGGATAAAGTAGTCCTTTAGCGTGTATAAATGAGAACTGAGATATGGTGCAGCTGTGTTGTAGGAAAGGGTGCTATTATATTAAAACGCACGTAATAAATAAAGTTTTGTGTTTCGGATTGATACAGGTTGATTTGTAGATTTAAAACTGCAACATAACAAAACAAATATTTATGTATTATGTGTAAGCCAGTAGTAAAGTAGCTTGTACATTGGCTAGACAGAAAATTCAAATATAGTTTTGTTTTTTGCAAAACAATATCTGCATAATTACAGACAGATTGCCCACAAATGCTTGGAGGGAAAAGGACCAGAAGCAACTACAGTATCTATGCAGACCTGAGACTCAAAAGGGGCAAAATGAAGAAAAAGTGGTGAACAAACAGAGAGCTAATCGTAAGAGGACAGACTAATTTCTTAAAAATATATGTGAACATTTCCAAAGATTATGAAATAATGGAAATAAAATTCAAACTATGAAAAATAATAACAATGGACAAAATCTATATAGCAACAACAGGAAAGAATGTAACAAAGATGTAATCAGGAGGCAGAAGCAGTTTAAGGAAATCACCGCTAGGATGCTTCGTAGTAGAGTAGTTATGAATCTACTGAGAAATATTAAGAAATATAGAAGAAGGAGACATGCAGTTAGAAAGAAAGAACGACTTGATAGAGTAGTTGATAAGGCCCTTGCTTTGAAGGTGAAGATTTTTATTTTTTATTATAAATAGAATAGAATGAAGACTCATGACAAAAGGGTGTTGTACTTGAGGAAACAAAACCAGGAAAAAGATTAGTGAATAGAAGCAATTTTTGTACAGCTTTTATTAGAGAATGCATACATACATCAAGTTCAGAATCTTTCTTTAAGGATGAAAGCTATTTCCAGGATAATAGATTAGTGAATGCTCTTGATTACAGATGACAATGTTATGAAATGAAGAATGGCACTCCTATAGTGAAAGACAAATGTAGAACAAGTTATTGCAGAACATGAACAAGGAAGGCGGAGTCAGGCATCTGTATAGCAATGGAATTGTAGTAGTACTCAACAGCAATTCATTGATATATTTCCACATATCTTTCCAAGATGAAGTTTAAAACAGAAAATAAGTACTTTACATGGATTGGATCCTTGCAAGATTAGAAAGCATACAAATTTGCAGGGACAATCACTAACTTGTTTATCAAACAAAGTGAGACAAAGCACTTTTCATGATTTCAGGATGTTATTTGTACACCCCTCAACATAGTTGGGAGGCTGTACTATGTGAAAACTCCTGCTTTATGTTTAGGAGAAATGAATAGAGCACTTTTGTATGGTACTGTGGCAGATGTAGAAAAGGTTTGTAATGATGTGTAGTTTCATTTCTTTGGTCCTCAGCAGAATTCTAGTGAAAATGAAGAGCTGTTAAGAGGAGGAATTGGAGAACAGGACACAGATATTACAGTCAATAGTTTTGAAGAAGAGATTACAAAATGTTAAACAGTATGGACAAAAAAATCTGAGTATGTTTCTATATGTTGTCATCACACTGACTAGAAGATTTAAACATAGACTGTTGACTTGTATTTAAAAAGTGAAAAAGTAAATAATGATAATTGGCAAAAGTTAGCTGTATATTTATTCATAGAGTAAAGCTTTGACGTGTCCATACAGCAAGTAGTGTTACAATAAATTAGAAGATAATAAAATGAACAACACATATCTATTAGATACTAATTTTGTATGATAATAAAATGCCCACTAATGTAAAAAAAATCTATGAAGGACCAAAAACATCCACATTTATGATTGCTTGCTGCATTGCGAAGGGCTCTTATGGATTGCTCTCCAGCACTTACTACAAATCTACAATCCATGCAGTATGATGCCATCCGGGAAAACTGTGGAGCCAAATCTGGAAGTTGAGATTGGAATTCTGAAAGGATTCCCTGCCCCAGTATTGTTTTGGCTGGTATTGAAGCTCAGGGTCCTACAGCCTTGCGTTGCCTTCTTGCTGCTTTTACACTATTGTTATGGTATGTTTTTAGAAGGTAAATCATGGACGAAGCCCATCAAAAATATTTGTTATTTGTACCCCTTGACAATGTCTTGTGACATATGGTGCATTGCACAAACCTGCTCACTTTGAACTCCTTTTTAAAGAATGTTCAAGATAGATACATTGCCACGTTCTGTTTATATTTTTAGTTGAAAAGTGTATTATCCTATGATATTCCTATATTTCTCTGTGACATGATTTTCTTTTGGGTTTCCGATTTCTTTTTTTGGGTGATTTTGAACATGGCCATTCTTGAAAACTCTGGAGTCATATCAGTTGCAGTAATCTTACTTTCTCAGTTGGAATTGTTGCTGGTGCCACAGATGTAGATGGTATTCCAGCTAGCCTCTATGTGATTGCCAGTTAGAGATGTATTCTGTAACGTTTTAAGATGATAAAACAGTATTTGCAGTGTGTCCTTGGCAATGGCACTCATAGAATTACACAGACACTACCTGTGCAATCATCAAGGATGCCCTTTCTTCACCATTCTGCAAATGCGCCTCATGGTACACTACTAGTCGGGGAATGAGTCCCCCTGGCTATTGAGGGTTGTTAGGGACCAACTACCATCCTCTTATCTCTAGTGAGCTCCACACACTGAGTTTGCTAGGAGGTCTTCGGAGGCCACACACCCTTTCTGCACCACTCTGCAAACACTACTCCTGGCACGCTTCTGGTTGGGGAATGAAGTTCTCTTGGATGCTAAGGGACCTTTGGGGCCAAGAAGCCCTCCTGGTACTTTCTGTAAGTCCTACACAGCGGGACTCCTGAGAGCTTATCAGAGGCCCACCCCTTCTCCCACCACCCTGCAAACAACATTGCTACCTAAAAAAACAAAGATTACAAGGATGTTATAGTTAGGAATTAGAATTTAGAACAACCTTTAGAAATTCACTTACAAAGTAAAGGTTACAGGGACATTATAGTTAGGAAATAAAATTTAAAAAACCTTAGAAATTTACTGATAAACAAAAGGGTACAGGGACGTTATAGTTAGGCTCACACTTCACTTGTATAAGACCAGAGAAATTCAGCAGTTATAGTTAACTGAGCTACATATAACTTCATATATTACCATCATTCATGACATGGTCAGTGACATCACTGACGACAGCACTGATGACATCTCAAATGACATCACTGATTACATCGTCCACAGAATCTCTAACGAACCCACTCATGCCCCAATATAACCTTTCATACACCCACTCCAATGTCTACACGAGCATTCTCAAAATCATTGACTCAACCATGCTAGTAATTACTCACCCACTCACAGATTCATAGGTCTACACACCCATCCACACAGTTACCCATACAGTCACTCATATACCAACATATTTATTTATTTCTTTTCTAAAGCATACTGTCACCTAACAGGCATTCTGGTGCTGGCAAACTCAGAGTATAATGTGGGAACGTGCAAAAGAAAAAGGGGAAAAGGCACCAGAAACATCTCACTCACTAATACAGCCACTGATATATCCACTCATACACCCATATAGCCCCTCACACACAGTCAGTTACTCATAGAGCTACTCACATACCTACAGAGTCAATCACACATCCATTTACTCACCTATATAGTTATACACACACCCACTCATTTATTCATACAAATACTAACACATACTTACTCACCTATACAGTCACTGACTGTAGAGTGGAGAGGTGTGGCTCACTGGTTAGAGCAGGCGGACCCTGAAGCAGAGGTCAGACCCGGGACCAGGGTTCAATTCCCGACGCGGCAGGGTCTTGAGCTCAAATGTCCACGGACTCGATAATTCTCGCATCGGTGCCTGACCTAATCATGGTTTCACACTCTGCAACTCTGGGCATTAAGCTTGCTTAATCTCCACAACGGCCCCCCACGGCGGGATGCCTGGCTTTCACCTTGGGGATGCCCTGTAGGGGCTATCTCACAGGGAAAAGCAAGGACGGGTTCCCGAAGCAAGTGCTTAGAGACCCCTGGGTGATAAGCGCTATATAAATCCAATATACAATACAATACAATACTGACAAAAGTACACACTCACACATTCGGTCACTCTCACAATCACTCAGTCAAACATCTAGTCACTGGTTTCTTTCAGGGACTTTCTAAGGTCTTTTTATTCCATTTCCTAACTATAACATCCCTGTAAACTTTGTTGATAAACGTATCAGGAACAATCACAATCTTGTATTTTGTGGTAAATAAAAGAATTACCCTGTCGGAATTTCTATACATTAACAAGGATCATGCATATAATGAGAGGCAGAGTCTGTGGTGTCCGATTCAAAAGGGCTTTAATTCAGTAACTCGAGTTAAGGGAGAATCGGGTTCCATCACCACTAAGGATCAGGAAGGATCGTCATCTGAACTTTATTCACAGAGTACATTATTTATACTTTAAACATACATTAACTTGCATGGAGAAGGCGGAGCGCTCCAGGCGGAGCAAGCGAAGGAGAGAGATAAGAGCACATGGGTGTGAAAAGGGCGTGTAAGAAGGCGTACACGTGGGTGTTCCCTTGAGGTGTCATAGGTGGGTGGATACATGGAGGGGGGTCTGCAGGGTCAGCAGGAACCTTTACCCTATTTGTGTGCGCAACTTGATCATGACGTGGAATTGACGTGTAACTGGGGGAAGCTGGGGGGAGCTGACTTTCGTGCTAGTAGAGAAACTTTGGATGTCAGGACGACCTGCACTTCTGGTATTATCTGATATCTTGAGTTTGGAGGATGTATTATCTGACTTAAAGGTCGCTCGAGCAAAGGCTGCTCATCACTAAATGCTAGTGTGTGCATATATTTCTTCGTGCATTGCGTGGGGGCCATGGGCCTTCTATGGATGCGAGTTCTGTAAATCACTTGAATGGAGACAGAAAGGCTAGGCCCTATCGTTTGCAGGCGGAATATGTTTAACTTTTTCATTAAGCAGGAATGTGTTTCTGTGGAGCAGAGCAGATAACTGTAAGCAAAATACTGTCTTGGCAGGCCGGGCTGGGCACCTCTCGGCTGAGCAGGAAGTATGTGAGAGGTCAGGGATACATAGCTAAACTGCAGCTTTCAGAGTGTCAGGAGGCTTGGAGCCTGAATTCGGGTCCTGGCTCGGCTGAGCCACAAAACGGGTTCATCTCGACTTTTAAACGTGCACCATGCAAATACATTGGCAACACAGGCCTCGGTGCAGAATTAACGTTTCTTTCATGGAGGGCTTGGTAACTGACATGCTAACATTGGACGGAAATGCAGAGGCATTATTATTACAGGCATGAGAGGGGAAGTGCATGGTGACATGGACATACATAGGGTACATGTAGGGTACATGTAGGGGACACATTGGCCATATAAAATTTCTATTTCCTCATTCCCTCCTTGTCCCCTACTGGGCCCTTCAGGACACATCTATATTCATGATACCATATATCTGATCATACAGCATCATTTGTTCGTCTTTTTTCATTAGTATACGTGGATGGGGAATACAGGAAGTGGCACACAAGCCGCAAATCGCTGGGCCACATTGCAGACAGAGACAGCAACTGAATATAACTAGCAGAATCATTCCTAGGAACGACAATACTTTCCATCCCCATGCTGATATTACACTCCAGAGCCAGCCGGACCAAGTCCATGTGCCTGGGTTCTGGTGTATCTCGTGAGCTATCTTGTGGAGTCTTGTTATCGCTGCATACACGGATGGCGCGTTATTAGGAATAAACACGCAACAACTGGAGCCGATCACTCTACAAGCTCCGCCCCAATCTGCCAGGATGACGTCAAGAACAAGGCGGTTCTGAAGAACAACAAGTCTCATGGCAGACTGCTCCTCTGTCAAGTTCGCCAGAGCAGATGCAGTCTCATTTACTACTGCTTCTTGAGTTCTTGTTAACCTGCGTATTCGTTTACTGTTTTGGACGGGACCTATGAAGAAAAAGAATCCTTTATTGAAATCTGTATATTGCTCCAAAGCTGTCTCAGTCTGATCAATCACCGGAGAATCGGTCTCCCTCTTGTTTCTAACATGCACTAGTCGGGAATCTCGATGATAATGGGATGGGGCTAGAAAAACGGGTGGCAGCAGGAACGCTATATAACACGTCCCACCCCAGTCTAAGGGCAGACGTACATATGCTGTCTGACCGCAAATGAAATAGGAATGGCGGGAAGCTTTGAAAGTAGACTTTCCTTTATCATTGAATTCGACTACAGTATTACAATCACTGTGTCCCAAATGCACTGACCCTTTCTTTCTAACGCACAATTCACCTTTTACTGGTAAGACTGATATGAACGGTGGACCTGTATTTTTCTCGGACTGGACATTCAGAATCATAAAGTTAAGGGAAGCATTTCCTTGTTCGTACACTTCATTTTCTAGATCGGCCCCTTTCCTCTGGGGAAGACCGTCTTCGTCTGGAAAACATGCTTTATTCATTACTGTGTTCAAATCTCCCCAAATCCAATCGCCCAGGGAAACTGTGAATTTTCTGTCTTGTGATGACATTAAAGCAAACCATGCTCCGCACGAACCATTGTGCGAGAACGGGAAAGGAAAGAGGGGCAGAACTCCCTTCGTTTTCTGATAAGGTGGGAGTCGGCCACATATCCAGCAATTCGTTACATTGCTGGTCTGATGAGAATGGTGCAACATTCAAATAAAAGTATTGTTGCGCAGTGCTAGTCGATATGACAGTTCATGGGGTGGCAGATCACTGAATGTGTGCTCTACTGTGTCATTAAAGGAAGAGTGTATATGTGAGGCAATAGGAGGAAAGAAAACATGTAGTGTCAGGCTGAGACATATAATAGTTATACTTAGAAGAAACATAATAATCAGGGTTACTATATATCTACTCCGTAAAACCTTGCAGTATTTCTCTCTCATCTTGCTCTTTTTGCTATTCTGGTCTACGATCTTATACAAGTCAGGAACCTGTCTAACTGATTCACCACCGAGTGGACTTAAACAATTAAACGCTGTCTGACTTACTAGACCGTAACTTAGACCTATACTCCTGTTGCGGAGTCTTTTCTAGCAAAGGGGGCTTTGAGTCATTATTGTCGGGGCAGTCTTTAGGCTCGATCAAAGTTCCGGTATTTCCGAGGAATTTTCTAATATGCTGGGCGTGGATCCAGCCTTTTCTTCCTTCGACCTTGACGGCAGTCCTCGTGGTAAGCAGTACTAGCTTCGTTGTTCTCCAGCGGGGCTCAAGAGGGCTTGAACGATCAAAATTCCGGATCAAGACCATATCCCCCGGGACGATGGTGTGTTCTTTGACTTGGGTGTTGCCGGGGAATGCGGCGGCAACCTGTGAACGACAAGAGAGTAGTGCAGACATCAAGGAAGCCAGGTAATCTGTCAGCATATTACTGTCAACATCAGTAATTTTCTTTGGCATAGGCGTACCCCACATATTCGGTGGTCTACCAAAAACCACTTCGTAAGGGGACAGGCCGGTTCTGGAATGAGCTACCATACGCATGTAAAAGAGGGCAACCGGCAAGGCTACCATCCAATCCACGCCTTTTTCTGCACAGACTTTCGCTAATTTCGTCTTAAGTGTCTGATTGTGACGCTCGACAAGTCCGGCTGCCTCTGGGTGTCGTACACAATGAAATTTCCACTGATACCCTAACAAAAGGGACACTTGTTTCATTAATTCAGAGGAGAATGGCTGACCATTATCTGAGTACACGACACGGGGCAATCCGTACCGTGGGAAAAACTCTCGTACCAATTGCCCGGCAGTGGTCACAGCAGTATAATCTGGGACTGGGTACGCTTCTGTCCATCTAGATAGTGCACATACAACTACTAGAACATATTTATATCCTCTACATCTGTCCATCTGGATATAATCCATCTGGAGGACTTAAAAAGGATGGTCAGGGGGATGAAATCCACCTTGTTCCACCGGAATGCCTTTGCCTGGATTGAACTGGCAACAGACTAGGCATGGGCGGAAAATCCGTTCCGCTCGCGGATTTTGCGGATTTTCGGGAAATCCGCAATCCGCGAGATTCGCGAATCTCCCGCAAAATCCGCAAATCCGCGAGCAGCGGATTTTGCTCGCACTGCTCGCACTGTTCGCGTGAGTTCGCGTGAGTTCGCGCCCCGCGAATAAGTGCAAAATTGCAGAAATACGATCTTAGCAAAACTGAAAGTAACTACTTACCAGGTTCAAAAGTTCAGGCTCATCATTAGTAGCCATTTCCTGTAGTGCTTCCTGAGGGGCCCCTCCAGAGTTCAGTTGCCAGTTGAAACTATTATGTGACCCTGCTCTGAACCTCAGAATAGTTACACATATGCCACAAAGGTCCTGAATTACAGCTAAGGGAGACAAGCAGGAGCCAGGCTGGAAGTTAAAATCCATTAATCAGCCCCTAATTCATTATTGTCAGTTGGGGCAGGGCAGGTGTTGTAACTAATTTTGCAACAATGAAAGCACTTAGCAAGTGCAAAAGATCACTAATCAGGGCGCACTAAGGAAGCAGGTGCCAGCTAAAAAAATATTCTGTGACACATTAATCAGCCCCAAATTAATTCAGGTCACTTGAGGCAGGGAAGGTGTGCTTTGCTTTGCCGAAAATAATGTACACTGGACAACCAGAGGGTGTGGTGATGAAACAGAGGGTGGCATGGGTGGGCCAGAGGGTGGCATGAGTAGTCAGAGAGTGGCAGTGGTGACAGAGAGTGGCAGTGATGAAGAAGAGTGTCCCAAACAGGCTGGACACGTAGAAACAACAAGTTCGCAAAACTTGCGACCCGACAGGTAAGTTCGCAAATTGCGAAATTGTGAAAAACCCTCGCGAACTGGCAGAAACACGGGCGAACACAAAAAAAAAAATACGCAAATTCGCGGGAATTCGCGGATTTTGCGGATTGCGAATCCGCAAATCCGCAAAATTCACGAACGCGAGATCCGCAAAATTCGCTCATGCTTACAACAGACCATGCAGGTGCGTACTTTCTGTTTCGCTGCTGCACACAGGTGCTTGTTAAACCAAACATTCTGTAAACTGTCTAGCATTGCCTTTTCTCCTAAGTGTGCTGGACTATGTGCTGTGTTTATGATGACTTGTACCATAGAGTCCGGGAGAAACCATGTAGCTTTGCCTTTTGTCATCCAACCCTGGTCAGTCTGGACCCCTCCTTGTTCAGTCCATTTCTTTATTTCGTCTGGAGTGGCATGTGTCTGTATGTCGAGTACATCTTGTGAGGGATCCCTGACTGTCATGCTGTTTGTCAGTGATGATACTTTTGTCTTTGTCGTGTCTGTTGGTGTCTGGGCTGTAAGTTTAGCTGTACGGTCTGCCAGGTCATTACCCTGGGAAATGGTGTCTGTAACTTTCGTGTGTGCTTTGCATTTCAGGATGGCTATGGCTGTAGGCAAATGTATTGCTTCTAACAGAGCCTGAATGAGGGGACCATGCTGAATTTTGGCCCCATGAGAGGTCAGGAAACCTCTCTCCTTCCATAACACTCCGAAGTCATGAACAACTCCGAATGCATATTGTGAATCTGTATATATGTTCACTTTCAAGTTCTTGGCACGTATGCAGGCTTATGTCAGAGCGATGAGCTCTGCTGCTTGTGCTGACAGTGTGTCTATTCTCTGTGTCTCTATGACTTCAGTATCAGTGGTCACGGCATATGCGGCCACTAACTCTCCTGTGCTTGTTCTCATGCATGAACCATCTACATAAAGTGTCAGGTCAGGGTCTGGCAGTGCAATGTCTGTCAGGTCTTGTCTTGGTTTCGTCACTGTATTAATTACTTCCACACAGTCATGTGGTGTAGTGTCCTCTGTGCTTGAGGGCAAGAGTGTAGCAGGGTTAAGAATGTTGCATCGTCTGATCTGCAACAATCACTCTGTCTTATTGCTAGGGCTGTTGCTGCAACTGATTTCAGGCACGCAGGCAGAGCCAGGCCACTGGATCCAATGTACTAGAAAAATAAGCACAAGGCTTGTGTTTTCCTGCTTGATCTTGTGTAAGGACAGATAATGCTGTTCCATCTCGTTCAGTGACAAAAAGCGTAAAAGGCTAGCTGTAACAAGGAGTCGCTAAAACTGGCGCTTGACATAAGGCTTTTTTCAATTCTTCAAATGCCAGAGTATGTTCTTGTGTCCAAGGGAGGACAGTCGAAGACGCTGCCTCCTGTGTTGTTAGCTGTATGAGTGGTTTGGCTAGATATGCATACTGGGGAATCCATTGTCTGCAGTAAAAAGTGAGGCCAATGAAGACCCGTACTTCCTTTTGTGTCTTGGGCTGTGAAAGGTTAGCAATTAACTGAATAGGGTCTTGTGTCAGCTGTCTACCCCTCTTGGACAGCAAGTGTCCAAGGTACACCACTTGCTGTGCACAGAATTGCAACTTCGAAGGGGACACTTTGTGCCCCTTGTCTGCCAAGAAGCGCAAAACTGTCAGTGATGCATGTTCGCAGTCTGGTTCTGTACGTGCTGTGATCAGGATATCGTCTACATATTGGAGCAGTGCAGTGTTGGCAGGCATGTGAATACTGTCCAGTTGTCTCTTTAATGCTTGACTGTAAATGCTAGGACTTTCTGTAAAACCTTGAGGAGCTCTCGTAAATTTGAAGCTGCGTCCATTTAAACAGAATCCGAAGAGGTATTGGCTCTCTGGATGAATTGGGACACTGAAGAAGGCGTTCTTTAGGTCAATTACAGTAAAGAACGTCGCCTCGGAATCAATTGCAGTCAGTAATGAAGAAATGTCTGGGACCACTGGGTATTGCGGAATTATACATTTGTTCAGTTCTCGAAGATCAATCACTAGTCTGTAGACTGGTGGTGCATTAGGGTCTGTTCGTTTAAGAATAGGGATGACAGGTGAATTACATACATTCGAGTCAGTTTCTACTACCACTCCTTGTGCAATGAGTTTGTCAACAATTTTCAGTAAGGCTACTACGGCATCAGGTGGTAACTTGTATTGTCGGATGCGTGGCAGTACTACTCCTGGTTTGAGAGTGACACGGTGTGGCGTAATGTGCATGTAACCTACGTCAGTCGGACCTTGTGCCCATAAATGCTGTGGTACATTCTGGAGTCTGTGATCAAAATCTTTCAACACATAATGTCCCTTAAAATCACGTAAGAACAATCGTACTCCTTCCGGAGAACAACATATAACTGCTCCTAGTTCTTTCAATGTCTTTATACCAAGCAAATTTTCTGGACATGACTTAGTAAGTAACAAGTCTGTGGTACGGGACAATGGACCGACTCCTGGAACCTCGTCATGACTGATGGTAGTTCTGCTCGCCCCTGTGTCAATCAAAAATTTTCTGTCTCTTCCCAATACACGACTATGTACATAGGGACTTTAATGATCTACAGGAATCTCAATAAGGGGCAAGCCAACCTCCCTCTCTAGGCTGTTTCATGAGGACTGTTGGAATTCTGGATAGTCTGACTGTGTGTACTGGTACATTTGTTGCGTGGCTTGTTGTGTGGCAGCTGCTGGTGGGGGTGGAAAATTCGCTACTGTCTGTTGCGTGTTCTGTGGGGTGCTATTCTGTCTAGGAGGATGCGGTCGTTCTTTTGTCTTGCCTGTAGCTATATTGTGTTTCAGGACAGCACATTCATTTACATAGTGACCTGGTTGCTTGCAATAATTACAGTTCCCTTTAACAGGTGTCGTGCCCTTTTTATTCGTATTAACTGGTACCGATTGTGCAACCAGCACTTTCATTTTCGTATCTTTCATGCGTCTCTTTTCATGATCCTGTTCCTCTCTAATTCTGTTCTGGTGATATTGTAACATTTGCAACATTTGGGAAGTGCTGTTTGCTTGCCAGGTACTCTCAACCTTCAGTACTCTATTTTTGATCGGGGGTAAGGAATTCTCTACTAGTTTGCTCACAAAAAGATGTGGATATGATTCACTACTTGGCTTAAGGCCACTATTAATAGAAAAACATTTCTCGAATCTGGAATAAAAATCACTGGTGTCCTCGTCTTGTTTCTGTTTACAGGCTGAAATAGCATCCCAATCTTCCTTTTTAGTAATCAATAATCTCGGCAGAACCTGTATCAGGAGTTCAGGTAGTACTTTAGCTTTGTCTCCAAGACCAACACCAGGGTGCCTGTCTTTATCCTCGGCTTCCAATTCTGCCCAACTTAACTTTTTCTTCCCCACCTCCCAGTCTTTCTCTTTAAGCTTTTCGTAAATACCAGCAGGCAACAGTACTTTCAATAATTTTATAATGTCAGCGTACGTGTAATCCCCTATGCGGAGAATGTCTTTAATTCACGGTGGAACCCCCCTGGGTCTTTATCATGGCAGGGCAGCATCTTTTTCATTTCCAGTATTTCTAGTTTAGTCAAGGGTGTGTAAACGTATACTCGCTGAAGGTTACCCGCTGCATTTTTGACGGGATGTACCTCTCGTAGGGGGTTCTGTCTGTCTATGTGTAAGCTCTTTCTGTCGTGGTGTGGGGCAGGAATCATGCACATGGTCAGAAAAGTCAAATACTTATGTCTTTGGTCCAGAATGACATTAATTAATTCAGTACCTAGGTCTATCCATCTATCTAGAAGTATATCGTCCAGTAATTTATACAAGGGACCGGGATCAGAATATTGACTCTCGTACAACGTTATCAAATGTTGAACCATGTAAATACCAGCCAAACGCTGTTCGTTCGGAGGAAGGCTCAAAAAGGTCTGGGCCACTACATCACTGTTATATATGTTAGAATTAGACACCCATTGAACGGCTGATCGGGCTAATTCCTGTTCGTGTAGGGTGTGGGGTCTATCGCACTCTACTCGTCTTTTCAGTGCGTTCTCAGTAGCTTGGAATAGATTTTCGAGGGAATATCTTTCTTTTATAGGAGGTCCCTGTTTGCGGTAGTCGAGGCACTTGGGCCTGTCAAACCTACATAATTTATTTTACCCATTTCCTCTGTTTCGTGCTCTCCATCTTCTGATGGTGACTCATCTTTCTCGTCAGACTCTTTCTTGTGTAAGTTTAAGATTTCTTTTCATATTTTCCTGTACATACATTCTGTCTGTCCCTGTTTATCATGTTTACCGGCAGCTATGTTGTCACTCCAATCAGTCAGACCCCTGTTTACTCCTTTGTCTGGTTGGTCTTGTTCCCTGATCATACAGTTAATCAAAAAACGTAAAATCATGCATTTAACCTCCACCTTTCTTAGTTCCATGGCCTCTTCTATACTCTCGGGTCCCTCCCCCGTTCTAATGAAATGGTATATTTTGTCTGAATTTTCCTTCATGCCTGGTAATGTGATCAGATAGTCTACAGCGTGTCTTAATCGTAGTGAGTACACAAGCATTGCACCCACACCTGGTACTGGATCGTATATACAATGTGAAATCGTTACATTATGCTTAAAGGGTGATGCTGTCATTTGTGGCGTTCGTTGTAGTCCTGACCCTAGCAGTTCTCGCGTTGCTGGCGGTGTTTGTGGCGTATTTGGTGGCCACCCTCCCACTGCCCCTTGTCCTACATCGTCTTTCACGGCCTGTGGAAGCCGCATTTGTAGAAGCAGATCCTGTGATGGGGGCGGAGGGAAGGGAGAATTGTTGACAGGAGGAGGGAATTCTGCGTTTACATAATCCGGAGCGGGCTCTTCTAGATAGGAGGAAATAAAAGCCTCAGCTTCTGTCTGCTTCTGTCTACGTGCTTTAGTCGGTACTAGTGGTGGTGGCAACTTACTGGGTACTTCTGAGGGTGTCACTTTAGCTAGTCCTTCTGTGAGGACGGGATAAATACCTGCAATAAGGGCATTTCTTTCTCTATCTGCTTGTTCTGCCTTGACCCGTTCCCCCTCTTCCTGTAGCTCCTTTTCTCTGGCTTTTTCCGCTGCTTGCTTACTTCTCTCTGCTTTGTGGAATTCTTTCTCTGCTCTCCTATGCGCTTCTTTACGCCATAAAACAATGGCATCTTTCTGGGACGGTCTCACTTTCTTTTTCCATTGTGCTTCCTCAACTTTCATAATGCATTCAGCATCCCATGTTCCTGAGGCAGGCCATCTATACTTCTCTTCTAGATCCTTCGTGTAATCCACCCATAAGTCTAAAAACAGTATGGCATCTAGCCCGTGCTTTTGATACATAAAATGACCAGGTGTGTCTCTAGGCGGGACGGGAACTGATTCTTCAAGTATCCCTTTCCTGGTCCCTATCTGACGTAATTTCGAGAACAGTGGCATGTTGGAACTAACTTAACGAAAACACAATATACACAAAAATAGACTGAAAACAACCATTCACACTACAACACTAAAATATTATGAACAGATACATTCTAACTAGTACATGGGGAAAACATGAACTTGAAAAACTGTTAACTTTATGTACTGGACTACAGTACAACCATACCGGTCTCATAAGGAGACACGTCTTTACCGTGCCCACTGAAAGGGGTACGTCTTTACCGTGTCTGTGTACCCAGACACGTCTTTACCGAGCTCAAATTAATGAACCCGTCTCTATGCGTTCCCAATAACGGTACTCACCGGGAAGCAGAACTTGAAGGCCTCGGAAACTCGATACTGCGTGACTGCGGTGCTGCTACTGCTACTGCGCATGCGCCTCGGAACAGGTGGGCCTCGGGATACCTCGGACCTTGCTCTCTCACGGCTTGGGCTCTGGTTGGGATGGTCCGTTATCCTCACCGCCTCGTGTGGATGCCTGGTCGCAGTCTCCGTCTCCTCCGTGGGCCTGAGGGAGTAGGCAGGAAGTCCCGCTGTCGTGTACACTTGAAGTCCGTCACGGCTGCAGAAAGGGGTCAGGGGCTGGACCTACATCACCAGCGCGTGGGGAAGGGGACTTGTTCCTGTTCGGGCGCCAGATTATGTGGTAAATAAAAGAATTACCCTGTCGGAATTTCTATACATTAACAAGGATCATGCATATAATGAGAGGCAGAGTCCGTGGTGTCCGATTCAAAAGGGCTTTAATTCAGTAACTCGAGTTAAGGGAGAATCGGGTTCCATCACCACTAAGGATCAGGAAGGATCGTCATCTGAACTTTATTCACAGAATACATTATTTATACTTTAAACATACATTAACTTGCATGGAGAAGGCGGAGCGCTCCAGGCGGAGCAAGCGAAGGAGAGAGATAAGAGCACATGGGCGTGAAAAGGGCGTGTAAGAAGGCGTACACGTGGGTGTTCCCTTGAGGTATCATAGGTGTGTCATAGGTGGGTGGATACATGGAGGGGGGTCTGCATGGTCAGCAGGAACCTTTACCCTATTTGTGTGTGCAACTTGATCATGACGTGGAATTGACGTGTAACTGGGGGATGCTGGGGGGAGCTGACTTTCGTGCTAGTAGAGAAACCTTGGATGTCAGGACGACCTGCACTTCTGGTATTATCTGATATCTTGAGTTTGGAGGATGTATTATCTGACTTAAAGATCGCTTGAGCAAAGGCTGCTCATCACTAAATGCTAGTGTGTACATATATTTTTTCGTGCATTGCGTTGGGGCCATGGGCCTTCTATGGATGCGAGTTCTGTAAATCACTTGAATGGAGACAGAAAGGCTAGGCCCTATCGTCTGCAGGCAGAATATGTTTACCTTTTTCATTAAGCAGGAATGTGTTTCTGTGGAGCAGAGCAGATAACTGTAAGCAAAATACTGTCTTGGCAGGCCGGGCTGGGCACCTCTCGGCTGAGCAGGAAGTATGTGAGAGGTCAGGGATACATAGCTAAACTGCAGCTTTCAGAGTGTCAGGAGGCTTGGAGCCTGAATTCGGGTCCTGGCTCAGCTGAGCCACAAAACGGGTTCATCTCGACTTTTAAACGTGCACCATGCAAATGCATTGGCAACACAGGCCTCGGTGCAGAATTAACGTTTCTTTCATGGAGGGCTTGGTAACTGACATGCTAACATCGGACGGAAATGCAGAGGCATTATTATTACAGGGATGAGAGGGGAAGTGCATGGTGACATGGACATACATAGGGTACATGTAGGGTACATGTAGGGGACACATTGGCCATATAAAATTTCTATTGCCTCAATTTAACCAAACCATCAGTAATACCATCATTGAGTATCTGGATGTGGTTGTGGAAACTGTGGACAATAACACCCAAACTAAACTTTTCAGAAAATCTGGCAACAGCCTCCTCCATGCTCTCAGTGGACACCCTGAAAATCTGAAATGAAGCTTCCGTACGGGGAGCTCCTCTAAGCTATAAGAGACTGTTGTGCAGGCAAGACTTTTTTCAAAGAGTGTAAGATCATGTTAGAAAGATTCAAAGCCAGTCGATACCGAGACTGCGTTCTCAAGAAAGCTGTCATATGCACCAGCCTTCTCAAAAGAGACAAGTTATTGGTAAAGAATACCATTACTGATACTTCTGAGTCCATTCCCTGACTCATACTGACATTCTATAACAGCTCCAAGAAGGTCAAAGAGATCTTTGAAAAAAACTAACCCATGATCAAAGGTAATTCAGTTTTCGGCAAGCAAGTAGGCATGCACCCCAGCATCACTTTCCACAGAAATAAATCCTTGGAGGTTACTCTTGTCAAAAATTACATCACTTTGAACAAGAATACTACACTCAACACAAAGGCTTTTACCTGTGCAGTTGTTGTATGGCATGTAACAACAGTTGGATTGTCAACACATACACCACCTACAATGGATCAACATGCACCATTAATCAGTTCTTGGCATGTAGTACCAGCCACGGAATGTATGCTTTTGTGTGCCCTTGTAATTTAAGATGCATAGACAGTACCATCTGCACATCCATTGAGTGAGGTATCATTTTACTCTGGAGATAGAGGGGATAGCTGAGTGGTAAGATATTTGTGCCAGCACTGTGATCCCAGACAGAAATGTGAGAAAAACGTGTTTTTAATTCTTTTTTATTGCAAAGAAACAACATAAACCAATACAAACCAAAACAAGTGCAGTAAAATGCGAACATTAAGAATTACATCAAGGGCCACAAAGAGGTGTTTAAAAAGACAAATCATTACATGGGGTCTTTGACATAATCATTTGCTTAGTAGTTTCCATCTGTCTCTAAAAAACATTACAGAGTCTCTTGATCAAATGACAGTGGCAAAGTATCACTGAAAGTAACACATAGCAGACCTCTACTTTCATTCCAGGTGCCCCATATTTTTGTCCATTTGTGTGGGCATCCTTTGCTCTCATAAATAACTATATCGGATTCCCAGTTGGTGTAGCTTGGCTTAACCACCCCCTTCCATGTCCTGGCGATGCTGTGCTTTGCCACCATACAACTCAGTGAAACCCACAGTCTTTCAGTTCTGAACAAATCCGTAGCATCCCAGATATTTAAAAGACATAGCCAGAGAGAAACTTCAATAGGTACGTGACATATCCGGACAAAGTTGACATAATCTTCCCCCAATATTTCCATTGGTGTAGATAGGTACCTGTATGGCCACAGCCTCGGGGGCATCCCGGGGAGCTGAGAATCCCCATTTTAACAAGCACTGTGCTAGTGTAGTTGGTTCTGTGGAGTACTTTAAGCAGTATGAGTTTGAAATGAGAACGGATCACCACCTCCCGGGGTGAAGGCAAGGCCTCCTTCCAGACTTCGTCAGTTGTGTCGCCTACTTCATTACTCCATTTAGTACGTAATTTGTCTTGAGCATCAGGTGTGTTCTTGAGGATTTTTCGATAAGTCAGTAACATGGCTTTCTCTGGAAGGTAATCATCTAATAGCCTGTCTTCTAAGGGTGAGGAGACCGGCAGGTTGGAACCTTTAAGTATTGCTTTAAGTAACAAGCTTTGTGCTCCCTGGTGCCTAGTGTGTGGCCCCCTGCTTGGGGATCGCCCTCCTGCGGCAATCCCCAAGCAGAAATCCGCTAGTGTGATTCTCCCCTTTCCAACAATACCTCTTCCATCTGCCTACATGCTCAGAGGACTGAGATAGTCCCACGAGCACGTAGGCAGTAAAACTGAAGTAAGCTATTTTCAGTTTCAGTAAAAAGACGCCAGCTTGCAGGGGGCGTTGATCGTAATTTTACAGGGAAAAAAATGCCTTGAGAGGTTATGGAAGCTCTTCTCCACCTCCCGAGGCAAAAAAAGGGAAATCCCTCCGCTGTTAAAGCAGAGGGGTATAGTGCTTATGTGCACAAGACAGAACGGTTCTGTCATGTGCACACGGGCATGTAGAAACTTTCCGTCATGAGAAAGGAAAGGGTTAACCAGTAGCATTTGCCACCTGGTTGTATATCATTTTTAACATGCTTCCACACAAAATTTGTATTTTGGTTTGCTAATTGCTTTGGTTTGCTAATAATGTTTCATGAATCTTCATGAAACAATCCTAAAATATCTCCTCCACCCCAGCTCCTTTCTCAAAAGTTTTGGGGTGATCCATCAAGTGGGGGCCATGAAATAGAGTGGGTCCCAAAACACATTTTCCCCTTGCATAGGAAAAATGAACAGTGATTCAGAGAAAACAACTGAATGGAATTACACCAATTTGGCAGAAAGGTAGATCTACACCCAGTAATTGTGCGTGCAATTTGTTATTTTGTGTGAATCTTTTGAGCAGTTTTTGAGAAATTAAGAGGCATATTTACAAGAAAGTGGCGAAGTGTGTCGTAAAGCCAAAAAGGCTAACGACACGCTTCGTCACTTTAGGAATGCAGGGCTGAACCATATTTACTAGAGTATGGAGCAGCCCTGCATTTCCCCCTGCACTGGCACTACATTTAGTAGCCTAACACCAACGCAGGCACCCTTGCACCATAGTGTAAGGGTGTCTGCGTTGAGGGGAAGATTGTGTATGTGCAGGTAGGACCCCCATCCTGCACATCAAATTTTCAATGCCGGTTTGTAACTTCTATATGTGCTGCTTAATGCAAATCGGCACTTTTTAAAATGATTGTTTATGTACATGTGTTTATAAACAATCATTGGTGTTTTGCTGTTTCTTGCTGTTCCCAAGGCAGCGCACATGGAAACAGCAAAAACAAGGAGAAATGCTTTATTTCCCCTGGTCTCAATGTTGACACTGCATCCTAATTATGCTGCTCTTGTAAATATTGGACAGCATCAAAATCAACGGGTGTTGTGGTGGAAACGCTCACCACAACACCCATTGCCTGCTCCTTTTATGCTAAGTGTAGCATGAAAGGGACCTTATTTACAAGGCAGCGTTAAGCTACGTTAAGTGGCTTAACACTGCCTTGTAAATAAGGCAAAGCTATCGCCATCACGTCACAAAAAGTCATGTTGTGGTGGCAATAGGGGCTTGTAAATATGCCCTTAAGTTTCAAAATATATATGTTTTTCATGCCCTGGTACCTTCAGTGAGTAACCATGAGGATTTATGGATACAAGTGTTAAAACTATATGATTTTATTCAATGGACGCAACCTGAAGAAATGGTTGCCCTCTAGGTGGAAATTGGGATTGAAACCGCTGATCCACTGCATTGTAAAAAAAAACAAAGGAAGGGCTGGGGTGTTTCTCAAACATGCGGTTACTTGACCACCCAATCAGTGGATGAAAACAGATGTATGACAAGGGTGAGCAAAGGTCCTGCATAAGTTTTCATTTTCGTACTAATGTGCATAAGACAGGGGGTTTTGTGAATTTTTGGAGGAAAGTGGTGCAGAGTAAAGGGCAGTGATGTAGAGAAACAACTGCCTGCTCTGTTTTTGCATTTGGTTCCGGATTCTGCTTGGAGGATGGTGTGGGGAGAATAGAGAGCGAGAGCGAGAGTGGATTGTTATTCCGGACATGTGCATATAGGAGTAGAAGCTTGAGGTAGGTTCTGGCCTGCAGGAAGAACCATAGTGTTCTTTTTCAGCTTGATTGTGAGTGTATTTGTGGCATTTCATGCTTTTGGAGAGTATTTATTATACTGAGCGTGTGATTTCACGTGTGGACAAAGCTGAGTTGAAACATACAGATACATGCTGTGGATACAATGTTGATTGTTTCAGCAAAGAAGGGTGCCATAATAATAATATCTCTAAATGCCTTGAATAAAGGAAATATTGGAATGCTTCGAATGTATGGTATCAAAATAGGAGTTGCAGCATGGATTGGTGAAATCTGTGTGGTCCCGCCATGTTTTTTTCTGGATAGTGAATGTAATATATCCTGCATGTCACAGGGCTTTGAAGGGTCAAACAGGCAATTGAATTGTACATTTATGCGTCAATAGTATAGGAAGGATTTCCAATATTTAAGTGAACAGTTCTAGGCAGTAGCCTTTGCTTGAATGTAGCAGAAAGGATGTTATGGTCAACAGTACTATAGGTGGCTGAGAAGTCTAGAAGCTCGTCAAAGAACTGAATTGGGTACAAACAGGTCTTCTTGAAGGTACAAGATATGAGAATAAAGACCATGAACTAATATTTGATGTTATTATTGCACAGGGATCAACGGCTTGAAATTCAATCATATAACAAACATAATTTGCATTTCTCAGGGAACTTTTTTTTTTCCTTGATAATTTAACAGTTGCAAGTTGCAACTGTTAATTAACAACGTGGGGCGGTCGTTTTTTGGGTTCCCTTTGATGCAGCTTTTGTATTTTTTGCTTTAAATATTAAACCACAGGACCGTGCGCAGAGGACACCTCACTGCCTACCAGTAGATATTGCTGACAAGGATTGTGTTTCTTACTTGAGTGAGGATCTCATCCCTCTCAGTTAATAACTCCCGTTCTTAAATGGAGGTTGCTAGAAAGCTGAATATATCTGCCCTGCAGAGAGGGGTCCCAATGAGGAGAAAAGTACCACATTAGAGATGGTCGAAGAGAGGCAGTACACCCTTCACTGTCAGCAATTAGCAGCCAGGGTATAGAGGCACGGAGAATAAGAACAAATGTCGAGAAGACCAGCCAAGCAAATCCTCAGAATGTTGAAAAATCCAAAATATTTATTACTTGAAGATGTAAATTTTAATATTACACAAATCCATCTGTTACCGTAAACTATAACTGCACATAGAGTGGCATATTTACAATGCAAGCGAGTCTCTTGGCTCAACACCAGGCTCCACCACTTCTGAAACACAGAGCTGCACCCTATTTACAACAATATGGTGCAGCCCTGGATTTCCCCCTGCGCTGACGCTAAATGTAGCTGCCTGAAGCCAATGCATGTACCCTTGCACCATAGTGCAAGGGTGTATGTGTTTCAGGGGAAGATTGTTTATGTGCAGGAAGGTGTCCCTTCCTTCACATAAACAATTTTTAAATAGTGTTTTGTACCGTCTATGTGTGCTGCTTAGTGCAGCACACATAGAGGTTGCAAAAAAGTAATCTTTTAATGATTGTTTAAGTGCAGTAAGAGACACCTTCCTGTACATAAACAATTAATAGTGTTTTGCTACTTCTATGTGTGCTGCACAACACAGCACACATGGAAACAGCAAAAAGGAGGAACATTAAGCATTTCTCCTCGTTTCAGCAGGATAAGGCCAGTTTTTCCCTGGTCTTAAAGTTGTCACTGTCCCATATTTACGCCACCCTTGTAAATATGAGGCAGCTTAAAAATCAATGGGTATCGTGGTTGATCACCCACTCCAACATCCATTGCCCACCCCTTTCACCCTAAGTATAGCGTGAAAGAGTGCCTTATTTACAAGGCAAAGTTAAGCCTCATTAAGTAGCTTAACACTCCCTTGTACATAAGGTGAAGCCACCTCAACGTCCAAAAAAGTGACGTTGTGGTGATGATAGGGGCTTGTAAATATGGCACAGAGTTCTATAGGAGTCCAAGCAATTTAGTAGGAAGTAGGCAAGATATTGTTGAGTTCCAGTCTTCTACCGAGTTAAGTTCCATCATAATTAAATTGCAACAGAGAATTGAGCGCAATTCTTTTCTGGCTAGGAGGAGACCAATATTTCCTCCTCCTGTGGGTTTATAAATGACTACTAATATTTACCTTGTGATTCCTTCCTCGCTGTGATGAGTCTGCAGAAAATGAGGCACAGTGGGTGCATTTAAAACCTTGCAGGTAACTGCTTTTGTGTTTGCAAATGTGTGTATTCTTTTTGGCATGGTGGACAGGGCTGGACTGACTACCAGGAAGTTTGGAATGCTGCCGACCTGGGGGCTGATTTCACTGCGGTGGGGGCTGATTTCGTTCATGGAGACCTGTATGTGCTTCAAAATAATCAAAGCAAAACAAATTTCGTTTAGCACACACAGGGCTCCATGAATGAAATACCTGCAGGACGTTACAGTGCTTCTTGCTCCATTTAACCACCAATTATACAAGGGACTACGTATATGTGATAACACAAAGCATATTGTCATTATGGCTTTTTTCAATTTTTTTGTCAAGAGAGACTCTTCCTGTGTAGTTCAACTGCAACTATGTGCGTCTCCATCCACATAGCACCAAAAACCTCTTCTTTATCATCAAACCTTTTCTGAAGTGGATCAGATGTAGGTTACTGAACCTAGCACGCCACAATGTGATTCGAAAACAACACTGTTCACATGGCTCCAGATTGCAAAGCCCCACTAGTCCAGGGGACACTAATACGACGACACATATATGGCATTTACCTTATAGTTCAATGAAAATTGCAAACGTTTAATCAAATTAGTTATCTAGTGATGCAGTTCTAAATTTATCTCACTGATTCTGACCCGCAGCTTAATTTGATTTACTAACGTGTCTGAAAAAGGACTTTTACTCTCCTGCAGTTCTAAAGTTCACTTGATCAGCTCCTGGATAATGACTGTTAATTAATCACTGGAATCTGAACGTGTGGTTTTTTAAAGAGAGTGATGGAATTCAGGGCCGACTTTAGCACAGGTGGTGCCCAGTGTGACAATCTTTTTTAGCACCCCCCTCATGACCTCCTCCTCAGATTCCCTGACTACCACCAAGTAAAAGGGCCCCCCATCTCTCCATAGACCATCTCTCACATACATTTCATTTGTTTTAAAGTGCAGGTAAAGGCTGGCTTTACTAATCCAGTCAGCTATCCACTTTAATTCCAGATCCGTTCTTTGGAGCAAGCATATTAACCCTCTGCACTACTTCAAAACTGCCACTAGACAAAACTCTGATCTCTCTCTCTAGCAGGAACAATAATCATAAGATGTTTTCGGGACATTTTTATTTCTGCCTGAAATCTGGATGCACAAGGAACTCTGCATCAGCTGCTTTTAAATCGTAAGTTATTCCTAAACTCTGAGCCCCCCACTTGAGGGCAGAGCCCCCTCCAGATTAGCACCAGTCGCGCTGCACTAAAGCCGGCCATGATGGAATTATCATTGAAAAGGTTCGCCGACTTCATTCCAGTAACCACTGAAATCATGTTTCAATATCTCAAATGCGGTTCATGTAGAACCTGTTGGTGAGAGCAGCCGTAAAGTAGCTTCAACCCATGTTTGACTCCTTTTTTTTTTTGGTGACCATGTCCACGTGGACTATCATCCAGGAAGAAGGTATGGGATCTATCAATCTTGGTGTCTGTACTATAAAATTACAGAGGATTATTGGCTATTGTCCTGAAGGTACTTTTTAACTTATTGGGTAGTGTCATTTTAAGGAAATAACAATGTAGACATATTGGGATTCTTGCTCCGACTGAGGATTTATAGCCACTCCTTTGAGCAGAGTAGACTCAATCTGTTGCATTTATCCCACTCAATTCTGCCTCCTCAGCTATCTCTTCTGAAGGATCATGGGACTTTGCTCTATCAACATAATATTTTTTTATATTTCTTACTTCTGTGGTATTCTAAGTAAGTGTGTTTTTCCAGAAGGACATGAAAATGGTTGTCTTATCTTTTCAGTTTGGCAGTTGCATTATGAATGTAAATTGTTTGAAGTGCAACAGAATAAAACTCAGTGTCCATTACCAGATAACAAAGCTTCTTCTTTTGGTTTTACATGGCCTTCTAAGATGCTGCCACCATTCCTGGGTTCTATACAAATTCGATCCCTTTGCAGGCAACATGAGTTCTAATAGCTGATTCTGAGCTGACCAGGAAACCACATATTGGCTCAGCCCCAAAAGGCTGCATTTTCCATCTCTGCATGCAAAAGAGCTCATTTAGCTTTGGGTGGTAACTTCACATTAGAGGAAGTAACAGATCTGTGCATTTCCTCTAGCACATGGGTATTATCGTGGAGTAAACCACACCATTGGAGTCTCCTCTGAATTTGTTGCTGCCTTCAGAAGTTGAAGGATTCTGTGATACCAAAGATCTGTAAATTAGAGCGTATATTTTAGCTTCAGTGAGATCAACACTTCAAAGATCTATTGACTTAGCTTTCTAGAATTCCAAAACGTGGTCTTAAAAGTAAAACTTTAATTGAAGTATGGCTGTTGATTTTACTCTGAAATTAGCGATTCAGTGCACGAAACACTTGCCCAAATACTGCCACAACATCTCTACCAAAAATTAGAAACAAAAAATGGGCAACTGTAAGCACCGCAATAGAAGTGTGTGTGCTGCTAATATGAGCTATTGACGGTAACAGGAACTACAATGAGCTATTTTCAAGTGTTTCACAAAGTAGCTAAAATGGCTTGTGGAAGTTGTGCAAATCGAATTTTACATCACTTTGGTAAACCTTCAAAATATATTGCACTAAATTAAAACGATGCAATTACCTTTGAACTGCTACAGCAAAGTTACAACAATTGCAAATGAACCAAAATCGGAGCTAGGGAGTTATGAATGATCTTTCCATCTCCTCACATCAGCTTTTATTGGTTTAGCGCACCATCAAATGTCAGTATATTGGTAATCTGACATTTCACTGCTTTGTGAATTTGAAAACTCTCAGGAAAATGTTCAGAGTGCTACAGAAAAACTGGTATTTAAACAACTATTTCATCCCAGCTCGGTATAAACATAATATGTGAAGTGTAGCACTTCCACAGTGCTGCAGACCTGCTAAAAACTTAATTAATTGTGCAGGGAACAAACTATCGGATTTATCTCCATTGGCTTCCATTATCAAGCCCTCTGTATCTGCATTTATGATGTTCATAGCATAGGACTTCTGTGCTCAGGCTTTGAGATATCAACCATCACTTTGTCGATGGTTACCTTTTTTCAATCTTCTTTCTTTCTCCAGAATGCATTGAGCTAAAGCTCGGTGCAGAACACGTTCATGTCTGTCTCCAAAACTGTGCATTGATCTACCTCATACACAAAGAGTCATCTGTGACCGTCATATATTACGGAAAGAGTCAACAAACTGTAGCCGGATTCCTAAAAGGAATCATAAATTCCTGCAGGAGTAATATTCGTCTTAGTTCAGTCATAATTAAATACAAGTGTTTATGTATTTATTTTGGTGGCATGGTGAAATTTTTAATTTGATGATGGGCGTAGGAAGTTGCCATTAGCCTGTCTTAATGGCAAAGTTCTATTCACTAACTTCTCTTAAATGCTGTGAAATGTTTGAAAATATATATATAGTTTTATGAGTTTTTTATAGCGCAAACTAAACCTGAGACATTGGGCAGCAGAGCGCTTTACATGAGTAACCAGGGGGCATATTATCAAGGGGGTTTATCTCCGCTTTTTTGGCCTTAAAAGCCAAGAAAGCGGAGATAAAATTATCTCCCTATTACCTAGCTGTCGCTAAAACCAGTTAGCGACAGCTAGTAGGAGATAGCGACCATCTTGGGCCCCGCTTTGCATGTCAGTGAAATTTATCACTAATGACATGCAAAGTGGGCGTGCCAAGATGTTAGCGACTGGAAACAGTCGCTAACATCGCTATCTCCTTTTACCAACTTTTGGAGATATTCGCGCTAAGCTTGTTTATCTCCAAAAGCTAACACCTGCCCCTGAGCAGTTCTTAGCCATGTTATCCAATGGTAGGTGGATAACATGGCTAAGAGCATTAGCTCGGTAATGCATGAATATCGCGGACTTTTCAGCAATATTCATGCATTTCGGACGATTTTTATCGCTTAGGAGATAAACCTTCATAATAGCAAAGGTTCCTAAGCGATAAAAATCGCCGCAGCTCGGCGATAAAAATATTGCCGCTAAGCCAACATAGCGATAATTATCGCTAGGTGTTGGTAATATGCCCCCAGATTCGTTACACAAGGACACATTCATTTTTGTAAGGCACGGGGAGATTAAGTCATTTGCCCAAAATCACAGGATGTTGAGTCTCGAACACTGTTCCCCAACTTCCAGGCCGACTATCTAGCCCAAGGCTACATCCTCGCCTAGTGCAATGGTGGCCGAAAAATTATTTGACTGGCAGGTATTGTTTTGTGTATAGCTGTTATGACGAAATGAAGCAATTTTTGTTTGCAAATTACAAGGTTTACAGTGAAAGGTTTGAATCAGACCCAAGGCGTTTTATCTCCACTACTGTATAGCTTGTTATGCATCAGTCTCAATCTCACCAACTTTGAGATTTTCATTGGGGTGGGGAGGAGGGTCAAGGCATAATATTAAAAATAATATTAATAATAACAATAATATTAATATTGTTTATCATTATTAATATCAACACTAATATTATCCTTATTAGCAATTCTTATTATGGCAGATAATTGAACAATAATATTAATATTTACAACCATAATAACAATCATAATAAAAACACTCATCCTATTAATAATAATAATAATACATGCATATTATTATGGTTGTTATTTTTACTATTATTATTGCTGTTATCTTTATTATCAATAATAATATTGCTCAATTATTATTGCTATTGTTATTATTATTGTTGTTGTTAGATTTGTAAATATCATTATTAATATTATTTTAATATTACTACTATTAACATTTTTAGTAGTCAGGGCCAGCTTTAGCGCTGGTGGCTCCCAGGGCGAGTATGAGTGACCTCTCCATGAATTCCCTCACTACCACCCTTTAACAGTGCCCCTCAAGTCTTCATAACCACGCTCTCTCACATGGATTTAATTCGTTTGAGAGCACCACTCATCCCAGTGTAGGGTGTGAGAGCCCTTTACATCACAAACACATTACACAGAGATAATCATTCAGTGTATAGGATATGTTACATAAGACAGAGGAATACAAGGTGTAGGATCACATGCCATCCATACTGGTAGGCAGTATAGTTTAAGAGTGCTTGGTCTGGAGAAGCACAAACTGGAAGTGAAAAAAGTAACACCATGGATGGAGGTTCTACCCTTTTTGTAACATTAGGATAATGAAAGAAGGGAACAAATCAAAACGTTCTAATCTATACCATGCAGTTAGCATGCAGCTCTTTGATGGCAGTTAATAGTTCACTGTTTTATGCTAGGATTTTAACTTAAAAACTGCAAGTAGCAAAAGTATCTCTATGACAAAAAGTAGTAACCCACTGCATGGTACGTGCCTTGCAGCATGCATATTAACCTTCTGCGCTACCTTATGATGAGAGTCAAAACTTCCAGTAGACAAAACACTGAGCTCTCTCCAGGAAGAATATTAATCACCAGAGTTCTTTTCACATATTTATTGTTGCCTGAAAATATCTGGAGGAAAGGGATTTGGCAGCTGGTCCTTTTAAAACCATAATGTACTTGTACATGGGGCACCCCCACCTGAAGGCAGCGCCTGAAGGGGTGGCACCGGTCGCACCACCCTAGAGCTGCCCTGTTAGTAGTGGTAGTAGTAGTATAACTTAAAATTGTATTATATTTCCAGTCTAAAATGCTCTTAAGGCAAATAACATATGCACTTGAAAGTTCAAACTGATCCCTTTCTACATGTGCATGCTGTTTCGACATTATCACTACAACATTCGCATTAAAGTGCTGATGACAAAAAAAGGTTCGGAAACAAAGGTTTTGAGAAATTGAATAGGGATCTGCAGTACAATGACAGTGTTTTATTTGAAAATAAATCGAAAACAGTTGAGTGCTGCTTATGAAAGACCAAACGAGGAATGCGTCCACGTCGAGGGCGCACAGTGGGTTTTATTGTACTGCAGCAGTAACATTGAGCATAATCCTGCCATGAAGTCATGCAAATGACTTGTGCTGACGGGCAAGCAGACAATTTGTTTTATTCCAAAAGCAGTGGTTCCTCAGCATGGGACCATGTCCTGCTCAATGCAAAATGACTGCATTGTCACCAGAGATAAGCAGGCGCATTTGGTGAAATTCCTTTTTAGTTTAGACCACAGCACTGAAAATAACGAGCTTTGATCTGTTGTATTTTCAATCCCTATGCGCTGTAACAGTGATTGCATATTGCACATCCTGGGGCGGATTTATGTAAACATCCCATGTTTGTGCATGTAAAATGCTTTCAAAAATACCACAAGCTTAAGAAACAGATGGAATAAGGATTAACAAATCAAATATGTTTTACCTAATCGTAAGCAGAACCATTAAATAACCAATTCAAAAAAATAACAGGACCCCTTTACTACTTGTATGAGGCGTCTATTTGCCCAACCGATATAAAGCTTGTTGATTTTGGATACACTTTGCCACGTGCTGGAACAAACACCAAGCTGACAATTGGGGAGCTCGAATATGACGACAATGACGGGGGGCACACGCATCACATTGCTCAGGGTTATCATCACTCTGCTAATAAAGGCACCGTTTGTGTATTGCACCAAGGTTCCTATGGATATTTCAAAGTTCTAGTACACTACAGAATGGCGAGTTAACGTCAATTTCCTTAGGGGATCATCCTGGTCGCCTATGTTTCAGTCAGTTCAAAGGATTCTCATTGATAATATTCCGTCTGCAGGGAGCCAGTGGAGTGCTTTCAATGCAGGCTTGATGTGGTCGCATCCCTGCAGTTTGAGGCACATTTCTGCTGCTTGGTTCTGGAGACTCAACTGTTTGTTGGTGACTTTCTATCAAAGACTGTTGGGAACAATGTTACAGTCATCCGAGTGGGAATCAAAGGGATCCGGTCAGCTCTACCTGGTGTGGAAGGACTCTACTCTGCAGTGAGAACTATCTATCCATGCCCTTGAGCACTAAAAACTTCTGGAAATTGAAACATATTTCAGAATCAAATATAGCACACAAGGGATTAATTACAAACCACTTGTGCCTCCAGTGAGTCACTTTTTCCCATATTAAAAGTGACGCACTGGTGGTGCAAGAGGCTTGAAAATAAACTCCAAAGTTTGCTAGTTTTGAGTGTGGTTGAAGGGATGTTGTTATATTGGAGCGGCTTTGAAATGGCAGTGAGACGGATTCACGTGCAGGTATGAGCAGGAGTTCCACCTGGAATTTGTTCAGACAGAGTGAATTCCTAAGCCTTACACTTTGAGAGCCAGAGGATGCGAGAAGCACAAATTCCAGCAGCCAATCTGTCTGTACTGGGAATGTGGTGGTAGTACACTGATCAGGAAACTATAGCACAACTGATTAAATAGAGATGGGAACAGATAGCTCAAGCCAAATCTCACGTTTTCTTTTACTCTAGGTCCCATATGAATCACTCCAAATAGAATTTCTGCTAAGACTACATTCTCTCTCATTTCTCAGGAAAGATTTGTGGAAAGTCTACTATGTGGCATTTGTTCTGAGCGTCTTTGTCTTCCTCGGGCTTTAGAATGTGGATATGCGCTCTGATAGTTTCTAACTTCTTGTTCCTCTGTGTCTGCTGATGTTGGTGGCTCACCTCTATGGGCATCGGGTCCTCACCATAGTTTTCTTCCACCTTTTTGTTTACTAGCGCACTAAAAATGCCAACCCTTACTGCAAGGAAGTGTAAGCACTAGAGTATGGCAGTGAATCTGTCAGATGGCTGGTGCATGTCGTGTTTGAGCAGACACGGTGGGGGGTCTTGAGGGATGCCCTGGGAGTGCGGTCAGGGCGTCAACCTGCTTCTAATGAACAGGGGCAGGGGAAGGCCTAACTTATTCAGCGGAGCTGCAATAAGGTAGGTCCACACTCTCGCTCTGCTCACGCCGTCAGCCACGTGCGCTGACGTCATCATTTATTATATACTCCCTGGTCCGAGCCCGGTCCAGGGAGTTGAAAGTGCAACAATGTTGGGCAGTGTCCGGGTGGCTCACAACAGTGCAGACACCTTTCTCATTACCTGCCCAATTTTTACAGTACATGTGTTAATTCTACAATTACTATACAAAACGTTTGCTAGTGGGTGCTCACCTCATCCAGGTATGGCTCAATTTTAGGAGTATATTTATGGCTTACAAATATGTACATTGGGGACCCACCAGGGTCAATTGCACGTGACATTTCCTGCAACCATCTAGTTGCAACCAGTTTGTAGCTTGCCTGTCGTTTTGGCTTTCGGGGCCAGGGATTTGTAAATGGCCTCAGACAAGACAATACCACTGCACCTTATGGACTTCTGGGCAAGGGAAACCGTTGGTCCACTGTGCTCCTTTTGAAAGAATAAAGTTGCACCCACTATGCTTAGAGATTCAAGTACATCCTGATAAGATTTTTCCAATTCATATCCAACAATATTCTTAAACCTAGGTACCTAAAATCTTGCAGTTGTTCAAGGGGTGGAACATCAAACCTAAGTGTGTTCCTAAAGAAGTAGTCTATTCTAAATATTCTCTTGGCTTTAGCAGTGTTAGTAAGTAGACCTTTAAATCTTTTAATGCGTAGAACTTGTCAAATATATCTAATAGGTTCGATGGAGGTATTGCCATCATTATCACTAGTAGAGCATTTTCAGCAAACAAAATGCAATTTTGGAACCACCTTAAGAAGGTTCATCATTGATGCCAGTGTTCACTAACTCTTTACAAAGAGAGAAGCGATGACATGAGTGAGCACCTGTGGTGCATGCCTGTCTTTACAGGCAATGGCCTTGTTATTTTCACCTGCTGCTCCCCAGCACTTCTATCATGCAACCTTACTAATATATTAAGAAACAGAATGGAATATCCAGATCATGCAATGAGTTCCAGGGCAGGCTTATGGGGATATTGTCCAAAATAGACTAAAGGTTTACAAACACCTTATACAAAGGGTCCACCTTAGGTGATGCTCATTTGTCCAGAAGTGGATTACATCTAAATGTCTTAACTACTGTAATGATCTGATTTTCTTTTCAAACACTGCTGTTGAGTGTGATAAGCATTATTATACTTGACCCAATATTCCAATACAGGAAATAGAATGCATGTACAAATATTTTGAAGACTATTTACTAAGCTTACTGGGCGGCAAAAGCTGGGGCGTTTCTGCAGCCTGTTGTATTCAGTGCCCCCAGCCAGGATTTAGGTACATGGATCCATTCGTAATGACACTGCTAACAAGCAGGATGTAGTTGCTTCAAAACACAGGCTCAATTTTTTTTAAATCAACTAGAAATGTATCAGAACCCTCTGCCTTTCTCCCTTTTTGTTTAATAATTTCTTAGAAAGCCTCACTTAAAACAAATGGTTCAGGATGGAGATACTATTGGCAGGTGTAATTATTGCAATCTAGCCACTTCTTGCCTGATCGGTTTCAGAGACTAATAATGAACAAGCCAGCAATCTTCATTGATGTGACTTTCTGCCTTTGCGTGGTGTTGCACGTGCTACTGTTTGCTGCTATATGCTAGAGTGACTTCACATCTCTTGACCTGATTGCTTCAACAAGCTGAACCCTCTTGCGTTCTCCCACTCTTCCTTTGTTTCCCTCAACATGGTTTTATGAAGTCTCTTTCTTGCTCTTATAACACATGGGATTTTTCTTCTTAGAGCCTCCTAGAAGGAAAAATGGCTCATCTGTAGCCTGTATCAAACGATGGATGTAACTGTCTTTAATTACCCTCCTACGACAGGCGGTTTTAGTGCATTACTGAACTGTATATTTCAGTACACTGATGTTGATTCAAAGTTCTTGTGCCCAAAGACCCTATGACGCTTGCAATGAAATTTGTCATAAAGGGAACCTGCTGCTACATAATCTTACTTCACTCTTCACCAATTAGTTGCCACTAACACCTTATCACAACCCTCAAGGCTTGTAGATGAATGCTGAAAGGTGCTTCGTAAGAGGTGTAAAACTAGCGGACCATGATCAGGTGCCAGACAGTCCTCAACTAGCGTGTCAACCATGAGACTCCGCTTAGGGTAGTCCAGTATGATATAATAGATTGTGCAGCACAGTGTTGATGGTGCATCGCCACATGGAGTCTGGCACGGACAAGCCACTGTATGTACATAGAGAATGTATTAAGGTTATCAAAGCAAGATGGTGACCAGAAACCTGGATAGTGCTTGATGTGACCAGTAGCTGTCCGAGGGATACCCCAAATGTGGACTCCCTCCCTGGAATTGTTGCATTATCTCTCCATAACTCAAAGAATGCATTGAAAAGGCTGTATACTTAAGGAGCACGTGAAGCTTGAAGGCGATGGTGCTCAGTGTGGGTGAATCCGCTCTGTACTTCGTAGCCCTCTTGTACATTAAAAGCATCAATAACTTTCCATTTTCAAAGGTTAGTGACAACTGTTAGATATCTTAATAGACACAATTAATTTCATTAACTGTGCTCTTCAGATCAATATATTGGTTCAGGATACGAGTCCCTTCCAGACTGCTGCTGAGGCACTTTACTCTCAGGATACCGAGGACTTTGTACTCCACAATTTGGACTAGATTTACTGCCCACTGTGGTGCGAAGTAAAAATGTGATATTTAGCAACAAATTCACAACAATCAAATGCGCAGATGTTCTGTGATATGCCAGCAAGGTTCTTGTTAAATAGCTTTAGAGGTGACAAGCACACTCCCAGCCATTGCCAGCCCCCATCCCTCCCCAAATAGATTAGGATGATGAGTGTCCAGCCTTATATCTTTTATGAAACATGAGGGCGTTATGCACTGCATTGGATGACCCCAAGCACCTGAATTTTCCCCTGGTGCTAACAAATATAGTAAGTCGTTATTTCAAGGCTGTGATAGGACTAAGAGACCGTTTTATGCAAACTGTATTGCATTCCCCAGTACCCTTCCCTGAGAATATCTAGGGAATTTAATCACTAATCTAGTGTGTGTCATATACAAAGTACTTTTTCATGCAATACAATCCTTGCCTATATGTTAATCAAAGCATCCAGATTTTATAGAGTAGAAGCTAGCTGCCTAAATTCTTGGACCTTTATTTATAAATAAAAATAAAACTATCTTTCTGAGCAGCGCCCCTAGATTGTTTGCCTTTTCATTGACCTATTTTTCTGGAATTATGGCTCTGTAAATCATTCTACTGACACACAGTCTACAATTTGTGCATGTTGTCCCTAAAAATGAGATCAAATTAGCTTCACTGAATTGACTTATTTAACTTTCCACTAAAGCTATAATTAGTTGATTCAGGAACTGCATCAGTCGTGTGGCAGCTAAAAGTTATAAGTGGGCAACTGTATATATTTGCAATACTCACATGTATAACTAAAACAAATATTGCTCCTGGAATGCCAGTGTGCCCTGGCTAGCTGCTGCACAAAACTCTGCTGTAACACATGTCAAAGAATGTGCTCTGCTATGTAGAAAAAGCTTTTTTTTTATAATCAACTTAATTGTTTTTTGCACATGTAAACAAAAGATTACGGGCTAGATGTAGGAAGCATTTTTGTGGTCGCAAATGACCTGATTTACAGAATCATGTCATTTGAGACTGCTTTACCTATTGTTTAAAGCCCAAATTGCAATTCTGTAACTTGTTACCAAATCACAATTTGGGTTTTGCGAGTCAATATTTGGAAGCGGCGTGTTGAGGGTGTCCCTTCCTAATACCGCATTGAAACGGTATGTATGAATGTTTTGCGACTGAAATGTGGTAAAAAACATTCACAATTTACCACCATTACCATTCTCCTCCCACTTCTGTCCTTAAATTTGGGCATTATATCTAACAAGTCAGGACATAGGCTAAATTACCACAGTGAAGAGGATTGGGGGTAGTGGGCAGCCATTTCTAGTTCCTCACCGAATGAGAAAAGAGCAGGGCAGTGCCTAAGGCTCTGAGTATAACAGTTTGATGTATTTAGGGATTCCTGGGCATCCTTTCAAAGAGACTGCTCAGGAAGGTCCAGTCTACTGAGTAAAATGCTTTCTTGAAATCTAATAGTAGTAGGTCACAAGGATTTGGTGCATCATGAAGAAGGAACAGAGTGACATGTACATGTCATATGCAGTGGTGATTACCGCCGTTCGCATATAACCACATTGATCCGTGAGGACCAGGGTGAACAGAACTCATTAAAGCCATGTAGCTAGCATTTTGAAGAATTTGCAAATATCTTTACTTCTGTTTTAATTAAGGATCAAACTCAAACTTGATTTCACTCTTACCCCTTTGACTTGTGTGTTGGTTTATAGACCTCAATACCACATGCCCAATTTTCCTCACTAAGGGGGTCATTATGATTGCGGTTTTTCCGCATCCTCGGGGCCGGCGGAAGCCACCGCCGGCCCAGAGGATGCGGAAAAACCGCAGCAGACTGACCAAAGACCCACCGCCACTTTAGGATGACTGGTGGGTCCTGGTTTCCGTCCGCAGCTTTTCCGCCGCGGTCGGCTTACAACCGCGGTGGAAAAGCTCTAATATGGTGACGGTGTCTTCCAGACACCGTCCACCATATTAGGATGGCCTGTAAATTATGCTTTTCCGTGGCGGGTTTTCCGCCGTGGAAAAGCATACGGAACTTCACTGCGGGGGCCCGTTGCGGGCCCCCTAGGTGAAGGGGGGGTGGGGAGTGCACATGGGGGGTACCTATAGTACCCCCCTGCATTTGCATGCAGAAAGCGGCAGGAACCGCGCGGTGCCTGCCTCTTACTGCATGCAAATGCAATGCGTGCATTTTTAACATTGCCGCGGGTACAGCTTAAAGCCGCACCCGCCGCAATGTTAAAAATAGAGGATGTGACCGCCAGGGTGGCGGTCACATCCTAATTGCACAGGAGGGAACTCCGCATGCCATGCGGAGGTTCCCTCCTGCTCTGGGGTCGCGGACGGACGCAAGTCCGTCCGCGATCCTAATGAGGCCCTTAGTGCCGGATTATATCTCCCATATGGTGATGGAGCAAGCTAATATTTTGGTAATTGGGGATTTCAATAATTGAGCTAATGAAATGACGGGTAATCCAGGAACCCTGGAATTACCCAAACTACATATGATGTTCCCATCTCATATAAAATGACATACCCTTGACCAAGTTTGGACCACCAACGTCACAATGACTAACTCAACAATTGCTCTTTGTGTTTGGTCTGACCATTTTCTCATTATATTCACTCTTAGCAATTTGACCCTATTCAATCCTTTAGCCAGTTCGATGGCATTTGCCAGGAATTTGACTCATTTCAATATTCTTTCTTCTGTAATTCGCTAGCTATGTTGCTGCCTACTAAACACACTAATATAGACCAGTTTGAGGAAAATATCAATGCATGGTTAGTAGATACTAGCAATTTGTTTGCCCCTCTTAGATAAGTTAGGCTGGCTAGGCACCATGATGCTCAGAAATGTTTTTCCAATGATTTTAAACTTGACAAACTGGTCCTCCGTCGCGCTGAATGGAATTGGAAAAAGAACTACTCTCCAGATAAAAGGTAAATCTAGCAATTTATAAAAGCTAAAACACCTATTTTTCCAGAAAGATTCAGAATTCAAATATTAAATACAAAGACATATTTTCAATTATGTCTGAATTATCTAATCCTGACAAAGTGACGGTAAAAATACCAGGTACGCAATTTTTATGCGAAGCGCTTAATTCCTTTTTTATTGATAAAATGAATGCTATCAAGGATAGCATCCCCTCAAACTCTGCCTCTGGGAACTCACCTGCTACTGTTAGGAACTCTCATTTTTCGACTGAAATAGCTCCTATTATCAAGGAACACTTTTCTGACTTACTGGTTAAGGCAAAACCAGGGTCTCCCTCTGATGACAGCCCCCCTCGAAGAAATATTCTTGTCTTTCCCTGACCTTGCTTTATCATTCTTTAACGACTCTCTAACTCAGGGCCTGGTTCCCAGCATCTTTAAAAAAACAGTTTTGGTCAACTGTTAAAGAAAATTGGTACAGACCCACTTATTTTGACTAACTATTGCCCCAATTCATTGGGTGCTTTTCTGGCCAAAGTGTTAGATGCACATGTTGCCAACTGCCTTTGCTCCTTCCTTGAGCAATATCATTTTCTTGATCCCCATCAGGCAGACTTCCGTCCATATCATTCAATTGAGGCAGAATTTCTGACCGCGCTGGATGAAATGAGGGAAGAGGCAGACATGGGCTCTACACAGGAGCGTGTGCTCCTCAACCCATCTGTGGCCTTTGACACACAGTCAAGAGGATGCGGGCATCCATGGAATGGCTCTCAACTGGTTTGTGTCTTTTTTGAAAGATCATTCCCAGTCGGTTCGGCTGTCCTGTCTTGGCTCTCCTAATGTGAAACTGACCTGCGGTGTATTGTCCCTCTCCCCTCATCTTTTTAACCTATACATCTAGGGCCAGATGTAGGTGGCCATTTACCGGCCGGTAACGGCCGATTTCGGCCGTTACCGACCGGTAAATGCAAATTGAGATGTAGGGCCCTGTATTTTACAGAATCGGTAAATTTACCGATCGGTAAATTTACCGATTCTGTAAAATACCGAATCGGTATTTTATCAGATTCGGTAAAATTGATATGTAGGTGGGACTCTTCTGAGTCCCACAAGCATTACAGAATCGGTATTTTACCATCAAATTCTATTTGATGGTAAAATACCGATTCCAGTGTGCATGCACATGTGTGCATGCACACCTGTGCCATATGACAGGCAGACCTGCCCTTAGGGCAGGTATGCCTGCCACATGGCACCCGAACCTTTTTTGGGGGTGCTAGAGGGTGTCAAAGTGACACCCCCTGCACCCTTGTCAAAATCGGTATTTACCGATTCGGTAAATACCGACCGGTAATGCCCCATTCATTCCTATGGGCTTCAAAGCCCATAGGAATGAATGGAGCATTACCGGTCGGTATTTACCGAATCGGTAAATACCGAATTTCACCGATTCGGTAAAAGGGAACATCTGGATTCCCTACATACCCACCCCTCACATTTACCGATTCTTAATTACCGAATCGGTAAAAATCGGTAATTTTCGGTAATTAACAATCGGTAAATGTTACTTACCTACATCTGGCCCCTAGCCTTTGGTATATTCTCTGAGGAAATTGAAAATGTGCATTTTCAACTATGCTGATGATATGCATCTTCTTTTTTAAATCAATAAGATCCTGGACTCAATCTTGATCTTCCAAAATGCCATGCATAGTAACAAACTTTAGCTAAACTGACAAGATGGAGCTTGTTTTGGTCAGAAGCTCTCAAAATCCATGGGACTCCAACCTTTGGCCTGTCAAAATGCGTATTTCCCCTCAGGCTCAAATCTCAGCAAAGAGCCTAGGAGTTCTTATTGATATTATTCTTTCTATGAAACCTCAGGTAGGGTCTGTAGTTTCCTCCTGTTTTCCTCAGCTCTGGATGATAAGAAGAATTGGGAGATTTCTTACCTTGGAAGCCCTTGTCCCAGTTGATATCGGATTAATCATTTCACACACACAACTATGTGAATTTGCTTTATTTTGATCTCCCTGAATACCTTATAAAGACGTTACAGCTGGTTTAAACCAGGCAGCCAGACTGGTTTACTGACAACCAAGGAGGTGTCATATCACCCCCTTCATATGGAAGCTCTACTGGCTACCAGTGAAACAGCGTTCTGCCTTTGAGATTGGCTATACCATTTTTAAATCTCTGCAGGGCACCTGTCCTGAGTTCATCTCCTCGCACATTCACAGGTATGTTCCTCCTCATTTGAGGTCCTTCCATCTCAATCTTTTGGTCATTCCACATTTGAGACGTAGAGGCTAGGAGGTGCTAGATTCTCTCTACTAACCCCTTGATTCTGGTACTCCCTTCCATCTAATATCAGATCAATTGCCTGTTACTCCAGATTTAGACAACTCCTGAAAACATGGCTGTTTAGTAAAGCTTATAAATAAGTTTATGAGCTGCAAGTTATGTTCTTCAATCAGTGCAAAGAAACTGGCTGGTGTATGTCTGCTTTATAAGTATTTTTAATATAACATAATATGTAGGCCTATACAAGACACATTAATCGGTGGATTGGTGAGGCTTGGGAATGAACACAATAGTGGCCAAATTAAGTTCCATCAGGAAGTGGCCCTTCTTGGTCAACTCAGTTTATATAAACAACAGAGCAAAGAGAAGTTCCTATAATTTATGATAGTATTTGAGGGGGAAGCAATCTGTTCCAATTGTTTTGCCAGAATTCATACCCAGTATCACCTCATCTATCCCTTTATGGTAATTAGCACATCCATTTTATCCCTAGTCAATGTTGAGATCAATAGGAGAGGAATATACGCAAGGATAGATTGTCATTGCTCTCCCACAGACTGTGGGTGGTGTACATATAGTGTTTGGCAGCATTCAGTCAATACTGCAGTGATCTCCACGGATCTACATTTTGTAGAACCTGATGTGACTAAAATCACAGAGACCCATTTCTCTGGTGGCACGCCAACACTACAGATTTTTGGCCTGGTTCCCATGCTCATATATCCACTGTGTTCAAGCACTCTGAGAGTTGAGGCCTCTTCCAAGGAGAGCTGTCAGAGTGATGTTTTAGCAAGAGACAGCCAACAATGGAAAATATCTGATTCCTGCCTAATACATTGCTACTCTAGTTGTAGGTTTTGGGTTTCAAGTCTTGTTATTTTATACAGTTTGTCTTTCTTTTTAAGTCTGATGTAGCTTTTCACTATGCCTCTGATAGAGGCTTTGCCTGCAGCCCGGACCTCCCCTCCAAGTTCCCCATACATTGATTTGCAGTGAAATATGCTTGGGATTTGGTGGTGAGGTACTCTGAACAATGGTCCTCTGTAAGGTACTGTGCATTAAGTAGTCAAATGGGTCTCTGGACCTCAATTTTTACTTAAAATGTGACCACAGTTGGCGAGTAAGCTAAAATACCCCTGGGAAGGATTTTTATTGTATTGACTCAAAGTACGTCATTCGAATAGAGAGAAGTAGGATGTCAATATGGGTGTCTTGTGCACTGCAGATATGTAGGTGTATTCCTTGTTGTGGGATGTTAGATCTTCCAGATGTCACATAAACCCATTGAGTCCATCCAGCCCATAAGTTGCTTAGCTTGTGTCAGATGCCCTACAGTGGGTCTACAGAAGTATATATGTCTGGATTGGGTGTGACATTAAAGTACCCTCCAACAATGTTATCTGTTGGAAGAAATCTGGAATATTAGATTCAATAGTTTCAAGAGCCTGGGTGGGTGATTTGGACGGGACATTGACACTCAGGAGATTGTATTGATTCCCTTCAAGGAGACCCTCCACTCCCATAAATCTGCCCTGCAAGTCAGAGAGTCTGGATGTTGCAGCCAGTGGAAAGATTCTATGTAGAAGTATGGCTATTCCTCTGGAGGGCCTTTCAAATCGCGCATGGAAGACCCTGTCATACCCGAATCATCACAAGAAAGGACAGTGCGATCCCAAGAGATGCGTTTTTTGAAACAGAAGAGAAGATGACTAGAAGTGCTTGGCATAATGGAAGATTGCCATTCTTTTATTGTCATCAGGCAGATTTTATATGTTCAAAGAAATATCGATGTGGGCTGTCATGTTGGCTGCAAAGTTTGGATGGTGAGGCAACCACATAATATGTTAGCTCAGGACATTTTAGCCATAGAGTGGAGTTTCCCCATCCAACCTGTACTTTCTCCCTCAAAGCATCTGTTGCCCTATAACTTCCAATCAAACAAATTTTAAGGTAACACATAAGGAGGTGGACAGCCCCTTATTTTAAGGGTACTCTGTCAGTGCTGTATTCAGTTGTGTTGGCTAGGGGTTGGCCAATGACTTCCCCCTTGAGTCTCCAAATCGCTGCAGTGCATCCTCAGAACATTTCCTCTTTGGGGTGGACTGCTGTCTCTTGTTCATTCCCTCATGGACTTCCCTCAGTCTCAGGATTGTCTGTTTGTAGTGTTTTCCCTTTGGCTTAAGCTGGATGGCCATGGTTTCTGCATGCCCTTATCTTGTTTGACTGATTTGTCTCAAACCCGAGGTGTCCTGTGAGTCTTGTGTTTTTCTACCTTCTCGGTGGGATGTTGTTCTCCTTCTTAACTTTGGTTTCATGTTGATCAAGTGGGGTTGGTGTCTCTGGTATGGGAAATCATGGTTCTTATTTGCAGCTCATCTCAGGTTTTCATTTTCTGCTGCCCTCTCCCGGCGTCCTCAGGAGTTTCAAAGAAGTGTGGTCGGTCATTGTGTGAATTGCTTTAAGCTTAGCTGGGGAAACGAGCATTTATTGAAAATTGAGGGCACAAGGTTCTTGATTTACTTCATTAAAAAAGAAAATCTGCTTTTTCTGGGCAGCACAGGTTTAGTCTGGGAAAATCATGATGTATAAGGATTGACATCAAGTTACTAGCTCTACGGGCCTATTGAAGGCTAATGTCTCTGTTCTGTTAATTGAGTATTCAGGCAATTAGTGGGCATAGAATTGTGCCGGGGTGGGGGTCCCAGGGTTTCAATCATGAACCGCTGTGAGATACGCTTCTCCTGTATTCAGGAGGTCAGCCATCTGTCCAGGAATTTCTCAAGTCTGGTAAACTCAACATACTGTTGGAAACCAACAAAGCAAAGGCTATTACATCTCAACCGGTTTTCAGAGTCTTCTGCTCAATTTACAGGAGTGACCTTTACAGATAACATTTTAGACATGCTGTTTTGAGGGTAGCTACATTGTCTTCTGATGTAGAGATCTGACCTTCTCCCTCAGAGATTCTGTTGGTGATGTTCCTGAGGACCTGGCATAGGAGGAACACATCAACACCTACCTCACAAATTGTTGTCTGAACCACCTAATGTGATGCTTAGATGGTTTGTAGTATGATGACCTGGTTGCTAGTTTCTGTGGGCCTCTGGTTCATGAAGAAGCTGCCCAGGCGCCTGGCTCCATTTGATAATGCAGTTGTGAATTTGTACATTTTAGTTTGGGATTGGGTATTAGGGCCTTTGCCTTTGCCTTTTCCATTATATCTCTTTCGAGAGTGAGATGCACGCAAGCTTGGAGGAGGGGTGAACAGTCTCCATTCTCCTCGAGGGGTCCCTCCACATGTCTTCAGTTTCTTTTTGTGTATCGCCAGGGCTCAGTCGCTGGTTGGTATTTTAATGTGGGATGCATTGTGGAAGGATGATAGGAATGTCCCTTCTTCAAACCAGTGCACTAGCCCCCATGTCTTCAGGGTGAGTAGCACGAGCAGCCCGACACGGCCAGGGCAGGTAGTGGGGTGTTGAATGCCTCTTCTCCAACTAGGCCCCAGGTACCAGGTCGGCACCAAGGAGCCCTCTGTGATCCTTGCATGTATGGAGGTACCTGAATATTATGCCGTTGGCCTCTTTCCATGGCAGACCTAAAACAGCAGTTGGCAATGGAAGAAGGCTTGGAGCGGTCAACCTCTCCTGTCCACATGAGTTGAGTCTCTGGTAGGGGGCCCCACACCTGGGTCTTGGACTCCACATGGCAGGGATTTGCCGACCTGGGGTGGCTGACATTTGTCACCCTATATTTGTTAAGGGGGGTGGCTGGGCGGCTCCCACAATCATGCATTCCCAGGTACCAAGAGGTTCAATCTGGGAGGCCAAACCTAGCCATGGGGCTCCACTGTTGGGCGAACCCACATACAGCTGATTACACGTTTGGCTGGGTAGAGCATTCTGCAGTTCCTGCAGGCTTGGCCCCAGTTTCTCATTAGGTCTGGTTGTCGGCCTTTGGATTTCTATTCATCCAGTGCGCCTCTGTAGTAGGCAGCGACATCATGCAGCAGAGCCTAGTCTGGTCCCCATTTTGGGATCAGTCTCTACAGCTGTCAGAGTGGTTCGCATCTGATGAGCTGCTGCCACTTCAGATGGTCAAGCAATGGAATAGTTAACCTGCACCCCTGGAGAGCCACTGCAGGGCTCTTAGGAGATGGTTGGGGCTATTTGGTGATGCAAATTTCATCTGATCATAGGGGAGGTCTGGGAGCATGCCCCTCTCCCCCCCAGATTAATGTATTTTTATACATTACCTAAGTCACCAGTAAATGTCTCCCAAGTCCACATGGTTGTGTGCTTAATGTTTAAAGGTGGACAGGAAGTAAATGAACAGGTAAAATGAAATTATCCTATGGAATGGTCTGATAAGTGCTAGAAATGTGTGTGATTAAAATTTATCTTTACTAAATTAATGTTATTTGCAGTGGAAATGAATTATTATACATTGTGCCACCTAAAAATATGTCAGTAATTAACCGGCTCTACTAGCTTTCACTTCCCTTCACTGGTAGTAATATGCATCCCATTTGAGTGTTTCTAGATGTGCTGCTTGGCAATATGCAACAATCTCTAAAGGAAGGATAACTGTTGTGTGGGAAATGCTGAAGAACTTAACTGGGATGAGCCATTTGGGAGTGGGCAGGACCAAGTGACATCAGAAAAGATCAGAGTAACAGCCTTCATTTTGACAAGAAGGAGACCAAGGTGACAGCAGATATTCATCAAGAGAGTCCTCTCAAACATTTGCCTCTGCTGATAGCAATAGAGGAAGCTGTTTTCAGGTCAGGGTAAGGAGGTGGATCATCATTTTTATACAGCTAAATCTGCTGGTGGATCAAGTCATAATTGGGTAGCCTGAATTCTCGTATTCTGAATAGATTGTTGTAAAAAGGGTTGAGTTCTAGTGGGAATTCTGCTGCGATTAGTGCTAGTGATTAGTCTCGAGTTACTGCCTAGAGTAATGGTTAACACGCATTGGCATAGCCAATAGGTCTCGCTTCTGGGACCTTATAGGTGTTTTGCCACAGGTGTCTGGAAGTTTGGTAAAAGATGCAATTTAACATAAAGGGGGCCCACACGTCGTTGGTATATTCAGTATCTGCAGTTTAATCAAACAAAAAGAGGGCATAAGGGAACCTCATATAATATCTCAACCAATGGAGAAGGCACGCTTTACTGCAACTTGTATGTGCTTTCACCTTATAAATATTTAACACACGACCCGAGGCAGTTTAATGCTAGAGCGAGAAGTGAGGGAGAGAGGAAGTGAGGGAAAGACAAAGAGACAGAGAGAGGAAGAGACAGAGAGAGGAAGGGAAGGAGAGAGTGAGGGAGAGAGTGAGAGAGAGAGAGGAAGGGACAGAGAGAGGTAGGGATGGAGAGAGGTAGGGAGCGAGGGAGAGAGAAAGGGAGGGAGGAAGGGAGAGAGGAAGGAAAAGAGAGAGTGATAGAGAGATGGAGGAAGGGATGGAGAAAGGGAGGAAGAGAGCGAAGGAGAGCGGGAGGGAGGGAGAGAGGAAGTGAAAGAGAGGGAGAGAGTGAGGAAGAGAGGGATGGAGGGAGGCAGAGTGGCAAGGAGGAAGAGGAAGAGATAGATGCAGGTAGTAAGAGAGGTATGGACAGAGAGAGGGAGGGAGGGAGAGCAGGAAATAGGGTGAGAGGAGGGAGAGAGGAAGGGCCGGAGAAATAGCAATGAAGTGAGGGGTGAGAACGAGAAATAAGACTAGATTAAAGAGAGAATAGAGAAAGCAGAAGAGAAGAAAGATGAGAGGAAGAGAGAGACACACACATGTAACGCAGGAGTGAGACTATGCAAAAGAGAGAAAGAGTGACCAAAAGTGCGGGAGTATGAGAGAGCGAGCGGGAAACAGGGTGAATAAGAGAGATGGACAGCTAGATAGGGAGAGAGAGAGGGGCGGAGACTGTGTGAGAGAGGCAGACAGATGTCACCGGCAGCAGAGCTGATGCTATGCCCTTGGGTTGGTAAGTACTCACACAGGTCAGTGTGAGGGGTGCAGCCTTTCAAGCGCTGTTACACAGTTTAACTAAATACAAAATAAACTGTTTAAGCAAAACAGATCGGACATTAAAATGAAGCATAAAAAAGAGAAACAAATGATAATCCGAAATGCAGTTTTAGAAGGACCCCCTTAAAGCACTGACATTTTTCTGTAGTGCTGACTGTGGCGCTCATGATCTGCACTATAGAGCAGTTTATAGCAGTGGGGTAATGAAACCTGATGGCGGACCCCACTGCAAAGTACCTTGAGGGCCCCCCTCCGGACTTACTCACAAGCTCACAGGCTTGGGTGCCGTGCTAAGAGGGCCTCTGGAGCTAGGAGCCCCCGCACTGCTGGGACTTTGTAGCCACCATTCAGAATTTAACATAGTAGGCTGAAAACATCAGAAATCTGCTTTTGTACTGAAGCAGCAATTCAAAGCAGTAAAGATTTCACAACAAAGTCGAAGCAGCCACAGATTAGCAATATTTTCTCTTACATCATGTTACCAAATCCATGGACATACACATATATTCATAAATCCAGAGTAGCATTTGCCGCTTATACTGAAGGTAGAAGCAAAGAGGGACCTGTTTATTAAAAGTTTGTAAATGTAAAAAAAACTAAACATTTTATCAATAGGAACGGTACAGATTTCCAGAATTTTTTTTGATTCACACAAAAAAACAACAACCCATGAGTATGCAAGCACATCTACAATCACAGTTTTCCATACACACTCCTTGGAATTAGTGCATGTGCACGTGTTGTTGCCCATTGCTGGTTAGCTACATATTTTTCAGACTTGTAGACAATCTATATGAGAAACTTTTTCAAATGTGCACAAATTGTTCCCCATGGAAAAATCCCATCCACTACACCCAATCACTTAGGGTGTTCATTCCCAACAATGCATATCAATTTCATGAACCAGTAGTTATGTACTTTGCAGAATGTGAAATTGTGCACACAATAGCTTAGACTACTAGCAAGATTTCGAGTTTGTGGGTGTTTTTGCACGTCCTTTGGTTACTCCTAGCCATAACTTTAAACACAGTCCACATTACCAGTAGACTCTGCAGTCCAATTTAATCTACAAAAGTAATGGATCGAGTAATATGTGTACACAGAAAAGCGGAGATGGAGAAGGACGAAAAAGCAAACGAAAGGCAAGAGTGAAAAGAGGCTCAGAGGGCATAGAAAAATGTAGAAAAGGAGTAGATGAGAGGCAAGAGGCTCAAAGGCGTCAAAGCAAGAGTGAAAAGAGGCGAGAAATGAAGCAGTTCCATGCAAGAGAGAAGGAGCAGAAAGAACTACTGTGCACAGCCTCACTAATTGCAAACAGATGGCCCCTGCCCTCCACAGCTCGCTCCTGCATGGTGAATGCCAGCACAAGCACGAGTGCTTGAAAATGGCGAACTAATTCCAAAAGGTCATCTCCTAGCGCAGCACCTACCCGCTGCCTAGGCGAGACCTAAAAATGGCACCCCACATTCAGCTTCTCAGAATATTCCTGAACTTCAAAGGTAATCAGGAAAAAGCTGAATCCCACTTGTAAAGAAGATTGAAGTGACTTTTGCTCCACTAAACCCAGGCTGGGTGGCCACCTGCTCTTTCCACAGGGCTGGAGGTGTAAGGGAAAGAAGTCAGGTTACTAACTCCACCATGAAGAGCTCTACCCGACTTGCCTCCTTCTGAAAGCTGCAATACATGTTTATGTGAGCAAATTAAGCCAGATATTTAAAGTAACTTGATGGAGTTGTTCTTTTGCATTACCTGGGTAGTCTACTTCTAAAGATTTGATTTTTATTGGGAAGATTGCTGTTCTGAATATCAGAGGTGTATGAAGGGGCCTGCAAGAGTTGGAATTGCTCTTGTGCTTCTCCCTCCTCTAATGATGCCATGGTTGCTAAACGTCTCCAGAACATTGATGCAACTTTGGGGCTTCAGGGAAGACAGGGTGTACCAACCATCTGAGTGACATTAGCTGGGGTGGGATCCACCCTAAGGTAGCCAATATTGATTTCTTTAGAAGTGCAAAGTACTGACAGGAGCATTGCTCCCAGGATGGTGTAGTGTTGGAGTCAGTGATATCACCACCACCGTTTGCCTCGCCTCTTCAAAAGGACGGGCTAATAATATTTAACATTGGCAATAGTTACTGATTACTGGGGTCTGTCATCATCTGTAATGCTTGCTAGCTCAGAAAGTGGGGCTATAATAGGTATCTTCGTTTGAAGCTAGATTTTATGGGGCTCATTGAGCTATTTAATATGTATAGAAAAAGCTGTATAAGAACAAATCAAAAATACATATTAGTATTTAGGAATAAACATATGCTGCCCACTTTAAATATGGATTTACAGGAAGTAATGTTGCAAGAGCAGATTACAGTTGCGAGAACTACGATCTGAAACACATATTATGACATGTCTTCTGTCAAACAGAAAAAAACCTCTGACTAGAGTTAATCAATAGGAAAATAATTGCAATAAAATGGAGACAAAAGATGGCAAAAACAAAAAAATTCAATTCAAGACAGAGAGGGAGGTTTGAATAAAGAATATTTTACTTGGATTCAGTTCATGAAAGTACAATCTTGAGGCTTGAGAATGATTTCTTATATTCACCCATTACCAGCTCTGAAATTAAAAGTAAATTGTAGCATTTCGTGTTCAGTAAGTGGTGGGAGAAAATTGAATACCACAAACGTCTCTTTTAAGAAACCCCCTCCCCTATTCATTTCTGTTATCAGGCTTTTTGGGCTAGAGCACAATGACATCATTTCAGAATGTTGGGCCCTCACAAAAATTATAGGCCTATTTTTGATAGAAAAGAGTCATGTTAAAATCAAATCTGAATTGATGACTACCTGATTAGGTAGCCATCGATATGGTGGTTTCACACTGGCAACATGAGTTTGTTCGAGGCAGAGGAACTATAGATCATAGTAAGAGGGTAATTGATCACTAACCTGTTACTTTCTTTCGGTTTTGCGATTTTGTAGGCGCTAGATGTGATTCCAGAAGTGAGTTTCCAATGCCACCCAAACACTGACACTACAAGAATCATGACAAAAAGATTTAAGTTAAGCCATCCCAATATAAAAGGGGAAGTGGATTCGAAAAATAAGAATAACTTCCTCTGATAAGCTTGGTCCATCTTAGCTAAGGTACTTCACACGTGGTTCCCTTTTCAGGTCACTAGTGAAATATATATATGAGTATCTATCAAAATAAAAGAGATTGTAGAAACTATAGGGTATTCCTAACACATGTACTTTAGAGAAACACAAAGGGGCATATTACCGAGCAATAGCGATAATTATCGCTATTGCTTGGTTAGAGACAAAAATTTACCGCTGAGCTGCGGCGATTTTTATCGCAAATAAACCTTGGTATTACCAAGGTTTATCGCAATTGTGATAAAAATCGGCCGCAATGCATGAATATCGCTGAAAAGTCAGCGATATTCATGCATTACCGAGCTAATGCTCTTAGCCATGTTATCCACCTCCCATTGGATAACATGGCTAAGAACTGCTCAGGGCAGGTGTTAGCTTTTGGAGATATTCGCACTTAGCGCGAATATCTCCCAAAGTTGGTAACAGGAGATAGCAGTGTTAGCGACTGTTTCCAGTCGCTAACATCTTGGCACGCCCACTTTGCATGTCATTAGTGATAAATATCACTGACATGCAAAGTGGGGCCCAAGATGGTCGCTATCTCCTACAAGCTTTCGCTAACTGGTGTTAGCGACAGCTAGGTAATAGGGAGATAGTTTTATCTCCGCTTTCTTGGCTTTTAAAGACAAAAAAGCGGAGATAAACCCCCTTGATAATATGCCCCTTAATTCCTTAATTTCCAGCTTACCTACAACTTCTTTCTTTCCCACCTAAGCCTCTTGTTATGTGAAAACAATGTAGGTGTTCAGTCCACTCCTAGAGAAAAAGAAACGATGCAACCAGGTGGTTTATTCCAGGGACAATATCTATTGTAAAATAATTACCCTTTTGAAGACCTCTTTATTACCAGACATATCACTCGGGAAACCATTTATCATGTTCTAAACGTTGGGAATTATCTAATCTTTCCCCAAAACAATGCTGGCATTTGGGTCCAACAAAAGATGCAGGCTAGACCCGAGAATATTCAAATTAAAGTTTGAAAAATCAGTGTAGAAAGTGTTAAAACATAGGGGTCCATTACGATGGAGGACAGACAAAGTCCGCCCCCCATCATAACGGAATGCGGGACTGCCCGCCAGAGGTGCGGCGGTCCTGCACCTGCAATTAGGATGCCAATGCCACTGTGGCGGTGGCATCCCCCATTCCCAGCATTGTGGTGGGCAGTGCTCACAGCACCGCACACCACAATGCTGGGAATGCATGTTGTGCATTGGCATGCACAAGGTGACAGACACTTCGCGGTGCCTGCCACCTTGTCCATGACAACTATGTGCACCTCCCACCCCCTGACATCCTGGGGGCCCGCTACGGGCCCACAAAAGCAAAGACTGTATGCCTTTTCATGGCGGCAAGGCCGCCATGGAAAGGCTCATCTCCAGCCTCATCATAATATGGATGGAGGTGTCCATATTGTGTCAGTTTTCCACCCGGTCGTCGTGTCAACCGGCGGAAAAGTGACGAATGGTCTTCCCGTCCGCCGCGGACCACCCCAGCCACCCTAATGTGGCGGGGAGAGTAATGGGCGGATGGTGGGCGGATCGCCCCAGCCCGCCATCCTAATGGGCCCCATAGTCTTTGGAAAAAACAAATTTTTCCTATTCATTTTCAAGAACTTCATATCCAAAATAATGATGCACAAACATAAATATCCACAAACGTAAGTATATTTATGTGCAACATATAAACTTGGCATTTTATCACCTTTTAGCTAACTTTGTAGGTAAGGGCTTTTGTGGACTCTTGCTTGACAGGTCCCTGTTTTCATCCTGAAGAGCAGTGATGCAGGCAAGATGACAGCCATGAGTCAGAGAATAACAGGCACCAGGACTCCCGAAGTACATCTACACGAGGAGATGCATCAATAAATCAGGTATGCAAGAAATGTATCAGCTGAGTGTGACCCAGTTATGCCGGTAGGAGGGACATATCTTTTTCATTCTGGCAGGCCTTAAAAACCCATAGGACAGGGTGCATGCTATTTAAAAAGCAGGACATGCATATCAGGGCATATGTTGATCATGGATATGCGTCGCCCTTGCCCCTCCTAGAGGGAGCAAGGGTGATGCAAACCTAGAATGCTATTTACACCTTGCATGACCCTGCGTGGCTTGGTAAATGTGCAGTAACGCAAGGCAGCGCAAGTTGCTACCTTGCGCTACTCTCCCCCAGGGAGGCATTACATGGATGGAACATGGGTGTTCCCACACATCCACCTATGTATTTTGACACATTTCCAGATTTACTATTAGTGGGAGTCCTTGGAATGCATCAAAATGCTATTTCTTCTCAGGGGAGGCATTATGAGGAGAAATATGTTTGTTTGGCATCTTTTTCCCCTCCTTCTACATGTTCTGCATTCTGCATCACACACAGAAATATGATTGAATGCTGAGTATTGTTTTTGTGCAGAAAGGTGCCTCTTCCTGCACAAGAACAATCCTGATGCAAGGATGTCTGCATTGGTGCTAGGCAGCCCGTTGTGCACTAGAGCAGGTAGAGAGCAGGAATGCACAGTATATTGTAAAATACAGCACATTCCTGCCTTCTCTCTTTTACGCAGCGCAGTGCAGCAAGGTGGCTTTCTGCATTGCATTGCATGAAAATTTGATACATATGCCTGTTGGACCTGGCCATTTGTGCCGGGTAATTCCCAAATGTTCTGACTTCATCCTGTATTTTTCTGACCATCTTTTTGATGGCTTTAGGACTCTGGACACTTTAGCACTGCTATTCATTACTAAAGTTCAAGTGCTCTCTCTTTTAAACATGGTATTATTGCTTTGTGCATGTTTGGCATATTTATTGTAGTTGAAAGTCCCTTGTACAGTAGTATCCCAAATACCCAGGGCCTGTACATTAAATGCTACTAGTGGGCATGCAGTGCTCATTGCGCCTCCCACAGAAGGAGCCTTTCAAATCTGTCTCAGGCCTACCACTGCAGGGTCTGCATGTGCAGGTTACTACCACATTGACTTGACATTTAAAGTTACTTTTCACACCTGAAACACCCATTTTAGTACATATAGGTCACCGTAAGTTAGGCCCTAGGTAGCCCTATTTCCAGGTTGCAGTGTAGGTCAAAGGTACTACATGCGCCTTTATTGTGCGACATGTCCTAGTAGTGACAGACACAGCCTATTTGTTTTCTCAATGCTGTGAAGCCACTCCTCTCATAGGGCTAATATAGAGAAATCTCCTAAGGGTACGCAAGTGGTAATACCTGATCTGAAAAAAGTAACATGGCCATGTTTGGTAAGAATGGAATAATGGTGATAAATACTGCTTATTAGTGTAGGTGGGTTTTTCGTTACTATTGTAGAAATGCTACACTTCCCTCCATACACTTCAAGTGGTGGTTTTGATTCAGTGGGAGGTCACAGGGCTAAGGTTCCTAGGCTAACTTTTTAATACACATATAACCTAGGCTGAGATCCAGGTGTGAACTCTGCTTGCTACCATGTACTATGTTGTGGGGCTATCAGCTTGGAGTTACTCCTGTTGTGCCAGACTGCTTTCAAGAAGAAGAAAAGGGCAGAGGAGTGGGTGGACCCCCAAAATTAACTTGAAAGACCTGGACTTTAATTCACATTTTGTTTCTGGAAATCGGCTGTAAGAAGTGGCGTTTGAGACACCAAAAAGTGTCAACTGCCAAGCATCCAGACGGGCTGTGTCAGGAGAGAAAGCACTGTAAAACGTCTGCCTGTGACCAGTACTGGGGGACAAGGCCTGCTAGTCTTCTGGTTTGGTGAGGGGACATCACCCACGAAATCCAAAGCCACCTGCCGTCGACCCTGGACCACCTTTTCCTGTCTGCTTGCTAAGACCAGTGTTCCCTCTGAGAAATAGGAGATCATTGAAGAGAGTGAGGTTTAGTAAGAAATTGTGTCAAGTCGACTCCCATTGCAAGGAATCACTGACATAATATCGCAAGACACATTATCGACCTACACCTTTATCGAAAAAGAAGTTAGAAATGCACTTAATAACATTAAAGAGGCAAGCACGAGCTCACAAAGACCTACCAGTGCATTTCTCAAAGAACAGCTGCCGTGGGTACCCAAAGAAGCAACTGGAAAAATGCCATCCATTGCTTCATTAAAAAGAACAATAGCTTGCACTAAAAAGGCTACAGCAACTACCACACCTACTCCTAAAACGTTTGAAGAGGTGTTAATTCCCCCAGAACTAGCAATCACCTACAATGAGAAACCCTTTATTCTCCATGATAATAAATGCAAAGAAAAGAGAATAATTATGATTCATACTGCAGACAATTTTGTGAAACTTCAAAAGCTGAAATATTGATAATGGATGGGACTTTCAAAATCTGTCCCAAACCATTCTACCAACTATATACTGGTTATGAACTACATCAGAATAGTAACATTCCCTTTATTTACGCCTTACTGCCCAATAAACAGAATTCAAGATATATAGAAATCCTAAATAAAATTAAACAAGAGACAAATAATTATTTTCCTCAGAAAATAATTATAGATTTTGAACAAGCTTTGATAAGAGCTATATTCAAAACATACCCACATACATTAATCCAAGGGTGTTACTACCACTTCAATCAGTGACTATGGTAACACCTGCACCGCCATCCATAATATGATAGTTGTGGTGGGTATGCCTTTCCATGGTGTAGACTCCGCCATGGAAAGGCCTATTGCTGGCCCCTGGGGGTGGGGAGTTGGGGGCTGCACTTGGGGGGTACCTATGGTACTCCCCTTCCTTGCCATACACAAGGTGGCAGGCACCGTGCGGTGCCTGTCATGCCTCTTTTGCATTGCGGCAGGTGCTACCTAAAGCACTGCTCGCAGAATGTCAAAGATACAGGATGCGACGCAGGATGGAGGTCGTATCCTAATTGGTAGTGTGGAACTGCTGCACCCCTGATGGCCAGTCCCAGCACTGCTAGGATGGAGGGCAGACTAAAGTCCGCCCGCCCTCCTAATGGGGCCCTAAGTGTAGAGTATGCAACAAACACTGCATTTGCATACCAGATTGAAAAACTACATTAGCCTATGTGCCAGTAACTGATGTTCCTGAACATTACAACCTTTTACTAGAAAGCCCTTATCACCAACAACATGAGCAAAAATTAAGTCCCCTCCTAGACTACTTTGAAGACACCTAGGTGGGACGACTTCATAGATCAAGCCATAGGAGACAACCCAAATTTAAAAATTCCCTGGTGGAATGTCTATCTGACCACACTTAACCAAGAAGCCAAAACCAATAACTCTGTTGAAGGATGGTATATTGCCTTCCAATCAACAAGAGGACGAGGCACCCTACACTACACAAAAAAATACTCTCCCTACAAAAAGAACGGAGCTATCAGGAACTCACACAACTCAAACCTAAAATATCTAATCAAACTAAGCAAATGTTCCAATACCTTCAACAGCAAGTTAAACTATGCCCTACTACAAGAGGCCTAGAATACTAAGTAATGATAGCCAAAAGTGTACTCTAAAATCTGCAAACAAAGTAAATGATTAATACTTTTCATTTATTCTAAAGCAACACATACAAAACAATTTTATTTTTTCCAAATATAATTACTTTGTCTAATATATTTTTATTAATAAATAGTAATATATATAGATTCAATAATTAAGTGTAAAAGAAAACAAAAACAGCAATAAAACATAAAATGTTTCCGTCCCACAATTAAAAAGATTTTAAAAAACGTACAGTTTCTGTTGTTGTCCACTCAAAACCCCACATCTTCTAAATTAATCCACGTGGTTCATAATTCTAAAACCATTAAAAAGATTCCCCCAAAAAATGAAATAATACAACTGTACCAAAAATAATTCCTCCGTCAATAAATCCACAATCCGGAAACCATCAAAAACCTGAAAAATAGTTAAAAAAAAAATGGTCCATGAAACTTGAAATATTTAGAAAGTGTTAAATATTTATTAGTTACAAAAACTAACATACACTTCCTTAATTTAAAAAAATTATATATTCCGGCACCCGCAACTTCTTTCGAATAAAACCTAGAAAACAAAAACACAAACATTCCCACCCACACAAATGTACACATTATATACCTAATTACATTATTACGAACATTATACACACAATAGTAACACATATACGACTCTATTTTACCATTTCTAACTAGGCCTCAATAATGTAAAACTAGATAAACAGTCAATACCTAACTAACGCATAAAAAACATGATAACATCACAAACCTAACTCAAAAAACACTATAATGTAACTACCTTCAAAATATAGTTAAAATAAAGAAAAGTATTCTGACCTTGCTCGATGTGAAAATTGCAAAAAACACAGTTGATGGGTCAGAGCTGATTTGCATATAGCCAGTGCCTAACCCAGGGTGGTGTGGATTGCAAAAAAACTATGGATTTAGGCCCAGGTCCTTGTACTGGTGTGAATGTATGACATTGTTCTACATTCTGTCCATCAACTGTGTTTTTTGCAAATTTCTTGCTCGATGTGAAGCAGCTCCCATATGCGAGCTTCTCCCCTTCCAAATAACCCAAAACAACAGCGAGCGGTTACAAAATACAAGGCCCAAACAAATATGGCAGCTTTAAACATATAAAATGAAACCATTTTAATGTATAAAATGTTATATTCACTTATAATAAATGTTTTTGTATTTAATTTAAATACTACAAATTGCAAATTATTATTTGAAATGCATTATATGATTTTGAAACTTTGTAAAATTATAATAATACATATTATAACACATATAATTTTTAATATTACAATTCCATAAAATAACAAGTTACAATAAACAATATATTAAACATTGTACAAATCTCGTTTATGTAATAAAATATGTATACTTTCTGTAAAACAAATACAATATCAAAACGATTTAATAATTGTTACTATAGATATATTATATGTTAATATTGCTAACTAAAATGTATACTATTTTTGTATATCAATAAACTATGTTTATTTTTCTCAACTGTATTAAAAAGTTGTTAAAACTTTTAGCGTATTAAAATATTACCAATATATATCATAAATTGAAAAATGTTAATAATATAAAACAATTCTAACAATTGTTTAAAAAATATATTATTAATTCAAATGTATCCAAACAATTGTATATTTACAGTATCTAATAATACAAAATTGTATACAAATATGCACAGAAATTTAGTAATAAATAACAATAACATTGTTACATTATCGCACAAAAAACTGGAAAAAAACAGACTGTTTTATTTTTTCTCAAATAAATATTATTTCTTATATTTTCTTAACATTTACATACTACATTTTTTTAATTAAATGTTCTAAAAAATTAAATGTCGAATTTATTGTCTATCCTCTCATTTGTATTAAATTCAAAGTTTCATAAAAAATCTATTTATATTAATTATACTGTAATAAATTATATGTTATAATTTAATATTGGGGTAGGTGCTGTACATTAAACTCAATTAATTTTCTATTCCCACTCCATTCAGTATTAAATTAGAGTAGGTTCTGGACTCTAAAATGTATTAATTTACTATTCCCACTCCAGTCATTATTAAATTGGGGTAGGTGCTGGACACTAAACTTAAATATTTACTATTCCCACTCCAGTCAGTATTAAAATAGGGTAGGTGCTGAACACTAAACCCAATTAATTTACGATTCCCACTCCAGTCAATATTACATTATGGTAGGTGCTGGACGCTAAACTTATTCCACTTATTACACTTCACTATTCCTACTCCAATAAGTATTAATTTAGGGTAGGTGCTGGACACCAAACTTAATTCATTTACTATTCCCACTCCAGTCAGTATTAAATTGGGGTAGGTACTGGACACTAAACTTAAAGTTGGCTTACAACTGCAACGGAAAAGCTCTAATATGGTGGCGGTGTCTCTCAGACACCGCCAGCCATATTAGGATGGGCTTTAAAAAATGCTTTTCCACGGTGGGTTTTCCGCCATAGAAAAGCATGTGAAACTTCACTGTGGGGGCCCATTGCGGGCCCCCTGGGTGAAGGTGGGGTGGGGGGTGCACATGGGAGGTACCTATGGTACCCCACTGCATTTGTATGGAGAAATCAGCAGGCACCGCACGGTGCCTGACGCTTTCTGCATACAAATGCAATGTATGCATTTTTACCATTGCGGCGGGTGCAGCTTGAAGCCGGTCCCGCCGCAATGGTAAAAATAGAGGATGTGACCGCCAGGGTGGTGGTCACATCCTAATTGGACAGGAGGGAACTCAGCAGGCCATGCGGAGGTTCCCTCATCCTCTATGGTCGCGGACGGACTCAAGTCTGTCCACGATCATAATGGGCCCCTTAATTAGGGTAGGGGCTGGACACTAAACTTAATTAATTTACTATTCCCATTCCAGTCAATATTAAATTATAGTAGGTGCTGGACATCAATGTTAATTAAATTACTATTCCCACTCCAGTCAGTATTAAATTGAGATAGATGATGAAAAATAAACTTAATTAGTATAATATTCACACTCCAAACACATTAAATTAGGATAGCTGCGGGAGAGTAAAAATGTTAGATTACAATATTTAATTTAAAAACACTCGCCTCATTTAACAACTAGAAAATGTACATCCCACAAACTAATAATTTAACAAAATAAATTTATTTTACATTATTTTTGAAGGACTCCCCACCCTTATCCCCTATAAACACAACATTTCTCTCAAAATAAAATTATTCTAAAATTCGAAATTAACTTTACATTTAGAAATGTAATTTTTAAAATATTATTGTAAATTTTTACACAAATAAAAAAAATTCTTAAACACTCCCCTCCCTGATCCCCTATAAAACCAACATCCCACTCCTATAAATACATTTCTAAATTTCTAAATTTTGTATTAGATTTAAACAATATGTTTAAAATGTATATCCTATTTTTATACATTATTTTAAAACACTTCCCACCCTTATCCCCTATAAACCCAACATCCAGCTCCTAACAAATATGATGCAATTAGAAATGTTATTATTAAATTATAAATATTAATTTATAAATGTATATTATATTTGTAAATATTACTTTTAAAACACTACCCACCCTTATCCTCTGTAAACCCAACATCCCGCTCCTAAAAATATAATTTTTACTTTATTTAACTAATATACTACTACAAAAAAACACAAATATAATGCTTTAACAATATTTTTCCATAACAATATTTTTACAATCGATTTGACATACTTCGATATTTCTGACAATACTTAAAAATGATATTTTTAACATCGATATACAGAACATCGATATTTAATACAATTGGTATATTAAACTCGATATTTCTGTATATGGATATTTAAAACTTGATATTTAGACTACCTACCTATTGCGAGGTGTGAGGAAATGACTGTTGAACTGATTGGCTCTTTGCCAATCAGCCCTTAGCTCATGTGCATCTGAGGGTCAGAAACCCCATTTATAGGGATAGGCTGCAGTGTGGACACCTGCTGTTTTGAGCTGACTGGTGCCCCTGTACAGTAGGGATGCAGTAACTCATATGCCTTAGAGGGCCACTGGACTTAGCCAGAAGTGTGTACTGTTCTAGAGCATAGCAGGAAAAGTGAGGTCCCTATGAGAACCCCTTATGCATCCACCCCCAGATGAAGGATCAGCACTGGGAACTTCTTGTTATCTTTCCCTGCCATTGGAGTGGACAAAAAAGGCTTACAATCAACGTGGATTTGTGAGGAACCTCTGGTTGCTACAGGAGGGCAACTGCATATGAAGAGGATCAGGGATCAGTGAGTAAAGCCTGCCTGGGCCATACGCAGTGAGTGCACCCTGACTAGCTGCTCCCGCTCCAATTCCCACTCAGCAACTCCAAACCATCCAAGCCCGCAGGTGCAGGTATGACTAAATTCTGGCCAATCAGTTCACAGGAACTTGCTGATTTGAATAGTATGTCCACTTTGAAACACTTTGCATTTTAAAAAGGAGTCAGAATGGACTTTTGACAATGAGAATACCAGTGGGGCATATCCTGGATGTTGCCAAAAGTGAATGGCGAATTACCACCATCACTAAAGTGAAGATGAAGTGGGAGAGGGAACCACCAAGGAAACACTTTAGCTCTGACCTAAGGGGGATTGTGTGGTTGCTTGTAAATGTTGTATTTTCTCTTTGTGTTTTTAGCGGTAGAAATAGAATACTTTCCTTTTTCCGTGAAAGTGAATGTTTGACTGGAAAATGAATAACTGCTGATGTTGCGCACAGTTTAAGTTGCAAGCCTTTGTTCACTCACCTGATGCAAATCTCCCTACCCGAAGGGTGCTTTGGATGGCTGAGGTGTTGAAGGGGTACTTGGCAAACTTGCTAGGAATCCATATTAGGTTGGGCCCCGGGACATCAAGAGTAATAGGCCTCAACCGCCACGTTGGGCCCAGTAACCCCTTCTTGGACTGTGGCTCCCTGAAAGGGGCTCTGTTGAACCTGTTTTTAGCAAAATGTTAAATTCTGTATCATTTAAGCCAGTACTCTATGAACAATTTTCAACTAACGTTTTAGATTCTGCAAATGAAACTGCAGTGTTGACAGCAGCTGTTGACAACTCTATTCAGGTAATAAAAAGTGAAGCTAGGTTATTTGGTCAAATTTCTGGATATCATTTCAATCAAAGTAAAACTCCCCATAGTAAATGCAATTGTTATTGAATCCCCCACGTTCCAAAGGTGGAAACAGCTACTTATTCAGGAGGGACTGCTGATGTCAAACAAGTTGGTTTCACTAAGTCATAATTTCATAAGACAAAACGTGATAAAATTTAGATGGCCTACAGCTTGGCCTTATTGGATCTTTTTTAATATTGTCAGAATATCAATACTACACAAATGTTTGTATATTTGTAAGACAATGCCACTATTTTCACTAATATGCTGTTTACTAAAATTGATTCTAAAATCAATAGTTTTGTAAGGGGTATAAAAGGCCTAGACAACCACTGAAACTTTTTAAATGTCCTAATGAGACGGGTGGTTGGATCTTTCAAGCTTTAAATTTCAATATTATTGTGCTGTGATGAAGTATCAAGATGTTTTCATTAAACATTGCTAGAATCTGATTTCTGATACTGCCGGGCTTTGCTCTGTTTATTAATTAAGTCTAGGTCTAGCAGAGGGCTCTCTACTGCATTTTGTCTGGCAGAGCTATCACAAAAATGTTTGCTTTAAGACAGTACAATCTGCCTTAAGAATTTGTAAAAACTGTACCCGATACTTTATTCTCACACAATTTGATTATTTCCCCCCCTTATGGCAGTTTGTCTTTTTCCCCTACATCTTTCATGATTATTATTGTGAGATTTGTGAAACATTCTGGTATTAGACAGTGGGGACAAATCTTCTCTAAAGTAAAATTGCCTAAGTTTGCCTCGATCCAAGAAAAATTTAGATTTCCTAAGGATTCATTTTCTTCCATCCTCAGGTTAGAAATCTTTTGAATGAAAGGCTACAGTTCAACACAACTGCGAACAAAACCATTTTTTGTGTAATTAATTGGGTGTAAACAACTTAGGGCATCATTAGCATGGCGGGCAGCTCACAGTAAAAGCGACCACCCGCCATAGGGACAGGGGTCCCGTGGGGGCAATTAGGATGCGCCCTCCACAGTGGCAGGCTCATCCTGCATTCCTGGCATTGTAAATTAAATTGTAAATTGTAAATTGTAAATTGTTGTGTCTTGTAAAGCGCACTGCTACCCGGAGGCCTCGTAGCGCTATAGACCGCTGGGGAACCCGTCCTGGCTTTCCCTGTGAGATAGTCCCTCCTGGGGGTCTCCAAGGTGAAACCAGGCATCCCCGGCGTTTGTGTGGGGCCGTTGTGGAGATGAGGCAAGCTAATGCCCAGAGTTGCCTAGTGTGCTCCCTGGTCGGAGTAGGCACCGATGCGAGAATTATCAGTCCGCTGATCCTGGTCCAAGACCCTGCCGCGTCGGGAATCGAACCCTGGTCCCGGGCCGTTCTCTGCACTCGGGTCTGCCGCCTCTAACCAGTGAGCCACCTCTCCATTGTAGCGGGCGGTGCACTCAGCATCACCCGCCACAATGCCGAGGAAGGCGTGTTGTGCATGGAACTGCTGGGGGGTACCATAGGTACCCCCCATGTGCACTCCCCAGAGTACCTGGGGGTCTGCAACGGGCCCCTGCGGTCAATTCCCGCATGCCAAAGGCATCTGTCCGCACCCATCTTAATATGGCTGGGGGGGGCTAACAGACACCGCCACCATATTAAACCCTTTTCCGCCCGGTCAACTCATTGACCAGGTGGAAAAGCGGAGGATGGCCATGCTCCACTCCTTTCCTCCCTCTATCTCTTTCCATTTATCCATTGTTTATCTCTCCTTTATCTTCTTTATCCATGATCTCTTTCTCTCCATCTTTCTTCCTCTCTTTCTTTCTCTCGCTTGCACATGTGCCTGTTGCACTTAACTTCAGGCAGCTGGGAAAAGTGACAGAGGCACCAGCAGCGGGCCTGGGGTTATAAATACGGGTTCCAGTGGCTGCAGTCTACCTGGAAAATGTCTGAATAAATAAAAGGCCAGTCCAGCCCTGATGGAGACATCTGCCATTCCAATGTCTCTTCCTTTTGTGACTTGTCTTCAGATTATGGCTTTTATAGTCTTTCCCCAGTATATTGAACACCTGCAATAATGTACGTGTATATATTATACTGCTGTTTAATTTATGTTCAGTTTTAGTCATCAGTTGTATACAGTGGCTAATGTTGTTTCTCTATGTATATTTCTGACCCTAAATATACTTTGTATACTTGTTGACACCAGCACCTGATTAAGGAAGGTAAATTTACACTTGAATGTAAGTTTGTATTCTTTGTAATTCAAAAAGGAGTTTTGTAATATCTTTACAAGTGCAGAGTTTCCGCACTCGTGGCAGAGACTCCGCACACAAAAAATAGGAAGTTTTAAAGATGGTACTAGTATTTGAATACCAAATAAATGTGAACCTAAACTAGAGTGTAAGTCTAATTTATGAATCAGGCCCTACGTGTACTTTGTATACTTTTGTATGTCATATAATTTGATCCTCTGTAGAACACGCTGGTAACCTTTAGGTCTGGTGCACACTGTGTGAATCTGGAAATAAGTAAAATAAATGTTTCTTAATACATCAGACAATTTTATAGGCATATTGTAATCATACGACTCAATATTGTGCTTCTTTTGTGTTCTAGGTCCTTGTCTTTAATGACTATAAACCTTCTTTCATACACAAAGTCTTCCACGTACCTCCCTGACAGCCAAAGCCTTCTGCCTAAGCTATGCAATTTGGAATTATCTTAAACGTGGTCCTTTTATATTAGTAAACATTCAATTAATTTACTAGAAGGATGCCATTGTCGAATCCTAAATTGGACTTGAATCAAGTTCATTAGTAAATTAAAAACACAATGGGTACTTATAGAGCACAACAGGCTACTTGGCTATTATTATCTACCCTTGGACGTTTCCAGAAGTTTCTCAGTCACCACAAAACACGCAGAATCCACAGCTAATCACACTACCATTTTAATATACAATAAAATGATGAAACACTTGAGCACGTAAACAATGAAGCCTACGACCAGGACTTCTGTCATAGGCACAAGACCGGAGCACATTGTTAAATGAACTTAATACATTTGTATCTAATTCCTAACTATGCTCTGTTTTACAGCAATTCTGAAATGACCCATAGTCTGTTAGGCCTTTACGAAACCCAGCGATTAATTTGATTTAGTGCTATAATCATTTTTTCTGCAGGATAGTGGATTAGCGGTTTTACAAATAATAACAAAATAATACAATTTATAATAAGTGTGCAGAATTAGCTTGTGAGCTTTAATGAAAATAATGTATTTAAATGCATATAAATGTAGTAAGCCATCATATTTACTCGTACTAGGCAGTTAGCTTGTCAGGCAATGTTACTTTCGCCCTTTGCTAAAGTAACATTGCCTGACAAGCTAACTTGACTAGAAAAGCTAAATGCACATACAATGTTTATTTTTTTACCTATTCATGAACATATTTTCTTAACAAATAATAGTTGCATAAATATTTTCATATATTTTCACTGAATGTTTCTATTTACTGAAAGATCACTGTTCACGATTGATAGAAATTAGCTTTAATGTGGTAATGAAGAGTTCATATATGAAGATGCAGCGTTTTTATAGAATTTGAATGGCTATTGTGCTAAATGTTTTATTTTACGTTTTATTGGTGTTTCAACAACTTCTACATAGACTATTGTTAAGAAACTTGGGGGCAGATTTACAAGCCCCTTATGCTGCTTTTACGCAGCGGTTGTGTCACTTTTGTGATGCAGCAGCGTCGCAAAAGATGCGCTATGGTGCGGGGTATTTACAATTTGACACATCTCCCAAATGCGTCACGTTGTAAAGCCCTGCACCAGAAGAGGCATACCATCGCAGGGGGAGGCGTTCCGGCGCAGGAACGCCTCCCAAAAGTGGCTGAGTTAAATCTACAAGATTTCACTCAGTCACTTTTGGGCCCATGCTGCGTCAAAACCCTGCGCCTGATCATTGCTAGAGCTGCGTCACGCTCGCGACACAACTCCAGCAATACGCCGCTTTTACGGCACAGATGCGTGACGCATCTGTGCCGTTTTTGCCCCATGGTGCGCCGCATTGTAAATGCGGCGCAAAAAAGGTGGCGGAGCTGCGGCGCACAATTACTGGCGCATCCCTGCCGATATGCAGGGATGCACCAGTAATTGCAAATCTGCCCCTTGATATATTAGACTTTTAGAGCTGAGATCTATAAGTGGGGAAATAGACCTCAATGGGCGAATGACACACATGAACTTAAAAGCTGAGTTGCTAACTTAACATTGCTATTTGAAGGCTATTGTACTTCTGTGTACGAGCCGTACCCCATGTACGATGGGTGTACCCATCGTACATGGGGTACGGCTCGTACACCCATTGTACATGGGGTACGGCTCGTACACCCATCGTACATGGGGTACGGCTCGTACACCCATTGTCCGTGGAGTACGGCTCGTACAGCCCATGATCGCAGGGGTACGCACCGTACCCCTGCGAGCATGGGGTGTACGGACCGTACGGTGTGTATCTGTTTGTGTGCTTTTCTGTATGACTCGCCCTACCTGACGTGGACCGTACGAATCGTGTCCTCATACCCCGGTCCGGATCGTACTCTTCGGGTCGTACGGCATATGTATGAGTCGTACGGCATGTGTACGAGTCGTACGGTTCACGGTTTCAGCCTTGCAATACGTACGGATCTCGACGATTCGGTCGGATTCACGGAATACGAATCGTACTACGTGACTCGGACGGACGGGTACGATTCGTATGGAGAGGGCTCCGTATACAAATCGGACGGACGTTTTTTTCCCGAATCGGAATCGACCCCAATGTGTTTTCTGCATAAGCACTAAATCCTGGGAGTGTCGTCACTCCCATGTAAATATTGCACTAGCCGTAAATGTATTATTTAACCCATTCAATGTCACATTCCGAATTGCTTCTCTAAATTGCACTGTCATTTCATATTATATATTACCCGTATGTCTAAAGTGTTTTGTCAAAGTGCTGTTTGCCTTCTAAATGTTCAATGTGATTATAAACTATAATGACCCAATTCCTTTGAAGCGCAATGCACCCCATCCCAATTGCACAACGTTATTCCAGAAATATTCAGCAAAACGCTATTTTCAATGTGTAAGCCATTTTCAAAAATGTTATTTCATTTTATCCGATGTTTTTTGTTTTGTCAAAACTTTATCCATTTGACACATATGGTTTCGTACTGTCCCATTTCTTCTAATGCTCAAGCAATGCCCATCCGGGCCTTTTTCAACAGCATGCAGGAATGCATTGCTCCTCCTAGGCACACTTGGTCGCATCAACCCAATGCATTTTGGGCTCAAATCCCCTTCTTCAGGGAATACTACAACATTAGAAAACCATCATGAATAGATTTTATGCAATAAAAATGCATAGTACTTTATAATATCATTCAGTTCAATATTTCAGAACTCCAATCCATGCAACAGGTGTCACCCATCGTTTACCCCCAAAAAACATAAAGATGTCCTAAAACTATCCACTAACGTATCCCCATTGTGTTTAACAAAATGTCATGCCTGCCCTCATAACTATTCAACCCATGTCACTATACCAAAGTTTTACCAAAACAACTCCTATATTTTATTTAAAAAAACAACTTGTGAAATACCAACACCGCTTTCCCATGTACCTGCAAAATGTTCCCACTGCTTTAAATAATGCAACTTCTTCAACTGCTTTCCAACATTTTGTCGTGCAAGTGGTCAATTACCACCTCCCATGTGACTCTTGCCATTTACATTCTACCATCCAAACCACACCCATGTTGATTTTCTATGTGTTTCTAAATATCCAATTCAAAGCCCCAACCATTCAAATAATGTCCCCCAAAAATACAGATTTCATGTATCATTGCGTCACACCCACCAGTACTGCATGAATTAACAGTTTCCCCATTATCGTTTACATGATTCTAAACAATCACAAAATCAATATTTGGGTATTGCTCAAGCACAAACTGGTACATTTCAACAACACTCTGATGATTCTTAACCCACGACAACAATTCCCTCTTAAGAGCGTGATGTTCCAGAATTTCCTTATGTGTGACATTGGTTTGTAGCAATTTAATCCTTGATTCTATTGGGTGAAAAATAAACAATGGGCAGATTAAATTCAATGTCCAGACATCTAATTGATTGTCTGCATACCTTTGTTACTCCATTTGTTCCAAATTATGCAGGGTAAGTTTTATTCTTGCACGCAAGAATAAAACTTACAATGTATAATTTGGAATACATTGAGTAACAAAGGTGTGCATTTAAACCAAAATGACAATAATGTTTTCAGCCTTAACCCCGAATCCGTATGCCTTTGGTATGGTATCTTCAAATTTACCGTGATTAATTCTCATATTTCTACTCATCATGTATCATACCACTCCTCCAGCTTGTTTAATAAAGTGCTGTATGCAACCTGAATGTTCGCAGCACTTACATGCTATATCAAGCTTAGTACCCACTTGTCTAATCACCTCGTAAGCCATCTCTCCTCCTGTTTTTTTAATATCATGCCACTTATGTCCAAAAGTGCAACATGCTTATAATCTGTGCATACATACCTTATACTACACAGATTAATTCTTACATACCTGAGAATTTTTTTCACTTTGTCTCTGTTTTGATACTTTGCTGTTACTTAAAATACTGAGAATAAATTACATCCTTGCAACCATTATTTCAAAACTCTTCCAAAACATGCAGTTAGGTCACACATAAATCATAATCAGGGCTTGAAATACATCATTAATAACCGTGGATGAAAAATCATGGATCAGCACATGAGTGCGAGAATGAAGATCAGGTTATGCCATGACATAGAATCACCAAAAGTCACCAGAAACTAATCTTCCATCATAAACCCAGAAGTCACGAGGCACGGGAACTGTTGTGCTCCCCTTATGTGTCATACGATACCAAACAAAAATTAAATGCCTCACCATAGGTGTATAAGAATATCTAGGCCCACACAGACCTTGCTAACTCAGCATTTACATTACAGGGAGTGCAGTAATAGTTTAGGCGATGGGATCAGTACCCCCGCCGAGATTCTTCCCCATCCAGGGAATAAGCAGTGCCCCCAGCATGTGTCTCCACTGAGGGTGGCACACCTTGTAGCCCAGGGTGGAGAAATCGAATAGAGTCCCCCGCATGCAGGAAGATTCAAGGTGACTGCAAGCGTCAGAGAACTTCTACCCTTCAGGTTGCAGGCAGCCTCGTATCCCCCTCACCCTGTAGGGGAGGGGCTACAACCCTCTGAGGCGGGCTGTGTGAATTCAGAGCAGCTACATGCCACAGAGTGCTTCAGCCCTCACGCTGTGGGCAGCCTTGTATCCCCAGAATCTGTAGGGGAGGGAATACAACCCTCCAAGGAGAGTCTCAGGCTTGGTGTCTGCTCTAGTGTCCGGGATCCGATGTTACAGGGTAGCAAGAAGGTCACAACAGCAGCGCAGGGAGGGGCGATCAAAATGAAGCTCTGCATTCAGTCCCTCAGCTGTAGTAGGGATTAACACCTGCTCGCTCTGCCACCAGTGACGCACCCAGCAGGCAACGATCACCAGGATATTACTCTTGGCTAGTGAACGCACTCCCAATGCGCTCTATGGTAGAACAAGCACAAGCACAGGGCTCCATAGGTGCTACTCGCATACACCAGGATGCTCAATACACTGGTAGGGACACCACAAGGGAGGCATCAGTAAACAAAGAGGCCAGCACCCTAGAGCAATTAAGGGCAGTCCCTCCTGGCAGTCCAGCAGTCCCTAGGTGGTCCAGAATCAGGGAGCAGGCTAGCAGCAGGGCAATACTCAGATGAGCAATCCAATGGGTCCCCTGGCAGCTCAGCAGTCCTTCTGGCAGAGGTTCAGTCTATAAAGCCAGAAGATTCTGATTCCAATTCCCAGGTGTCTAAAAACATGGGGGCACAGTCCCTGTACTTATTGTCCAACAGTCTTTTATCTGGGGGCACTTTAAACAACCTTAGAAGTGCACAACACCCCCATTTAATCCCAAGCCTTGGCTCCAGGTGGGCTGCAAGGGGGCAGAGACAGCATCGTAACAGTCAGGCACACCCCTAATCAGGTTTAGGTGTAACTCCCCCTACTGCTCTAAATTCAGTCCAGGAAGACTCCTCCCACCACTCTAATTGCAGCCAAGATCTATTCAGCCCAGCGCTGTCACCCAGGGAAGGTAGGACACACCTCAACCCCACTTGTGACTGTCTAGATCTCCATCCCACGGAGTGAGGCTTTGAGGCCTAGCTGTACCACCGATGTGGTCCTTTCAACTCTTCCTGATATGACGGGGGAAGTATTTGACAGCTTAGCAACCAGGGTAAAATCTGGATCCCCTGCAGACCCACTCAGACCGGTACAGTTGAGAGAATTCTCCACCCTATGCCTGCCACATCTTCGTCATCTTATAAATGTATCCCTCTCATCAGGCATAGTTCCATCTAAATGGAAACAGGCCTATGTTTCTCCAATCCTGAAGAAACCCACATTGGATCCTCTCAAATTAGAGAATTATCAACATATTTCGCTTCTCCCATGGGCCACGAAGGTCGCAGAGGCCCATGTAAATAATATCTTATCAGAACATTTGCAGAGGATCAATATTCTGGATTCGTCCCAGAATGGGTTTCGTGCTGGGCACAGCACCGATACGGCTTTACTCTCGATGACGGAATACCTGCGGACGGTGGTGGATTCTGTTCAAACTGCGGCACTGGTGCTACTTGACCTCAGTGCCACGTTTGACACAGTCTCCCACTCGATACTGTTGGAACGGTTGGGAGACGCAGGTGTCTCTGGCTTGGCACCTGATTGGTTTTGATCTTTTCTGGATGATCGCTCTTTCAGGGTTGCCACCTTGCCTTATGAATCGAAACCTTATCCCTTGGAACTAGGAGTGCCTCAGGGTTCCGCTCTGAGTCCCACACTTTTTAATCTTTATGTGCAGCTGCTAGCTGCGGTCGCCAAGCTTTGGGGTATGACTGTTGTCTCATACGCTGACGACACGCAGCTGGCGGTTGCTCTTAGTGGAAACTCTGACCTTGATGCCCTGGGGTTTTGAAATGGTCTCTTGGCTGTGGCTAGTTGGATGACAGCTAACTGTCTTCAGATTAATGCTAAGAAGACAGAGGTCCTGATCGTGGGCAAGCAGAGCAACCTTTGGGGTGATAATTGGTGGCCCCCAGAGCTTAGCATTACTCCAATCCCGTCTCTAGAGGTTAAAAACCTAGGTGTCTGGCTTGATCCGACCCTTTCTTTCTGTGGCCACACAAAGAGAGTAGCAGCGACCTGTTTTGGGATTTTACGTGGTCTGAGGCCCGTTTTAAAATTCTATGATGCCCCCACTAGGCATTTGGTTATTCAGGCAACTATCTTGTCCCGACTTGATTATGCCAGTTCCCTCTTGTTAGGGGCTAATCAAGCGGAAATCACACGGCTACAACGTGCGCAGAATGCTGCGGCCAGGGCCTTGGTAGATTTACCCCCGGATTCTCGAGAGCTTTTTTACCCCTTACAATCCGTCTAGCTCTTTGAGGTCTCTGGGGCAAAATCTGGTCGTTGTTCCACGTTTTAAGCTTTGTAGAGTAGGTGGACGATCCTTCCGTGTGTTGGCCGCAAAACTCTGGAACTCACTTCCTGGCCACATTTGTGCATTAGATGACTTACTTAAGTTTAGGAAGGCGATCAAAACCCTTCTGTTCCCCTCTGACTGCTAGGATCCCTCTCTTTCGGTTCTTCTGTTGTTTTGCGTGGTGTTGTGTTTCTCTGCCTATCCTAATCGCCGGGACGCCCCTTTGCTGGGGCAGCTGTACGCTATAGAAGTCTGCGTAACATAACAAAACATAACATAACATAGAGTGAATGCACATCCCCTTCTCCTGTCAGTCTAAACCAGAGGGTGAATACACAACCAGGCAGGACAGAAAAAGTCAAAAGCACACAGAAATGCCCACGTCTAAAAAAGGCATTTCTGCAATAATATTAACAAATCCGCTTCCATCCAATGAGCAGGATTTATTACAACTATTCCAAACATACCAAATATGGTCATGCTACCCCTTTCATAATAGAAACTATCACTGAAGCACATATCAAGGAATTCCCAATGCAAACCTATGAGAGGGCACCCTCAAGGCAGTGAGAAACTAAATAAGCTGTTTGTCAATACCAGAATGTGCCACAGAGTAAAGGCACATGTCTTATCTTTTACCTACACCATACTCTGCCCATGGGGCTAGCTGGACCTACCGTTGGGGTGACTTATATGTAGTAAATAGGGGTTTCAGACATGGCAACTACTATAAGTGCCACATCAATGAGGCAGTAAACTGTGCGAGCAGGCCCTGCACAGGCAGAGGCCTGAGACAGGTTTAAGAGGCTACTTCGGTGGGTGGTGCAAGCAAAGCTGAAGGCGCATTAGTAGTATTTAATTTACCGGCCCTTGGAATACAGGATACCCCTGTACAATGGACTTGCAGGTAAATTAAATATGCCAAACAGGTGTAGACCAATCTTACCAAGGTCACTTTAGCACTAATCAGCAGTGGTAAAGTGTCCATAGCTATAAAATCACCAAAAACAGGTCAGAAAAAATACAGGAGTAAGGTAAAAAGTTTGGGGATAACCTTGCAAAAAGGACCAGTTCCAACATCCTTTCTATATTCATATCTTTTAAGTCTGATGTTTTGTGTATGATATCGCCCACTGTGATATCATTACTGGCTTGAGTGGCCTCATCATATATTACTCCCTATAGCTGTTGTCCGCTGTTTTCCGGCTGTATCAATTGCATCTTCATTAGTGAACCTGCCTTGTTCTGAATAGATACTGTTTACTGTCCAATGTACTTTTAGTAGGCATCATTTGGCTCATTAATTTCTTGCCTCCCACTCTGAGACTATTATCAACCAGACCCTCTGCACCTTTCACACCTTCCTGCCCTGAAAGAGAGCTGGACATTTGAAGGTCCTAAACATCCCCTCCACTTTCCTTTTCTGACCCCTTCTCATACTGTGTCTTCATTTTATTTGCTTCTTCTAAAAGCTGCTGAACTTTTAAATCCATTCTGTGTTGGACTGCTCTTTGTAATGGCAGTGTTTGCTTGGTTGCACTTTCTTCTTCCTTTCTTGGCGGGGGGTGGAGTTCACTGTTTTCTAGGGTGCGCATATCTGGGAGAGGCAAAGTCACTAAGTTGCTGACACTACAATATTTATATATTGATAGGGGTCAATTTAACAAACTGTAAACTGTATTTATTCTTTATTCCCCCAGTTGCGACCGTTGCGTATTTCTTCTAATCCGGCTAGCAGCTTACAACTTGGCAGCTACACAAAAGACTTCTCACAAGTCAGCCTCCCCGTCTCAGCTGCCCACCCAGGTAGTGAGACCAGCTCGTCCTGACTCCTCTCGGCATAGCATTCTCACCTATCACCTCCTGGGGGGCTGCATGAGATGCCTATAATGCCTTTCTTCTCTCCTCTTTGCCCTGTTGGTTGAACCTCTTGTTTCATCCAGGCCTCGGCGCCGGTTTCAGGTTTCTTTTTGTGCTCCCTGCTATCCATTTTTTAGTTCAGTGGTGCCATTTGGACACCACTATTGCAGCCGATGACATTGCTCCCTCACTTCCCCAATTGGTGTGCAGGGCTCCGAGTATGCTATCGGAGGCGTATATGGGTAGCGTCTGCTCATCTGAACTGGAGCTTCATGAAAATATTGATCTTCTTTTGCAGTTGAATTGTAAGGGCACTAAGTAACGAAGACTGGAGCTACAGCTTCATGGAAGAATTTCAATACTTTTGCATCATACTAAAGAATTTCCTGACTTCAAGATTATGTTCTTTAACTTTTGTTGTGTGACTCTGCACATAAAAAGATAAGTCAGTTTCTGCTTACCCTCTTGCAAAGTTTTTCCACTTCTTTTATCTTCTTTCATCAATTGCGATGTTAGTTTGATTTTGGTCTCTCCACGTCATACTCACAAAAGGCACTACAATTGTTGTGCCATTTGGACTGGGTTGTACACCAGTTCCACTGTTTGCTAGTTGTATGGTGCCTTTCAACACACGGTTGGTGCATGCCATAATAGTTTTACTCGGGGAATTGTACAGAGATGTTCTTGCATGCTTAATACCATGATAAAATAGGAATTATTGGATTACCATGGACATGAGTTGCGCCCCTTAATCCAAAACATTTTGTGCATCTCTTCAATTACACTTTTTGTTGTGATGTTTCTCACAAACTCCACCTCCATCCACCAGAACTATGGGGAAATGTTCTGCTTCCACTAAATAATCCATAGGTCCAATAAAGTCCACACATATCTTTGACTAAACACTCACCGAGACACTTAATGAATGCATTGTTTCACCACCGACCCTCAACTGTTTTCACTGTGCATACACTAAGGCCATTTTTTCACCCAGTCCTTTCCGTCCTTGTCCATTATCGGTCACCAAAATAGGTTTCAGTTTGCTTTTTTAAGGGTGTGTCTGATACAACATTAGACCCTAAAGTCTACCATGCATTTCCTTCACTGTCAGAGCTAAAGCTCAGCCATTAAAAAGTTGTTTCTTGGCGTTACCAATGCTTATTCATAAAAAATGGTGATGTAGATCGCAAAATGCCTCTTCCTTCTTAAGCTGGTCGCAGCAGCAGTGTGTTGGTAACTTTTACTCCTTTATCTTTCTGCTAGTGAATCTATTTCTGGATGACTGAGCAGTTGGTATCCCATATAGGGAGAGGAATACATTATCGGTTGATTCATGAGTGGTTGTAATTTGTAGGTAGAGATCAGAACCTTGATGGCAAAATTGCAAATTCTCCCAGAAGTCTTAAAAAGAGCATGAGACATGTTTTGAAGATGATGGGACTAGAGGACTATTACCCAAAGGCCTTTAGGCTTAGAGGCACATCCATATATTAGAGGGGGGCTAAAGACACTGAGCTAACTCTTCCTCATTTGCACAGAGGTGTGGTCCCATGTAAATAAGAAAATGCCTTTGACATTTGCACCTTTGCTGTATACCAACCTGAGAGCCAAGACTGGCTTTTAGGAGGTGCACTAGCTCTGTGCCACCAGGGAAGCTCCACAATGACCCATTTTGTAGGAAGCTTAGGGATGTCTGGCTCTGCCAGGCACCCCCTTACACCTTGCAGTGGTACTCTGCACCTGCTTACGGGCTGGACTGGGGATCCAAACGAAGCAATTGAAAAATGTCACAACTAGACCTGCTCCTTTTTCTCTCTGTGTCTTTCCATCGATCCTCTGTTTCTCTCTCCTCTTTTCTCTCTCCTCTTTCTTCTTTCTCCCCGGTCTCTTTCTCTCCACCTCTTTCCCTCCCTCTCTATCTTGAAGACCCATGTGCTTGTTGCACTTCACTTCGGGTAGCTGGGAAAAGTCAGAAAAGTGAAGATAGGCAGCATCCCCACTGATGTGGGGTATCCATGTTTATGTTAAGAGTAACTGAAAAGGATGAGGAATGTGGTCCATGCTCAGCCCGTTAGATAATAGGCATAAAGAAAAGACTTATTAACAATTTGTGATACTAGTCTGATTTGTGTGTTTACATTAATAAAAAAATGTGTGTTTTTGAAGCAACAAGAAAAAGAAGAAAGTGTTAGTGTAAACGTTAAAATGAGAATATTCGAGGAAACACTAAATCAGAGAGGACAAGTTCAAAACATACAAAGCCGTTTCTGTCAGTATTTGCTTGAACAAAGCTAATTTACAGGTAACATTGGAACTCCATCCAGTCATTTAACCCTTTGGGTTTTAGTGAGTTCAAAAATCGTATCCAATAGTTCTATCAATCGTTAAACTTTATTGTTCCGAGTGGACGGAACACTTAAAATTCATATCCTTCCTCCTAAATCACATGATTAACCCTGCCATATCACGATGCCATAGCGGACCTTTTCTAAAATAGGACATCCATAGTCCATAATATGTGTTAGTGGGAAAAGTTTCAAACGTTTTGAAACTTTATTAACAATTCAAATGCCGCAATTTATCACGAGGGCCATTATAATTAACCCAGGGCAAAGCACTACGCTATGCTCGCGTAATTTGCAAAGTTTGCGCAACTTTGCACTACGCGAACTGCACGTAGCACAGTGCGAACACGCGTAGCGAAGCGTAGCTTAGTGCAGTGGTCATTTTTTGCTTGCTCGCGGTCCTCAACATCAAGTTGGCGACCGCGAGCAAGCAAAATGCATCCTGGCGAGACTTTTTCCTCGTTCGCGATCAGCAACATCAAGTTGCCGATCACAAGTGTGGAAAATAAACATCCCGGTGAGATTCTCAACTCAGGGTGGTCTGGTTTCTCATTGCGAGTGGTTGCGTATGCTCTCGACCGCTCGCAGTGAGAAACTACCAGCCCGCGTTGAGAAAGCTGCTGCTCGAGTAAAAATCTCCTCGAGCGGCAGAAAACTACAGCTCGCACTGTGCAAGATGCCGTTTTCAATGATTGCACAGTGCCGGATGCTTGTCCGCACTATGCAATAATTGAAAACAGCATCTTGCACAGTGCAAACAGGGTACTACGCAGTTCTGGTAGTGCTACGCGCAGTTCGCATAGTGCGAAGTGCACTTCGCCTAGCTACGCATTGCGCTACTTCGTGAACTACTTCCAGCCCTAATGATAATGCACCTCTCACTACAGTAGTCTCGTCGTTCTAAATGACCAAGTATATAAAAGAGCACATAACTATGCGCTAAGGCTCATGACGTGGTCAAAGTTTAGCTTTGTTGGAAGATGGTTATTCCAGGCTTTATTAAACCACCATCATAACTGGCACTATTTTCAAACAAGCAAAGGGTTGATTTTAGCTGGAACAAAGCTTGAATCAGGAGCATTGAAAACCGTATCCACTGTTGCATGGGCTATATGACGCAAATATAGGTGATAATTAAACCCTGACTCATAAGACGTATGAGTTCGAAATTATTGCTAAATGGAGCAACATTAAATAGAACGTTTCGTTTTCCCTGGCTAATGTGACACAACTTAGAATGGTATGGATGGAATAATAATTGCGGAACTAACCTTAACAAAAATGACTTGCAAGTCCTCAGTCAATTTTTCAAATTAAAATTCCAAAGGTTAGAGTGCAAAGTTCAGTTAACCATGATAATTCACTATTCAAGTATGGTTTACATGATGATTGTAAAAGTTTAGTAGACCAAAATGCAGTATACCAGAAGGATACACTATTCAAGTACGGCTCACATGAAGATTCTATAGTCAGTTTGACATTCCAGATGTAATTAACAGAGCAAATGGTCCCATTTTGCTCGCAGCACTGAATATTACAAGCAGTATTAGTAAGCAGCAGTATTATATTTAACAATCAACATAGCTTCCCTCTGTAACATGGCATCACGATATGGCAGGGTTAATCATATGGTTTACTTTAGAAGGATATGAATTTTAAGTGTTCTGTCCACTCGGAACAAAACATTTTAACGATGGATACTTCCATTGATGGCGGCTACTGATGACTTTAGATGACGCTATTGACGCAAATGCTTTCAGATACAGGCGACTCCACCTTGTAGGAGTAATGCTACATTACTTACCGGTAATCCTCATTACTCCTGGTCCCGTTGTCCTCGGCCCATTCATTACTAATGGAGATTACTATCTCCTGACAGAAAATAAAAAACAAGAGGAATGCTGGGATATACCTACTGCCCCTCCCCGCGGGAGTATAAAGGTAGTACCTACCCAGCAGACCTCCTGTACTAACAAGCCTAGACAGGAAGGCCGGCCGCCCGGGAGGGAGGGAGGGGCGTATGAATGGGCCGAGGACAACAGGACCAGGAGTAATGAGGATTACCGGTAAGTAATGTAGCATTACCCCCAGGTCCCTTATGTCCTCGGCCCATTCATTACTAATGGAGAAATACCAAAGCAGTAAAAAGCCGGCCTTCCCAACCCAACAGAAGCCAACCCAGGAAACCACACCAAGGCAGCAACCGCAGAAGGAAAAAGGAAGAACCGGGGAAACTCCAGGCAGAGCCCCCGACAAGAGGGACCCCACCAGACCAGCAGACACCCAACAAGAGCAAGGGCGCACAGCCAGACGACCAGACCGGCCACCACAGAGGCCAACCAGCCCACCGCAGGACACCCGACAGCCAACCAGCGACAGGGTGAACACAGACACCCAAGACACCACAGGCAAGGGGTCAACAGCAGAAGAGAGGCCAAACGAAGAGAAAGGCCATGAACCACCAGGCCAAAAAGCCAGAAACGGGCAGGAGAAGACAACCCACGCCAGAACTGGCAGGAGACAAGCGGACTAGAGGAACCAAAGGCCCAACCAAGAAAAACAGCGGAAGCCCACCAGAACCCGACCCGAAAGGCAAGACCGAGCCCAAGGCCAGGGAAAGAGAGAAACCCCAGACACCAGGGAACGAAGAGCAAACCCGAGGAAGCCAAGCCACCAGGTCCCGCAAGACGAGGACACAAGGCAAAGGGAACCCGCACCTCCAGGAAACCCGAGCAGGAACAACCAACAAGGGTAACCAACCGGGACAAGAGACCCGGAAAAAGAGGAAAGGGAACCGAAGGAACCCCAGGAACCCCAAAACAGAACTCCAGCCAAAGCGGAGGAAACGGGAGCAGGAAACAACAGCCCGAAGAAGGCAAACCTGAACACCAAAGCAGGAGAGCAACCGGACGGGCCAAGGACCCGGAGGACCCAAGACAACAGCAAGGGAACCACGAAGGACACAACAACCACAGCCAAGCCAAGCCAAACCAAAAAAAAGGCCAGGCAAAAAGACCCCAAACAGCCCAAGCAAAGGGCCGGGGCAGAAACCCAGAGGTCAGAGAGACAGAGGCAAAACCACCCCAGAGGACCTCACAGAAGCAACCGCAGCCAGGGAGGAAAGCACAAGCAAACCACAACCCACAGCCCGGCAAGACCCAAGGCAGGGCCAGCACAGGGGACGAACCCCGCATGGCGAAAGCCGCAACCAGGGACACAGGCAGGAAGCACAAGCCGAAGCCAAAGCAACCCGCAGAACCAACCCAAAACAAGGGAAGGACAAAGAGGGCAAGACCCCAACAGAGCACAGGCCCGAGAGCCAACAGCCCCGCCGAAGCCCCAACGAACCCCAGAAGAGGCAAGAAGGGCAAACAAGAAGGCAACAGTGTGACGGCCAGAAACAAGAACCAGACCGGAACACCCCCCAACCAAAAGCAACCGGAACCCCACGACGCAGGGACCAGACACCCCACAGGCAAACAGGGCACCCGCAAAGAAGCGCCAAGCCACCCATGAAACTCCCAGAAGACACTCCACCCTGCAGGCCAGGACCGCAGAAAGAGCACAACCAGGCAACCCAGAGCAGGACGCACAAACAGAAGGCAGACCAGCCCAGAACAGGAGCCAACAGGGAGGAAGCCCAAGGCAACAGGCCACCACAGAAAGCCACGGCCGAAAGCCAAGCAGAAGCAAACGCAGGCCACAGCAACCAGCGCAGCGCGCCCCCCACACGGCCAAGCAACGGGGAGATGCGCAGAGCGACCCCGAAGAAACGGGGAGACGGTGCCCCCGCCCCAAAGGGCCGAGAACCCGGAACACCGGCCAGGAGGAAGCCATGCCACCCAGCAAGCCCGGCAGGCCGGGAGGCAGACCCAGCAGACATCCAGTGAGATAAGAATCCACAGGCCCAGGAGAGGCAACAACAACGGCCACCCCGCACCACCACCAAAACCAGAAGAGGCAGTGGAGAAACCCACAGGAAGAAGCCAATCGCACCCCACCGCCCCAGGCGGCCAGGCAGAAAAACCACCAGGCCAGACCAAGCGACCGAGCAGACAGCGGAGCGCGGGGACCACACACCAACCCCGAGACAAGGAGGCAGGACAGGACCCCGCAGCCGCCAGGAGACCCCAGGCAGCCTAAACAGCCGATACAGGAGGGGATGCCAGGAAACAGCCCGCAAAGGGAAGGCCACAGCACCAGAAGGACCAAGCAGGCCCCCACCACGCCCGACACAGGAGCAGGCCGGGAGGAGCAGAACCGCCGCACCCAAGGCAGCCAAAAAGCAACCCAAGCAGAGGCAGAGGGGAGAGAGCACCCCAAAGAACCAACGGCACCCACGAGAGGAACCAGGCGCAGCCAAGGCAAAGGAGGGACAGGACCAGGAACCCGGAAGGGCAGGATCCCCAAGCAGGGCAGAGGCCACAACAGCCAGCCAGCAGAGGAGGCAAGACCACCGAGGAAGTACAGGACGGCAGGCCAACCTGAACGAGGGGAGCCCACAGGACCCACCGTGCAGCGGCCCAAGAAGCAGGAACAACGACCCAGCACCAGACGGGGCAGAGAGCCGGATCAGAAGGCAACCCAAACAGACCGCCGAAAAGAAGAGACACTGGCACCAGAGCACCAGAGGGCAAGGCTCAAACCAGCAGGCAGTGAAACCCCAATCACACAGGGAACCCACGAGCAAGCAAAGGCAGGAGCAGGAAAAAGAACCAGCCACCACAGTGGCGACCGGAACCCCAGCCAGAAACAGAAAGGGCAAACACCCCCAGAGCGCCAAGAGCAGGGGAACCCTCGAAGAAAAGAACCAAGGGAACAAACCCACGGAACGAACACCACCGGAGAACCAGGGTCAGCCGAAGGCAGCGCGGACCCCGAAACAGCAGCAGCAGGAAACCCCCAAAAGGGAAGAAACCGCAAACCCCGAAGGGGCGACAGCACCAAGATGGAAGGGGGGGCCGACAGAACACAACCACCCCCAACACCGAGGAACCCTGCCAAGGCGGAAGAAACCGCGAGAGGCGAGAGCCGCCCAGAATCACCGGAGGAAGAGCGCCCCCGCCGAGACAAGAACCAGGACCACCCACCGCCAAGGCGTCCGCTCAAGTCAAAAGGGCGCGACAGGCAGAGTCACAGGGACAGAGCAGCCCCACCACAGAGGCAGGCAGCACACCCCCTTCCCCCCCCCAGACCCGGGCCCAAGAGAGAGAGGGGCAGAGCAGCGGCCCAGCTGAAAAGCAACCAGCAAACAGCAGAGGCCAAACAAACCCCGTCGCACACCCCCAACCTAGACCCACCAAGAGGAGGCGACCAGAGTGGGCGCAGGGCAGCATGTAAAGTCCCACACACATACGCAGCCCCGGGAACAGGTCCAGCAGCCAAGAGGGGGCATGCAAAGGAACAGACCCCCTCGCAAGAGCAGAACCCCAAGTCCAAGCACAACAAAAACAGTGCAACGGACAACGAAAATCAACAGCAGAACCAGGCGAGGCACGAACACCCAACCCCGGTCCGGCAAGGCCCAGCGTAAGAACTGCAACCGAACGTGCCACAGGAGCCCACATGCAACACACAAACACAGGATGTGGAGCCCAATGCCGAGGACCGAACACGTGACACCAGCAACAAGACGGCAGCATCAGAAGGAACGCCCCAAGCACTGGCACCACCTGGAACAGCACAGGAACAGGAAACCAGCCCTCTAGCACCCTCCCGGGGGAAGGCAGGGCACAGCAGCCGGAGATCGAGCAGTACGCACCTAGGCAGGCCTCAGCGGCAGCCTCGCACAGTCACACCAAACACTGTACACAGTAACACGAGTGTTGGGTGTGGGGGAGTGAATCACGGAGCTGTGGCCAGAGCCGAGCCCACAGAATAGGCTCTCTGTATCCGGGATCAGGAGTCATCCATAGAAACAGCTCTGAACCCCACCAGCTCCCCGGACAGGAAGACGGGCCCCGGAAGAAAAAGGAGAAAATGGGTTACACCTCCGACGGGACCCAAACCCACAAACCCTGGCACAGGAGGAGGTCAGGTCCGTGGGATATCGAGCTCAAGACCTGCCGAGGCGGGGAATCCAACCCTGGGCCCGGGACAGACCTCCGCACCAGGGACCGCCGCTCCAACCATAGGGCTACACCTCTCCACTAGACATCCGAGGCATGCAAAGGTAAACGCTCCAGGAATCCAACGCCCTGCAACAAACAGTGGACAGAGACACAATTTGTACAAAACACCGCAAAAGCGGGACTCACCCGGACCGGGGGCCCGAGCAGAACCATCAAGGCCCCCACACACCCACAGCCGGATCCGGGAATCGAAGGACAGCGCAGCGCGTCTCCCACCCGGCCAGGCTCGGGGAGACGCTCCCAGTGACCCGGAAGGAACCGGGAGGCGGCGCACCAGCCGCAAAGGGCCGGCAAACCAGAACAGCGGCCGTGGAGAAGTCAATCCCCCCCAGCAAGCCCGGCAGGCCGGGGGGGAGACACAACAGGAACCTCACCCCTGCCCGAGAAGCCAGGCAGCCGGACAGGAGGAGCCACAGGAGGACAGAACGCCACTCAAGCCCAGCAGGAGCAGGTGCAGTCCCCCCACACCAACAGCATCCATCAACCATTTCTGTCGAAGACAGAAAATAAGAACAGGAGGTCTGCTGGGTAGGTACTACCTTTATACTCCCGGGGGGAGGGGCAGTAGGTATATCCCAGCATTCCTCTTGTTTTTTATTTTCTGTCAGGAGATAGTAATCTCCATTAGTAATGAATGGGCCGAGGACATAAGGGACCTGGGGGTAATCGACCCTTTCTGCGAGAGGAAGGTGTTTGTGGCAGAGACGGGTCAAAAGAAGTGCAAGGTAACAAGAGGTTTTTCCTCTTTCAAAACATTCTTTGAAGTATCCTGATGTGGAAATCGAAAGTCGGATTCAGTTTTTCATTTTTGGTTACAGATTGTTTTGAGTTATCCAAGTTTGAGAGAGTTGCGTACTAGACAGCACATTCAACCCACCGCCATTCAGGTATGCTATACACCGTTCTTAGCGGCTGCAGCATTAAAATTGACAGAATTTTAAGAGCAGTGGAGTCATGTCGCTTTTCGTTATTTTTGTAGTGGTGTGCTGGATTTCATATTTGACCTGCCACGTAATCTAACTAAAAAAGGATTGGGCCACTAAGTGATCTTTTGTAGATCTCTGAAAGGTATGTTAGAGCTTTTAATGGATTTACTTGTAATGGTAAAAGTACGGCAATTTGGCCTTTTAGTGGGTTTACCATTGTGTGTTCAATGTTTGGTTCTTTCAGAAAAAGTCATTGGAATAAAAAACAGCTGTGAAGCACCATGGATGCTATCGCAATGAATAAGTTAGGTAGATATGGTGTTTATTTCTATAGAGGTGTATGAGAATGTTTGAAAGGTTATATGAGTCACACATGCGCTTTTCATTTATATTCATTTTCATTTTTATATTTTCAGCTCATTCCCCAGGTCCTGAGGAAAACCCACAAATAATACATGGGTTTGAAACGCGTAGACCTTTGCTCTGTTGTGTCTAAATAAGTATTCCAATAAATGATAAGGGGCAGATTTATGTTAACTGGCGCATCCCGAGGGATGTGCCAGTTAACATGCGCCACAGTGCGCAACAGCTACGCCACCCATGGTGCGCCGCATTTATGATGCGGCGCACCATGGGGCAAAAACGGCACAGATGCGTGACGCATCTGTGCCGGAAATGTGGCGCATTGCTAGAGTTGCATCGCAAGCGCGACGCAGCTCCAGCAATGCTCTGGGGGGGCCTATTCTTTCAATGCTGCCTCAAGCCTTACGCCTGCTTCAAGCAGGCGCAGGGTTTTGACGCAGCATTGCCCTGAAAGTGACTGAGTGAAATCTCATAGATTTCACTCAGCCACTTTCAGGAGGCGTTCCTGCGCAGGAACGCCCCCCCTGCGCAGGAACGCCTCCTCATGGCGCAGTGCTGTACAACGTGACGCATCTCCTAGATGCGTCACGTTGTAAATAGGGCGCAGGAATGCGCCACATTTCCGTGCCGTTGCGTGACGCAACGGCGGCGTAAACGTGGCGCAAGCCCTTCATAAATCTGCCCCACAGTGTCTAGGTTTAAACCAATGTATTATTTAGAAGCTTTGTAGGCAATCAAAACCAGAACACCGTACTGTTTGACCAACATTCCCTGGGAGAGTTCTCTATCTCCCCCTTACTCTGTGGTATTTGTTTTCACTTTCCCTTGATTTTCTCTTCCTTTGATTTCTTCCATTCTGTTGGGGCTTTGGGCTGGTTGAAATTTGGTCTATTCTAATGAAATTCGTGTTGGTTATTGAGTATTTGGTATTTTGTATTTTGTATTGTTATTGTTTGGTCCGATCAAATGTTTGGATTGTAATTTAATTTTAAATGATCCATCATTAAAGATAAAGTTAAAAAGAAAACTCAACAAATTTAAAAGTAAATAAAAAAACTTTTTCTAATTAATTTAGTTGTGATCACTACGAGTGCACGTGTGATTCTGTCTATTAAATTTTTGAATGGTACCCCATGTTATGAGAGGCATTACTGTAATTAGCACCCAGGCAAACTCAAAATCTAGCCCAAGAACCCAAGATAAATAACACTTGTCTCCACCTGAGGGTAGGATCGCAGTCACTAAACCAAAAAATAAAATCTGAATCCAAGACAGAAGCCGGATCTTAATTGCCAAAAACAAATCATGGAAGATGACTGGACCAGGTTGAAAAGCAGTGGTCGAGTCAAGTACCAAGGGCAATGAAAGCCAAATACAATGGCCAGAAAAGGAAGTGGAAGAAATGATACCTAGGAAGACAACAAAGGGGAAAACAACAAAGGTATGGGAATGGATTTACAGGTACGAATAACAACATCAAGCAAAGGAGTCAAAACAATCGATGTTGCTGGATATGGTCTTCTGCGTCCAAAAGCTCTTTAATGGGCTCTGCCATCTCTGACCTGAGAGTCAGCTACTGGTCCTCGGGAGCCTTGGGCAGTGTTTTCAGACTCAACCCTGGAAGTTATAACTATAGTCTCCACTGTCCCATTCTCTGTATCCTCCATGAAGTATGTTTATTGACTATCTTATGCAGTATTTTACACTAAAACCTGACATTTACTGCCTCTTGGAGACTCTGATGTGGAGAGGGAGGCCATTCCATGCTTTAGGAGCAATGTAAGAGGACGCCCATCCTCCAGACCTGGTTCTGCTTTTGTATGGGGTGCGTTCTAGTAGGATCCTTGCTGGGCAGAGTTTTTGGTTGGTTGATGGAAAGAAATGCAATTGTTCAGGTAGGTCGGACCTAAGTGTAACACCTTGAATATGTGTATGAGGAGTTTGAAATTAGCATATTTGTTTATTGGGAACCAGTGGAGCGCTATGAGGTGTGGTTTGATGTGAATTCTGTGTGTGTAGTTAATCACAAGCCTGGCTGTGAAGTAATGGATGCTTTTCAGTCTTCCAGTGTGTTACTTGGTAAACCTAGAGTAGAGGGCCTGCCTGTAGTCCAACTTGCTAGTGACTAGAACATGAGTTACAATTTTTCTAGTGTTGCTTGGGAGGTATTTGAAGACCTTCCTCATAATCTTTGGGGTCAGGAAGCAGAATGCATTGAGCGTTGACTTGTGTGGTCATGTCAAGTTTGCTGTTGATGAATATTTAGAGATCCTGGGGTGGGTGCTGGGTATGGGCCCGAGCTCGACTGGCTTCCAATTGGCATGCCATGGTGAGTGTTTCCGGCCAAAGTTTACTACTTCAGCCTTGTCGGTGCTGAGTTTGAGACAGTTTACTTTCATCCAGAGAGTGACTTAGGTCATGCAAATGGTGAACTTGTTTCTTGTGTTAGGGGCTTTGTCCAAGAGGGAGAGTATGAGTTGTGTGCCATCAGCACAGAAGAGGATGTTGGTGTTGTGTCTGCGGATTGTGTTGGTGAGAGAGATGTACGCGTTGAAGAGGGTGGGGCTGAGAAATGAACTGTCAGGCATCCTGCAGATGAGTTTGTGGGTCAGAGGAGTAAGGTGCTAGGCTGACAACTTGTGTTTTATCTGTTAAGAAGATGATCCAGCAGAGAGCGTCTCATTTTATGCCAATCTCATGCAGGTGCCTGATGAGGATGGGGTGCAACCCCATGTCAGATGCTGCAGAGAGGTCCAGGAGAATGAGGGCTGCTGTGTCTCCTCTTTCAAGCATCATGCAAATTTCATCTGTGGCACCGATGACTGCTATTTCTGTACTGTGGTTAGGCCTGAATCAGGACTGCATGGTGTTAAGGAGCTGGTGATTGCTTAGGTAGTTAGTGTGGCATCGGTTGATTAGTTTCTCTAAGACCTTTTCTGGATAGGGTAGGAGGGGTATGAGTCTGTAGTTGGAAAGCATGCCTAAGTCAGCAGATGGTTTCATGAGCAGCGGCATGACAGTGGCATGTTTCCAGATTTCTAGGAATGTGGCTTATTAGATGGAGGCATTGAAGATGTGTTGTAGTGGTTCGCTGATCATTAGGAGTCCTTTGATCAAGGGTCATCGGTCAGATGGGCCCCTGAGTGGATGATCTTCATGGTAGCAGCAATTTCAACCATATTGGTGGTGAGCCACGAGGTCTGGGTTCATTCTTCAGCCATAATTGGAATTTGTGACAGTGATGGGCCAGTTAAGGGTCAAAGTTGCCATATAGGAAGGTGATTATTATAAGAAAATGCTGAGATATTATTGCAACGGTCTTGTGAGGGGGAGATGTTGCTGAAGATGGCAGGAGGCACAGAGAAATCTTTGATTATGACGTAGATTTCCTTGCAGTTGTTAGCGCAGGCATCAATGAGATCTACAAGAGCTGTGTGCATTGTGTTCGGTTCTGTATCTGCTAGTTATTGCATCTCAGGGCTCATCTGAAGATGTCTTATTGTGGTGTCTTGACTCGTTCTTCATTTGTGCTCCAGTTGCTTGCAATGGAATTTTGTCAAACTGAGTTCCTCATTGTATCAGCAGGCATGTGGTCTGGCTCCTGCCGTTGGGTTGCACTTGATGGGAGCCAGGGTGTTGGCACATGGGGTGATCCAGCTGTTGAAGTTCTTAATGCCTTTCAGCAAGTTGCTTTTGTGCTTTGATGAGTGCACAGAGAGGGTGGAAGCCCAGTCCTCCTCTGTGATGCTTTTCCAGCTGTGGCAGATGATTCAAGAGTTGCTGGCTGTGTCTGTGGTGGTGTGGGATGGGAATGCTGAAACTGGCGAGGGCATGGCCAGAGCACGTGATGGTTGCTGGCTTGTTTACTGTGATGTTGCTGATTGAGGAGAAAATCAAGTCCAATAGTTGTCCAGCGGTGTGCAGGGTTTTCTGTAAAGGTTGAAGAGTTTGGGTAAGTGTGGTCTTACAGGTGAAGTTTGAGGTCTCTGTGGAGGATTAAGGTGCTGGTGTTGATGATGAGGGAAGCGAGAAAGTTTTTGCGAAATTGGTGCAGTGTCTGTTGGTCTGTAAACAAGGATTCCGCCTGAGGAGAAGTTGATTTTCATGTGCATCCTGAATAGGGCTGGGCAGAATGTTTAATTCCGCCCATGAATTGGTAGAATTTGATGACTACGCTTTACTCATGTGATGCAGAATTCCAGCCAAATGCTGGCAATTGCTGCATGGTAGAATTCTTTACAGCGAGGCCTCAGAAATACGAGCAATATTTGGTGTCCCAAAGCTCAATTTTTTAACAGGGTCAGTCATGGGGTGTTGTGACCATTCTTCGGTCAGAGGGCTGCTTCTCGGGTAGATTTGCTGCTGCTTGAGTAGATTTACTACTAGAACAGGAGCAAAATCAACTCAAATGACCCTGCGCTCTTGCGCACTCCATGCTCAAGCTACAGGTGCTAACGTGCAATGCGGGCAGCGCAGTGGGCATATTTTCCCACTGTTGGTAGAATTCATCAGACTTTCACAGAGGATTTATGTAACTTAACAGAATTCTGCAGAGTGAAACTCTGCGAATTCCACCCATCCCTAATCTGGAACACAAGGTTTTCCATTGATGATGGGAAAAGTGGTTTCAAGAAGAATAGAAATTAAATCAAGCATGGACTTTAGAATGGTCTGTAAAGACAAGAGGCATGCAGAATGTAGACGGGAAGGAGAGGAACATCAAGAGAAATAAGGGAGGGCAAAATTGACATTTTAAGTTAAGGTCAACTTTTCATGCAAGCATTTAGGAATGTAGCAGGTGGAAATTTTGTTGCGATCACATGTAATCAAAGAATGCAAATCTGTAGAAAGAAACAATTTTGAAATTGGACTCAAAAGGAAAGTGGTGTTCCACCGTCATTCTAGAAACTTTCAAAGCTGTGGCAGGCACTTGCCTCGCCTTAAAAACAACCCTAGTGCTTGTTAAGGCCTCTATGTGAGCGATTGTCAAGCATTGCAAAATTTAAGGACATCCCTGTACTTGAAATTACCATCTGACAACACCATTGAGAAAGCTCGAATGCACATCACCCCACTGTAGATGTGATATAAATACTTGCAAACCCAGAGAGGACACATGTGCTTACCTACAATGGCAGTACATTCAATACATGGCTTTTCACGCAATAATTCTAACTTCTTCGCACTATGACTCTTACTGCTCACCCTAGCGCCAGGACACTTCCTCCGGAGGTAGCCGCTTGCGCTTTATAAAATTCAGTAATATTATTATTATTACTATAAAGTATTACTGCAGGCAAATCATTTTACACCGTACATAAACTAGACATATGTTATGTAAACAACCACCAACTTTATATATAACAATACAATTGATAAATATGTTGCAGCAACTATCATTAGTAAATTCAGCGCATTGCTTATCTGACCAATTCCTTACCTGGTTCGGAAGGGCATTGGAAACTGCTGTTGCCTGAACCAGGAGCCACAGATTAGACACCATGGTCTGCAGATGGATGGTACTTGTGATCAACATGCCCCTCTCGCATTCATGTGAGTACAGGGTGAGTGATGTGCTTGTTGGAGTACAGGATTCAGCATAATGTAACCTATTTGATTTGGCAATGCCTGTTTTTGTTACCTCACTTGAAGTGATACCAATTCAAATGTATAGATTAAGCATGGGCGGAAAATCCGTTCCGCTCGCGAATTTTGCGGATTTTCGGTAAATTCGCAATCCGCGAACGCTCGCGAATTTACTGAAAATCCGCAAATTCGCACGCAGCGGATTTTTTTTTCTTGGTGATACAATTTTGCGGCGTGCGGTGTAAGTTCGCAATTGCGAACATGTAGGCAGCAACAATCTCGCACTCGCGAAATTACAAAAATTGCAATTCTGCACAAGAAATCCACTACCAAGCAGCATAGACCTTCTGAAAATGATGATTTTTATCAGAATAACTCCTCAGGTTGACATTTGCCTGCACTTTTTTGGATTTGAGGCCTTTTGACTTTCTTCGGATCACTTTTGGATTAGAAATCAACTTTCACAAGTAAGCTTGTTTGGGGCATTACAGTTGCTGTAATGCTGTTCTGCAGAAAAACGAGTTTTGCAAAAGTGAAAGCATTCAGCAGGTTCAAAAGTTCAAACTCATCATTAGTAACCATTCCCTGTCGTGCTTCCTGACTGGGGCCCCTCCAGAGTTCAGTTGCTAGTTGCAACAATTGTATGACCCTGCTCCGACCCTCACAGCAGGATCATAGAATAGCTACAAGTAGGCCATAAAAGGTCCTGGAAAAAAAATTGCACTGCAACAGAAAGCAAATTACAGATAAGGAAGCAGGTGCCAGACTGGAATTTTAAAACAGTGACACATTAATAAATCAACCCCAAATTAATTCATGTCAGTTGAAGCAGGGCTGGTGTGCTTGCTGTTCCCCCCATAATCTACAGTGATGATGAGCCAGAGGGTGGCATTGATGTACCAGAGGGTGGCATGGGTGAAACAGAGGGTGGCAGGGGTGAAACAGAGGGTGCTGGGAACCTGTGATGATGAACCAGACGTAGAAACAACATAATCGCGACCGTTGCGAGCCGACATGTAAGTTCGCAATTGCGAACTGGTACAAAACCCTCGCGAACTGGCAGAAATCCTTGCAAACACAAAAAAAATCAGCAAATTCGCGAGAATTCGCGGATTTCGCGGATTGCGAGTTCGCAAATTCGCAAAATTCGCGAACGCCAGATTGGCAAAATTCGCTCATGCTTAGTATAGATGCATGATTGCTGTTCATACGTGCAGCAGTATTCTGAGGCTGACAAAGTGCACAGAATTCAGCATTTTACCTTGTGGCCTTCTATTCTATTCTATCCTTTGTAGATTTCTAAAGTGCATTGCTACCCGAAGGCATCCCAGCTCTGATGGAGCCATGGAGTTCCATATGAACTTACAGGGGACCACAGAAATAGGTCAATGTTATTTAGGAAAGAGTCAGGATTTGAGCTAGTTACTAAACAGGCCCTCCAGGATTTTGAGATTTCGCGATTTCACGGTTTGCCGCGAAATCGGCACTTTTGTAAAAATGCCGCGAATTTTACAAAAGTGCCCGCAAAATCGGCACTTTTGTAAAAATTGCGGCACTTTTATAAAAATGCCCGCAAAATCAGAAGGTGATGTGTGCCTGCCTGGTTCCTCGGCAGCACTCTGATTGCTGCATAAATGTAGGGCATACTGGGTAGGCAAATACCCCTGTGTCAAGATACAACAAAACTCCCCAATTTCTGTCCTCTCCTCTAGCAAAACCTTCCCAGATCCCTAGAACTCGCTGCAGCTTGGAATCAGGCAGGCGCTCTGCAGCCCTGGTCCCTTGATACTGAACAATGTCACAGTGTGAGGAGGGGGCAGGCGGAATATACCTCGTTTGAACCCCCACTCTCAACCCGCCCCACGCCAAAAAAAAAGCTTGTTGAGGCTGGTGCCGACGTCCTGGGGTGGTTTCACACCCCTTAATGGATGTCGGCAGTTGGAAACGTGGGCAACACAGCTGGAAACCACTAGTTACAGTGGTTTTCAACTCGTTTTCCTCACCATGTGAGTTGGCAGGTATGTGAATGCACATTCTGCCTGGGACGTCTCCAGTAAAGCTGAGCATTGTTCCTGCAGGACACACCCCGAAACTGGAGTCGTTAATGTTCACACAGTCTCTCCATCACACACGGTCACAAACTTACCACCCACCCAAAGACCCGAATGAAGCTAAATGTGGGGCAGACAGCATGATCTGAATTGTGACTGTCTGCCTGCAGCTAGAACTGTGGGCAACCTCTAAGCTCCTTCCATCACTGAGCAGGGTGTCAAGGCAACTGGGCGCCTTCGGGTTGAAAGTGATGAAATGCCCTGATGTCAGTCCTGCACATTGGCACAAAATGAATCACACAATACACCCACCAAGTCACAGAAAAACATGGCAACGACTTCTCACAGACACACTGGCCACAAAGAAAAGTATACCAACTCCACATCTACAAACATCTACCACTGGACAAACTGAACACCGCCTGACCACCTCTTGAAATACACATTAACAATATACACAAACTGACCTCCAGGCAGAAACTCACAGGCCGAATTACAAACACAAAGACAAAACACAAACACATTCTTATTACCACGAACAACACACACTACCCTTTATATTCCCTCTTACCTCCACACACAGAAACACAAAGTGCTCTTACACTAGCACACAATGAAATACAGACTGCCAGACTCCCTCTCTTATACATACAAAGAAACACAAAATGATCATAAACATACATAAACCATCATACTGCAGTAACAGGTACTGGCCACCCACAGTGACCACAGTTTCCATTGATTTAAGGCTGAGAATGAATGATTATGAGTAAAATAAAATGCTGCAAAAATGCAGCTAAATTTCCATATTTGTGCCGCTCAATTTCCATATTTGTGCCGCTAAATTTGCTACTCATGCCGCTATATCCTGGGGGGTCTGACGAAACAGTGGGGCATATTCTCAAGGAGGTATTGTCAAAGTCGCGATAAAGTTATTACCCTGTTCACAAGCTGGTGCCAACAGCCCATAGCACCAGTTTACCTGTGATAGCAGCCGCAAAAAACATCGCCACAGATGACCCCGGCAACTAACGCTAATGAGATGCAGAGTAGGCGTTCCCGTGCAAAAAGCAGCAACAACACCACTCCGCAACATTCTCAACTACCAGCCAGATCGGCGATACAACCACAAAGCATGCGATAAGGCGCGTTAGCCTGCTCTGACCTGGTGCAAAGTCGGACGGCATCCGGCACCACAAAAGGGAGCCCAGCCCACGGCCACACATGAAGAACAACAGATGTCATGGAGGTACTTATCATGCAGCTCGTGTACCACTCCCCCCAAACAACCAGAGAGGCAGCAAAGACTCAGACCGCGGACCTTAAGAAAACGCACCAGCCTCACAGACTTAACACCAGAGAATGTCATTGCCCACTACAGGCTCAAAAGGACAACCATCCTCTGCATCCCCAACATCATTGCCCACAGGCTGACAGTACCAACACAGCGGACAACCAACATCCCTCTGCAGACAAAGCTGCTGGCTGTGCTGCCCCTGTTGGCCTCTGGTACCTCCCAACCAACAACCGCCAGAGTCAGAGGAGTCTAACAGCCAGCCCTATCAAAGTTCCTCAAACCTGTCCTGCATGCCATCATCAGCTTTGTATCCCAGTACCTATACTTCCCCCACACTGCGCAGGAACAGCTGGAGACCAAGCAAGGCTTCTATGCCATAGCTGGATTTCCACATGTGTTGGGGGTAATAGACTGCACACATGTCCTACTTGTGCCCCCTGCTGACACTGCACACAATTATCGCAACAGAAGGCACATGCATTCCATCAATGTGCAGGCAATAGTGGACCACCGGGGACTCTACACCAATGTGAACCCAGGCAGTGTGCATGATTCCTTCATCATCTGACAGTCCTCCTCAACCGGCGCTTCCAGGAGGGCACCTACAGAAATGCTCTGCTCGTTGGTAATACCAAATGAACACACCACACACCTAAACTTCACAATCATGCAACTCACAACTCGGAGAATGCACACATTACAAACTCACATACAACATGCCAAACAACATGCCTATCTACCAGTCATGCCAGCATAACTTAATGTGGGAACCTGGGCTAGCCATGTACACAAGCCATCAATGGCATGGCACCTCAGCCACACAATAGCAGATTGTGGGGAGAGGTGGGAACCAGGCATGTGCAAAGGAGGCAAGTGACCCATGAATAAACATGTACACAATGCCAAGTGTGGCCTGGATGTGCTGGCCAGACCGCAGTATGCAGACCACACATAACCATGTTGACAAACAACTCTGGTGTTTGGAGTGTAGTGGAAAGTGGACAGTGGACGCAACCATGTCATCAGAGCCAGTGAGGGAGATCGAAGAAATGTAGCTTGTCACGCCCCCCTCCCCGTAAGCGTGAACGGAGAGGGCTGGCCCGGCGTACGCCAGGCCAGCATAGGGGTGTGAATAAAAGGCACATAACCCTGAACGTGGTCCTCTTCCGGAATGCCCAATGTGTCTGCCAGGGCGATGCCTCTCACCCCACCACAAGGTAGATGCCATCGCCGTGAGCGCGGTTGCCTGCGATCCTGTGCACCCGCTGCACCCCGGGCTGCTGGTCCTCGAACCCGTCTTGCCCGCCCCGGCACACCCAGGCCTCAACACCCAACTGCTGACACCGGCGTGTGTCGAAGAGGGCCCACCAAATGCCGGTGCAAGCTCCAGGCCAGAGGCACACAACCTTGGCAGCCTCCTCAGACCATCACGGCCTCCGCGACACATGTCTGCTGAACTCCATTCTCGTTGACATACTCCAAAGACATACACAGCGGACAAGTAGGACACACATTTGGTACTGAGTCTTGATTACACCATGGCATAGAACATTATTTAAGGCTGAGGTTATGTCAATATACTTCTTTCAATGTGGTGCCACCAAGGCTGTGCATAGGACTTGCACCAAACGTGTCTGTGGGCACTTGCTGACTGTGGCCTTTGGCCTACACTGCGGTCCTGAAGGCCTCACACCAATCCAATGCAGTTCTTCACAGGCAGGACACAGCATTGTCGCTGGCTAAACACCCGCTTGTCTCTGGTGCCACTACCTATGTCACCCACAAATCTAATCCAAATGCCATTCCAACGTTGTGTGTTAGAGTTCCAAGAGGAGATGGCTGGACAGCGGTTAACCTGCACTGACCGCAGACTCCATCCGGCACTGCGGCCAACTAGGTCACATTTTTGGAACTGAGTCTTGATATCTTCATGGCAGTGTACATGTCACAGTATGCAAGGAGATGAGTAAGGGGAAGATGCGCTTCAGTCCGGAGGAGAAAAGGCTCCCCTTTACAGAGGTGATGGGACACAACCAACAATCTCACTGGTGCCACTGACTCCATGCAGTTCATGCCTTCCACACGTGGTTGTGGGCCCCTGATGACCGCTGGCTCCGGCACACACTGCGGTGGAAGAGGTCACACATTTTGAACTGAGTCTTGCCCTCTACATGGCAGAGTCAATGCCATTGTACAGGACTCATCTCAGACTGCATCCCCTTCCAGCTCTTGTGCCCTGAGTGTCTGCCATGAAATTCATGGTCGATCTCTGTTTGTACGTCAGTGGCGTCTGGGCCATGGGCTGGAGGTTGTCTTCCTCTACATGTAGCTGACACTGACAAGGTGGAAAAGTGGAGTCTGTAGTAACCCTGGGCGAAGAACTACGCTCCGTTCGCGGAGTTTGCGGAGTTTCGGCAACTCCGCGTTCCGCGGAGTACGTGTAGCTGTCGATTACTCCGCGATCCGGTGCATAGCGTAGTTCTCGCGCGCTGAATAACATTTTCGCGTGCGCGGCAATGTCTTACCTTGGTTCTGCGTTCGCTTTTTCCCGGTCGCGTGTGCCACCATGTTTATAAACCCTCCCGCACCATTCCGTGCGACTGTGCGAACGCGATAACGTCATTTGGATGCATGATAGTGTCATAAGGACGCGCAAGGATGCTTGTTCGTAAGATCGAGTTGCCGAACACGCAGAACCTGCAATCTTGCACAGAATAACTCGCGAGCATGTTAAAAGTTAAACCATAATAATAAATTACCATTTTGGTTAGCCAAAAAGTGAGAAACCCCTTAAAGTTGTACCTTTGGCTGTATTTTTTGGGGGAAGGAGTCCTCTTTTTGTTTCTACTCTATTTTTGAAGATTAAGGAGGAAGGGCTCTTGAGTTTACAACTTCCTGTTCCTGTCCACCATGCTCCTCCCAGTGCTTTGTCCATGAGGTGCTCACTTTCATTTGGATTTTGAGCTGGAAGGATCACTTTCTGTGTGTGTTGGCTGCATTACTGCTTTTTCTTGGATTTTATTGAAGACTTTTGGATTTTGAATTCTCTTTTTCAAGTAAGTTTCAGTAATGTATGAGTGAGTATGATGTTGTAGGCTTGTGTTTGTTTGATTTGAGATTTTTTTTAACTACAGTATTCATTCCTGGATTTAAATTATTGATGGGGGCCTGTACTTTTATGAGGTCCCAACTTGTATTTCTTTTTAAATTTCATCCAGGCTACATAGAGAGGTACCCATGGGTAAAATCATAATTCTGTGGTCTGTATTTAAATTTGTATTCAAATTTGTAAACAAACATCATGGCTGGCATTGGATTATGGTCATTATGCAATACCAATGTCTGTTGTGGAATTTCTGTTTGTGTAATTTAAATGGTTTTTATTTTTTTAAGCCAATAGCTGACCCTAGTACTCCATGTAGTTAGTGTGTAGGCATGCTTGAGTTCATTGTATTAACTTTGTGTGGTTGGCCTGGCCATGTGTTGGCGGACATTTTATGATTCCCAGCCACTTTGCTCTTGCCATAGGCCTCCAACCTTGTGGCCTACTCTGCCAGTAGGCCAGAGGTACTAGTCATAGGGTCATGAAAGTTAATCAACTGTTTTTGTGGTGTACCCTTAATTAGAAAATCATGGATGGCTTGGTTTGATTTAGAAAATCTTATTTTTATGTGTGGGGTATGTCAGGTTTTGGGTGTGTTTAACGAATCTGTCAATTTCTGCCATTAGGTAACCCTAGGAATACAGCCTGTGTAGTTTTGGTAACTTCGCACAGTGTGAGAACGTGACCTTACATTTTTTGTCTTGTTCGCGCGCTCAATGTACTGGCTCAGGAACGCAATAACGACGTTTCATTCAATTTGCGCTGCCGAACACGCCGATTTTGCATTCTCGCGAACGATATGTCCCAAGTTGCATAAAAGTTCCTCGAAAATGTTTAATGTGTTTCTTGTGCTACAAAAAGTCCTCATTTATGTGTCATTTGGTTGTAGTTTTGTCTTATTGGAGCATGTACCTCTTCCAGTTTCTTTCTGTCCTCTATGTAATGATTTCTTGTTTATGGGTGGGGTGACCAATTTGGGCAGTGGTGTGTCCATTTTGTGAAGCTAAGCATTGTCCCTTTGCCATAGGCTTTTATTGTCTGTCTTCTCTTTCTTTTCATGTTGTTGTGGGTGGCCAGGCCATGTGGTGGTGGCCATTTTGTGTGTACTTCTTTTGTGATGATTCTGCCATGTTGTTGTTGGTGGCCAGGCCATGTGGTGGCGGCCATTTTGTAGGTACTTCCTTTGTGATGATTCTGCCTTGTTGTTGTTGGTGGCCAGGCCATGTGGTGGAGGCCATTTTGGGTATACATGCTTTGTGATTTTTCCATGTTGTTGCTGGTGGCCAGGCCCTATGGTGGCGGCCATTTTGTGTGTCCTTCCTTTGTGCTTTTGCCATAGGCATCCAAAGATTTTGACTATTCTGGCAGTAGGGCAGTGGTACTACTACTCACAGCCATAGGTGCATTAAAGTTAATCAACTCTTTTTGTGCTGTATCTTTAATTACATCGTGTATGGCTTTGGATTGCTTCACATTTATGTTGGTACTTTCAGCTTTTGCTTGCTTGTGTGTAACTAATAGGGCACTCCCTGCCAGTAGGTAACCTTAGGAATACAGCTCGCGTACTTTTGGTAACGTCGCACAGTGTGGACACGCGACCTTATATTTTTTGTCTTGTTCGCGCGCTCAATGTACTGGCTCGGGAACGCGATAACGACGTTTCATTCAATTCGCGCTGCCGAACGCGCCGATTTTGCATTCTCGCGGACAACATGTCCCGAGTTGCATAAAAGTTCCTCAAAAATGTTTAATCTGTTTCTTGTGCTACAAAAAGTCCTCATTTATGTGTCATTTGGTTGTAGTGTTGTCTTATTGGAGCATGGACCTCTTCCACTTTCTTTCTGTCCTCTATGTAATGATTTCTTGTTTATGGGTGGGGTGACCAATTTGGGCAGTGGTGTGTCCATTTTGTGAAGCTAAGCATTGTCCCTTTGCCATAGGCTTTTAATGTCTGTCTTCTCTTTCTTTTCATGTTGTTGTGGGTGGCCAGGCCATGTGGTGGGGGCCATTTTGTGTGTACTTCCTTTGTGATGATTCTGCCATGTTGTTGTTGGTGGCCAGGCCATGTGGTGGCGGCCATTTTGTAGGTACTTCCTTTGTGATGATTCTGCCATGTTGTTGTTGGTGGCCAGGCCATGTGGTGGCGGCTATTTTGTGTATGCTTCCTTAGTGACTGATTTTGCCATGTTGTTGGTGGCCAGGCCATGTGGTGGAGGCCATTTTGGGTATACATGCTTTGTGATTTTTCCATGTTGTTGCTGGTGGCCAGGCCCTATGGTGGCGGCCATTTTGTGTGTCCTTCCTTTGTGCTTTTGCCATAGGCATCCAAGGTTTTTGACTATTCTGGCAGTAGGGCAGAGGTACTACTAGTCACAGCCATAGGTGCATTAAAGTTAATCAACTCTTTTTGTGCTGTATCTTTAATTACATTGTGTATGGCTTTGGATTGCTTCACATTTTTTTTTATGTTGGTACTTTCAGCTTTTGGTTGCTTGTGTGTAACTAATAGGGCACTCCCTGCCAGTAGGTAACCTTAGGAATACAGCTCGCGTACTTTTGGTAACGTCGCACAGTGTGGACACGCGACCTTACATTTTTTGTCTTGTTCGCGCGCTCAATGTACTGGCTTGGGAACGCGATAACGACGTTTCATTCAATTCGCGCTGCCGAACACGCCGATTTTGCATTCTCGCGAACAATATTTCCCGAGTTGCATAAAAGTTCCTCGAAAATGTTTAATCTGTTTCTTGTGCTACAAAAAGTCCTCATTTATGTGTCATTTGGTTGTAGTGTTGTCTTATTGGAGCATGGACCTCTTCCACTTTCTTTCTGTCCTCTATGTAATGATTTCTTGTTTATGGGTGGGGTGACCAATTTGGGCAGTGGTGTGTCCATTTTGTGAAGCTAAGCATTGTCCCTTTGCCATAGGCTTTTATTGTCTGTCTTCTCTTTCTTTTCATGTTGTTGTGGGTGGCCAGGCCATGTGGTGGGGGCCATTTTGTGTGTACTTCCTTTGTGATGATTCTGCCATGTTGTTGTTGGTGGCCAGGCCATGTGGTGGCGGCCATTTTGTAGGTACTTCCTTTGTGAATTTGTCATTGGCCTCCCTGCTTTTGGTCTGATCTGACAGTAGGCCAGAGTCCCAGAGGTAGTAGTTAGCGGGGCTGCTCTATGTAGCTGTTTCTATTTGGTCTATTCAATTAACATCATTAGTGCATTATGTGTATGGCATTGCATTCCTAAATGTGTTGTCTGGGCAGGGGTGTAGGTAACTTTTTTTGTGTGTGTAATAATGTTATGCCTTGTATGTGTTTTTGCGCCTTGTATGTGTTATTGCGGTGTAGGTTTCCAACCTCTTAGCCATGTTTTTTTTTTTTATTCCTTGCATTAACCTGTCATGTGTAGCATGCATCCTCCTTTTTCTGTCCATATTGGTATATAGGCCCACTTGACTTTATTGGTTCTTTCTGGACTTCATGTGGCTGGGAGCTGTGGTGCTGGTAGTATTAGTCTTCTGTTTTGTGTTCTATACATTGGCCTGTGTGTCTTTCAATTGTTCATGTTGGCTTACTGCTTGTTTGACTGATGTGGTTCTGTCTTCTTTGCTTGACTGACTGAGGAGGTGCTGTTTGTTTTCATCCATCGCCCGTTCTACTGCCAGACGGACGTCCTTCAGTTGTACGCCACGTGTGGTGTGTGACTCATCTGACCACCACACATCTCTGCAATTTGTGCTACTGAGTACTGCTGTGTGCTGACATCAGAAGAAGATGGGCCCTAAGAAAGCAGGCACCAGGTCCTCCACCACCAAGAAAGTTGCTGAGAAGAAGGTACAGAAAAAGGAAGTGTCACTTAAGTGTGGTATGGACCCCAAAACCTTTTTTGGGCCCCCAAAAGGTACGCCTGCAGCAGCGGTGTCCGGGGTGCAAGCTGGGGCCAGCACATCCGCATTAACGGGGCCAAGCCACCAACCCAGGGCCAAGCACATGAGGGTCGAAGAGGTAGCCAGCCTAGTGTTACAAAGCAGTGATACTGAGCCTGAACTAAACTTATCGCTGTCTCAAAGTAGTACACAATCCTTGCAAGATGAAAGTGCTCAACAACCACCGCCAGCACTAGATGTTCAACAACCACTTCCCGCAATAGTTGTTGAACAACCACAAGCACCGCCCGCAATAGTTGTTGAACAACAACAACCAAATCCCACAATAGTAGTTGTTGAAGAACCACAGCCCGCTATAGTACTTCCTCAAGAACAACAACCACCATCTCCGCACGCAATAGTAGTAGTTGTTCCTCCTGAAGTCGGGGCAGTTCAGGAAGTAGAGCCTCATTCCGAGGAAGAAGAAGAGGAAGCCACTTCTGGAGGTGATCTATTGTCTTTCAATTTACCAAGGAAAAGGAGGGTTAGTGGTGGCAGTGCATCGACTTCTTCGACAAGCATCCCTTCAGATGACCTTGATGAGGAGTGGCATCCAAAAGTATCTGAGCATTCAAAGGAGAGACATCCCAAGACCAGGCTAGGAAAAAGGAAGGATCCACCAATGCTTGAAATGGAGGTCGATGTAGGTGAGCAGGATACTGCTGGTGATAAAGACGGGTCTGACACTGTTATCATCACGAGCGTTATTCCTGGTGCAGAGGATGTAGAGACCAACATTTTCACCCTATCCAGAAGGGCTGCGATTAGTGATGAGCAGGTAGCACGTATAACTCCTACACACTCAGCACCCAAAGTAACACCAGCTCCCATTTTTTCATCAGCGAAGGCCCGGCAGCGTCCGACATCCAGCACAAGCGCCACCTCAACAGAAGGAGGTAGTGGCAGTACTAGTACTGAGCTGTCACATAGGGAAATTCAACAAAAATCCTCCAGTTCATCCGGCATTGGAAGTGGGTCCTCTTCCTATGGCAGGAGACAAAAGTTTACCCCCAAAGTGTGGGATTTTTTTACGGTTCACCCCATCAGGAGAACATTGCTATATGTACCATTTGTCATACCAATGTTAGTCGTGGTAAGATTGGTACAAACTATGGTACTGGAGGCCAAACGACCCATTTGAAAAAAACACACATAATCCAGTGGGAGAACCACCTTGCAAGCTTAAAAAATGTCAGCACTGGTGTTGGTGGGGATACAGTACTACAAGGTCCACTCATGGTTGACCAGGAGGACGAAGAGGCAGACGATGACCTTCTATCTGGGAGTGGTATACAAATGAGCCCTGTCGCCAGCACTGGAGTGGTGCAGTCCACATCCTCCGCATCAGCAACTTCTCAGTGGCACCATAGTCAGCCGGAGACACCAAGGAGTGCAAAGTCTGCGTTAAAAGGTGGTCCGTCTAGCATAACAGAAAGAAATACCAAGCAGCTTACCATTACTAGCATGTTTAGGCAGGAGAGAAAGTACGAGCAGAACCACCCAATAGCACGTTTGTATAATGCGAAACTTGCAAAAATGTTGGCACTCGACCTTCTCCCATTTTCATTTGTTGAGGCAGTGGGATTTCGGGAATTAGTGGCAACACTCTCCCCAAAATGGGATGTTCCCAGTCGCTACTATTTTGCAAGAGTTGCTATTCCAGCACTACACCACGACGTGCTGGAATTGATTGGGAAAGCCTTACAACAGAGTGTTGTCCATTGTATCCACCTGACAACAGACATGTGGAGCAGTCGCGAAGCCACAGCAGATTATATGTGCATCACCGCACACTGGATCTCTTTTGCAGGTGTTAAAGACAAGTTAACTTCAGGCCTTGACGTTGCTGGGATTTTTAATGATACTCGCAGACATGCAACTGTAGCCATGTTTGGTATGGAGAAAATCATACTGCTGAAAACATTTTGTCAGAGTTTAACAGCAAGGTCTTTGAATGGCTGCAACCAAGAGGCCTTAAGATTGGTTTTGTTGCCACCGACAATGGCAGTAATGTAGTGAAGGCAATGAGAGAAGGACATTATTTCAGGGTACCCTGTTTGGCACACTGCATTAACTTAGTCGTGCAAGACTTTCTGAAAACTGAAGCCAAAGTCAGCAACATACTGACCATCTGCAGAAGAATATGCACGCATTTTAACCATTCTTTTAAAGCACGGAAGCTGCTACGCGTCATTCAGCGTGAGCATAGATTGCCAGTCAAAGCACTGATCCAGGAGGTCCCAACACGTTGGAACTCTACTTATTTCATGCTTGAGCGTCTCTTTGAGCAGTACATACCACTGAATGCTTATTTCATGTCAAGAAGATTAGGGGATCCTACTGTTAATCTTAAAACCCTGACCGTTGAGATGTGGCAGTGGGACATCATTAAATGCTTGACAGAGATGCTACAACCTTTTGAGGTCTTCACACGTGCAGTTAGCAGGGAGGACTGTACTATGGGCCAAGCCATCCCATTGTTGTACATGCTCGAGCAACAGCTGAAGGAGGTCTGTGAAAGATACGAAGGTGACGAAGAAAAAGTTGATGCATGTACCTTGGCCAAGGCCTTAGCCAACCGCTTATCTGTAAATGCAAGGCTTCAAGGGATTGTGTCAGATCAACATTACATAACTGCAACAATGTTGGATCCACAGTACAAATTGTTTGTCAGCAGGAGCGCAGTAATTCCTTTTTCAGATAGGGATGTTGCCAATTACAAAACTTCCATAGCTGTGGAAGCTAATGATTTAGAAACCGAACGGCTGTTGCTTAAAGGCCTGTCAGTGCCAGCCCAGGACAGTCAAAGTACTCCAGGCCATCCTCCTGAGGCAAGTTCATCAGAGCGTGAGAGCAGTGCATCTGCTTCCCAGCAGGCACCAACAGTACCAAAAGCAGCACCTACACGATCTGATTCAGCAGACACAACCAAAAGCATAACTGCTTTTTTTCTACAAAAAGGGATGGGTAAGTCTGTTGCTGTTGCAAAGGGGAAAGAGGACCTGCAAAGCCGAGCACCAATGAACACTGAGCGGATGGTTCAGGCCTATCTGGATGACACAACAGAGGTGTTCATGGAGCAAAGCCCATTGGTCTATTGGTATGAAAGAAGGAGACAGTGGCCAGTGCTGAGCAGGCTGGCGATAAAGTATCTGGCTTGTCCTGTAGCCAGTGTCCCTTCTGAGCGGGTTTTCAGTGCTGCTGGTGCCATTGTGACATCGAAAAGGACCAGTCTCTCCCCCAAAAGCCTGGAGAGGCTGACAATGATAAAAACGAATCAACACTTCATATCACCAGACTATACTGTACGTGAATCAGAGCTGGATGAAGAAAGCGAGTCCGAAGACATCATCACTACTGTGTTACATGACCTACTTCTGTCTGAACCCCCTGAGTTTGAGGACGAGCTCCTCTTCCCTGACAAATAGGCTTTTAAATTGTTACTTTCTCCCTTCCTTTATTTGTGTTATTTATTTTCTTATTAACAATGGCTTTCTGGTGCAAAACTGCTAATAAAAACCACAACCAAATCCATCCCCACCACTGATTCTTTTTATGTACCTACTGGAGTTGCACGCCTGTGCATTTATTTTCACTGTATCTTTTTATTTACCTCCTGGAGTTGCACGCCTGTGCATTTATGTTCCATGTTGACTGCACTCCTCAGAGTCTTGCTCCATCTTCTTGACTCCCACTCAAGTCAAATCAATTCCATCTTGCCAGTCATACATTGGATGTTGTAGATGGAGTATAGTACAATAACAATAATGTAGCCTCTAACAGTCCTTCCATAACAAGTGTACCGTACATGACTACAGCCATCCTCTATTTCATTTGGAATCTGCAACTCATCACTGCCTTACTGAGTCTTAAGGCTACCACTTCTGTCTGCAGGCATTCATAGACGACTCTTCAGTGTCAAAAGAAACTTGAGCAGGCATTCATAGACGACTCTTCAGTGTCACAAGAAACTTGAGCAGGCATCCACAACTGAAGTCAACTTGTTGTGACTCGCATTACTTTTAAAAGGCTCGGCAGCATCTGTGATCAATCATCTGACAGTGAAAGAGAAGAGCAAGACAGGTATATTAAATGAATGATGCCATGCATTGCATTGGATGTATTGTTTTGCTGACTCTGAGCAAATGTGCATGGAGTTGAAGTATACTAGTAACTTCAGACTCACGTGATAGCCAATTTTTCCATTTAATTTAATAATATAAATTATTTACGCACTTGTGTTCCTACTACTACACAGATGCAGTCAGGACTTAATTTATCGTAATCACTCACTACAGACTGAGTTGCTGTTGCTGTTGGACTTGACGTGCCACACCTGATAATGATGGTGACCACCATATCTTTGCTGTCAGGCAGTTGGATCTGAGCTGATTGATGTACGATGTTTCTTGGAGTGGAATACAAGGTAATAAATACAAATAAGAGGCACAGCACAGTAGACCCAGGCTACTACATGTGTGTGCACTGTGCAGTGGTAGAGTACAATAGTGGTATGATTGATGACTGAGAATGACGCATTGATTTTGTTGATTAATTTTGTAAATGGTAGGTTGCTTTTTTATTTGCCTTTCTGTGGCTCTGTGAAATTTTTAGGGAAACGCAATTTGTATTATGGGTGACCCTGTGTCGTCGTCGTGGGCCTGTTCTGTGCTGGATCCTGTCTTTTCTTGTACTTCTAGATTAATAATGATGTGCAACTAGTAGACTTATACATATTGTATCCAAGCCGCCTCAGTCTGAAAGTCCTCTCATATGACTACTCCTCTTGTAGTATTTTTGATCTTTACTGTATTACAATTTGTTTAGGTCATTCACATTCTTTTGTATTTGCCTTTTCTTTTTCAGGCTGGACGTTTTTCACCCACTGCTATTATACTATGTATTTTCTCATGAATTTGTATTGTCCTTTTCCTTTGACTGTAGAATGCTTTTATGATTTTTAACTAAATCGAATAAAGTGGTTTTTGACTTGACTTGACTACTATGAGCATCAACTCACCCTTACCACTAATCCTCATCATCAAGCAATTGCATGGCGGGAAACCAAGAATGATATTCAGCGTGTCCTTTTCTTACGTTTATTCCTTACATTCATTGGGTAGTGGATCAACATCATAAATCATCGTCTTCATTGTTTTGCTTTTGTTGTCTCCATGCGTACTGTTTTTCTTTCTCAAACCTTTCCCAAAACCCCCGTACCCATCCATTCAACAAACCCTAACCCTCTTCCCCCGGGCTGCGTGGTTTCATTGAGGTGTGATGTTTCTTACATTAAATATACACCAACAATTTGATCATGCGCTTGCTGGGGCAGATGTGGTGAAAGCAAGAATAGTGAAATGTCAACAAGGCATGGCCAGGATCTTCTTCGGCTTCCCAAATCAAGCTCTGTGTATAATGGCAATTAATTTACCATTACCATCAAACAACGAATACATCTAATGAATTGGCGTAATTGTTTGGGTTTAAGTTTAAAGCATTATGATTTAGAAAAGTTTGACGTTGCCGTGAGTACTACAACTACAGTTGAACTTCTTATCTTCTCTTGCACTTACTTTCCAGTCCCCAAAACCATTGTTTTGTTTCAGTTTAGCAGTTGCAATATTGGGTCAGTCATGTAATGTACTGTACTTACTTATACTACCCCCACATTGTCTGTCACGCAAATGACTGCCTCTTTCTTTTTGTCTCAAAATGCTACTGGCAGGGTCTGTCTACTACTGGTACTATCACAGAAGTTCAGAACCACAGATTCTTCTCCATTGTCTTGGGAAACAAATGCAGCCCTTGCAGTGCCACACTTCATCATAAATCATCATCAGCAATCACAGGTAAGATAAGTTTGCTGTGAGGTATAACGCAAGACAGACTGGTAGTTCTTCTAATACTACAAATATAACTCGGTGAGGGTTTACCGCATCTATCTGTCTGCATGTTAAAGATGTGGGCAATATATTTTTTTATTAGAAAGCACTGTCTGCCGACCTGCATGGCCAATTAAACCTTGCGATGTTGCACAACGTACATTATTTGGTGAAACAATCCCCCCTCCACCCCCCCAAGAAACGCAAATGAACTTCAAATGTTTTCTTTTGAACATAACTTTGTGTCTCGTTTATCGTTTATTTGAAAATAATATAAATAAAGATGATACAAAAATAAAATATATATTAAATCTTACCCCACAGCTGTCCCTACCCGCCTCCCCTAACCCCAACCAAATTTCCACGTTCAATGCAACCCCAACACCCAATTCCCACCCACCAACAAAAGGATTGAAAAAGGGGCAAACAAACAGGGTCCATCTCAAAGCCGGCGGGCTTTTAAGTGTTTATCAACAATGACCTTCACACGCTCCTCTATTTCACCCTCCAGCCTGGCTACCCGGAGGAGAATCTTTCTGACGGCACCTACATTGGCATGCATGTTGTTGTGGGGGGGTGGGCGATGCTGTAAAAATCTGGCAGCGGGCAGCTGCCTGACCACGGCGACGTACTCCTGCAGGCTTGGGGGCCGGGGCATTGGAAGAGGCAGCAGCTGCTGCCGCCGCCTCCTCCTCCTCCTCGGCCTGAGCCACCAGCCGGCGGTAGGCCTCAACGATGGCCTGCAGTTTCCGCTGCCGGGCCCGGACTGCCAACTCCTTTCTCGTTGGTTTTGAAGGAGTAACTATAAAGAAAGAGACAGAATTGTTGTAATCCTAAATCCCAGCAAATCAAGAACACAAAATGTATTCAACACATAGTGGCACAGTACAGTAGCACTAGCAAGCAAGCTGAGCACAAAAAATTGTGTTTTATCTATCTTGAACATTCTACGGCTTATATACTTAATTTGTTTGACTTTTTGGCACGGCATTGTGCCTGCCCTAGTAGCATAGCATGGGTGTACTTCAACGGTCACACACATACAAACACCTGTCTTTTTCATATCTCGTTTTCTTAAATCATATACTCTGTGCTTCCGGGAACAGTGAAAGTCTCAAACTAACATTAATTAACAGGGGCCAGCTAGTACTAGTAAATGTCTAGTAGAGACTATCATTCTTTATATCACGCAACAAACCTTAGGTGGTTTGTGTTTCGCCAGCAACGACCCGGAATGCATCCAGTCGTCCCCTCCTTCCCTTGCCTTTGGGTTTGACCAAAACACCGCTGATGACACTATCCACCACTACCCACCGATATTGGATGTGTCTCCCACCCACGCAGGCAGCTGTGTTTTCCCCTTTCTATGCTTCCACAACAACCCATGCATCCGACTGCTATCAGCCACCTGCATTGCTGATTCCAAAGTATCCTTCTATATTAGATGATTGGTGCTTTTTCCTTGCTCCTTTCATCATACTTAAAATCAATCTCCTTAGTGTTAAACCATCGCGTTCATGTAATGTTGTGGATAAGACTTTTTTAGTCTGCCACCAACCTTTCACAGCTGAGTTGTAGTCAGATAGAAGAGGCCTGTTATTTTATCAATTGTCGCCGGTGGTAATGCTAAGCTTGGTAATGACAAATAAAGGTGGCGTCATATATTGTTATTGTCCAGTAGAACTTCAAGTTCATTATATATACCAGAGTACAGTGAGGAAGTTTTCCCCACCCACCAAGTAATGCGGATCACTATTGAATGTAACTTACCATCGCGCAATGTTGTTGGCTCCTCCCCCACTGGTGCTGGTGTAGGTGCCTCTGGTCCTCCTGTCCCCTCTGGGATCGCCTTTGCTGACACTACGCCGCTGTCCCCGTCGGCACTGCTGGATGGTTCTGCACCTATAGAAATAGGTACACCTTTTTAGATGGATGCACAGCCCCCATTGTACTTGTTCACCAAGAATGGAGTTCTGCAAAACAGTTAAGTACAACGTAATCAGTAGAAGTCCACATTGCCTAGTACAGCAGAGTAAGTAACTCACTACTACACATTTAGCATTCATTTGTTATGGTATGGTACCCAAGCTCATCTCATCTCTACTGCTACTCTAGTCCTTGGAAAGTTAGACTGAACCATGTAACCTAACCAGTTTGTACATCAATGTCTACAGTTTTGCGCATGCTACCTCGCAGCTTGTTGCGCAGTACGAGAAGACGCCTTTGAGGCCACATGATTGTTCAAAGCATACACCTAAAGAGTTTGGAAAATAAAAAGGCCCGTATTTACTTTTTCAATGTGGATTGTGGAATCGAGTTTGCTTACAGCCTCAGGTTACACCTTTTTTTTAGCATGACTGCTAAAAGTAAAAACTTGCATATATGTATTTAATTTTTTCATACTGTCTAACGTGTACCACTATTGTCATTATTTTTCGGCAGATGAGAAGATTTCCTTCTACGAAGCAGAGATTTCCAGAGCTTACCAAAAAGAGGCATATGTAACCAGTATACGTTCAATGGTGAGGGGTCTCCGACATTTCCCACATTTCCCTATTGTGAACTGGTAGCTGTACAAATGTAGATTACTTTATTCAGCCTTTTTTAACTCTGGATTTTTTATGGTGGGCCTGCCCTTGACGTATTTCAAGGAACAACTTAAAAAAACTTTGATGTTACTTACTTAGTTACTTGTAACAAAATAAAGCTTTTAAAGTACCACATTGACTCGGAAGTATATTTTCAGTGTCTGTTGTCTTGTAGACTTACACGAGAGAGTGAGCAAAAGGGGGTTACTTAGGTTATGGAGTGTGTAATAAAAGCATTGGGCATCTTGGTATTGGGGTTCAGGAGTGGGATAATTGAATAATTGAACAATGACTGAGCCCATATAGGTTGTCGTTCAGTGAATTGTGGGTTCCTCAGAGTTCTGTGACTGAGGTGTAAGACTGTAAGTAAGGTCCAACCTGCCTATCACCAACATCCAATTTTGTGGTGCATAGTTACATAGTTATGTATGTGACTGCATAGAAGAATGGAATACCCACAAGAGTAGTAGTTGTATACTAACGTTTACAAAATACTAGACCAACATCTGGATGCATACTTCGTTGGTGTCAATTGGCGAAGAAGAGACATTACCGAGGAAAAAGCATAAGACAGGAGTGGACCCTGTGCCTGCAGCTATTCTATCACAGATTTTTTGAAAAGATTATTACCTTAACTAAAGAGTGGGCAACAGGGCAAGCTTACCTACAGATGGTCTAGTAGTAGCACAGAGGCTCTTTGAAGGAACAGAAAGGCAGGGACAGATTCCCAAAATTTTGAAAACATAATCAAAATCAAAAAAGCATTTGTCAAAATTTAGTTAGGAATGAAATGTCATCAATCGGTTGGAAAAAAAAGTTCCGTTAGAAAGTTAGGGAAATATCATTGTTTCAAAAGAAAGCACTGTTGGACTTACTGGGGACAGCAGTAGGATCCTCAGTAGAGGAGCTCTGTGCCTGTGGTTCAGGTTCACCCGCCGACTCGGTCCCAGCCTTCTGCTTGCCCCTGGGTTCTGTGGATCATGTAAGAAATAATAAAGAAAGAGAAAGGCATTGAGTGCTGTGAAACATAGACAGCACAGCATTTCAAAAATGACTGCTACAACATTCAAAGAAAGAAACATTGATCTACCAAATGACTACTGCCTTGCATGATTCACTGACTCTATACTTTGAGAAAACAAATCAAATGTTCCATAAACAATCTGATTGCAGATTACTAAGTAACACAGAGGCAGTAACACCTGAACAACACCACCAATTCAAGAATGGGGTCATCAATTATCTGTAAGTAGGCATTTCTTTTTTATTTTTGCCAGCAAAATGCATAGATCGCAAGGAGGAGACATGCTTAACTTTGTGCATACTAACACGAAATTGTACGTTCATTGCATCATATTTTGTCCTGCTACTCACTGAATGCTACTGCTGCCCTACCCACTCAGTAAACAAACTACACCAGTTCTATGGAGGGCTGAGGCAGGGGCGGCTCTAGGCTCATGGTGGTCCTGGCCAGGGAGCGTAGGTAGGGGGGCCCGGAAGAGGGGGTCGGGGTGGAGCATGGAGGCCAGTGAAGAGGGGGGAGTCAGGGTGTTTGGAAGTGGAACAGAGCGGGAGGCACCAAATCCCTGCCAGGGGCCGCCACGCAAATATGTAGCCATCCTATGAGGATTATGAAATTAAGGATATATATTGGTGTGGTGGCCCCTGGCGTTTGGTGGCCCTGTGCAGTTGCACAGCTTGCACATGCCTAAAGCCGTCCCTGGCTGAGGTAAGAAGAACAAAGTAACTTTAGCATTCATTGCCAGAGGAGGATTCATGCAGTAGAGAAGTCCGTGAAAAAAAAATGATACAATATGCAAACACGTACAATTATCCATCAATCCGCTATTTCACTGACGGACAAAGGAAGGACAAGAGTCACAAGACTCTATTAATAGCATTAACTAACTTCAGTTCTCTACAATAAAGAAAATCTCACATCAATAAACAGCAAAAGCTAGCACCAAATTGAACACGCAAGAGTCAGTGAAGATGAAGAAGAGCAGCACAGACCAGTGTCATACAATTACAGTAGATCTAATGGAATACATCGGAAATGTAACTAGGAGCACCAGTCATCGCGTTACTTATTCAGCCAAGATTTACAAAGATAAAATAACAATACTTATACTACTATAGATATATATTATAGACACACTTTTTTGGGGGGGAAGCCACTCACCAAGACCCACGACCTCGACACCAAGCAGGTCCAACAGGTCCTGCTCCCGGTCCAAAATGTCTGCCCAGAGGTGGGCCAGCTGATGGTGGGTACGCCGGATACCGGAGCAGCGGAAGACTGCCCGGCGCACCTTCGCCCACCGCCGGAGACGCTCTTCAATCTGGTGGTAGCCGGAGCCGGGCCTGCCGCCTGCTGCCAACATCAAGGGGAGGTGGCGCTGGATAAAAAAGACCAGGGCAGCCACCTCCTCCTCCCCAAACAGTTGGCGGGCCTCACCCCTAGGGGGCGCATTCTGCCGCAAGGCAGCCGGGTTTTTTGGGGCACAGGCGCCTTGCCCTTTGAGCCGCCGCTGCTGCTGGCGCCCTTGACCATAGTTCTGGGTGGAGGGGAGAAGAAAAGTTCAAGAAAAACAGGTAGGGGAAAGAAGAATCAAGGTAAAAGAAGGAAGTAGAATAAAACAATAGAAAAGATGTAAAAGTAGAAATAAAATGAAAAATATAAACCTAGGCACAGAGAGAGATAGGAAATAACTAAAGAAAGTTTGAAAAAGTAAGTAAAAAGACCAGGATTGAAGAGATATCAGAAAGATGCTAAAGTAGGCCCAAAACCATAGCCAGAGTGTGTGATCCAAGATGGCTGCGCCCATCGCGACCGCGTGGGTAGGTTCACGCGATATTTAACGCGATCACGCACTTTTGTAGTGCGAACGAGAAGATGAGTTCCCGAACAAGTCTTGCACACCCCGAACACGTTACTTGTGACCCGGAACAGGAAATAAGGGAACGCAAGCGGGCGGGACAAACCTCTTGGGTAACTTAGCGCGCTAGCCATCCCGAGCATGCAGGCAATGCCGCGAACACGCGCACCGCGCTCCCGAAGACAAAAAACGGCGCGCGAACGGGTCTAGCAAGCAACTACGCATGGCTGCGGAGCTACGCGTAGTTCGCGGAGTGCAAGTGCGGCTTCGCGTAGCTCCGCGGAGTCCGACTCCGTGAACTACGCCCAGGGTTAGTCTGTAGCATTCAACTCCTCCATTTACCTGTTTCTGGTTGCTTCTGGCCTCTGTATCATGCCCTGGAAGGACACCTTCCACTGTCCCACACAACCCTCCGCGACAATCCCCTTGGACATTGACGAGTACACACTAAGCTCGCGTGGCCCTACCTCAGTGCACCACAAGTCACCGACCTGTGGCGGTGTGCCTGTGCTGGCCACTGTGCATCCTGGGCCACGAACACTGTGCTGCTCAAGTCAGGGACCCATGATATCCATACCTTGTACTACTGATTGTCTGCTCACTGTTGTAGTTTTTGCCAGCACCAACCAACCCCTGAGTTGTGGCTTACACTAACAACACCCATCCAAAATAGGCGTCACTGGAGATGTGACCCTGGCAATAAAAAGGGCAGGGAGCACGTGTCCGTAGCCAGTCCCACAAAGTCACTCAGTGTGTCCGTTAGGTCATTATGCATATGGGACCGGGGCCATTCCACATTACATTGTGCTGTGTACAGCGTGCTCAACCATGTCACTGCAGGCAGTGGTGTAGACCTGGGACATGTAACTGTGTTGTATCGTCATGTGAGCGTAAGGGGGGTGGGCAGGCATACAACAGTACTGCGTAGGGGTGTGGCTCTTCCACATGTGGATCTGGGTGTGTTTCAATGTGGGCATTGCCAAGGATGTGACTGATGCGTGTGTCTCTGTTATAGTGTCTGTGCCACCCATCACACAATCGAAAGTTTTGCTGTGGCATGCCCCCGGTGTATGTAGTCAGACAAAGGGGTAAATGGGGGAGAGCATGCCTGCTCGGGGTCAGGGATCACACATGCCAATTGTTGCGTGTGTCGCTATTAGGCCAGAATGAGCCAAAGATGTACCCTCAACTGCATGTTGAGTTCAGCCAGGCAGGTGTTCCACATCTGTGTCAGACCTGTCCTTGCAATGGGCCTATACACATGTGGCCGGCCACATTCTGCGCAGCACCAACACTATGTCATATTCAAGCTTGTAGACATGCGCAGACAGGCATGTCAATGGTGTGCTGTAGGGTTACATGTGATGTAATTGTGCTGCGCACACTAGTGAATGTGCTAGGGGGCAGGTGCAGAAGTGAGTCTACATAGTACACAGTGATGCAGCTCATGTGAAACATGCAGTACATATGATACAGGAATCACAAAGTCACACATATCACACCCCAATAAACCAGTGAGCCTGCCAACACATCATACAGTATGTAGTCATGATTCATGTCTCTCTGCACTGTCACAGGTGGCCAAGGATATGTACTTTGCGCTTGGATAAAAAACACCCCTCTGAGCCCTGAAAACACCGGCACAAAGGCAGTACAATGTGGCCCACAAATGCACCAGGGGCATGGTGGAGCACACATTTGGCCTGTTGAAGTCACATTTCAGGTGCCTGGATGTCACAGGTGGTAAGCTCCTGTACAGCCAAGACCTTGTGTGCAAGATGATTGTTGCATGTTGTGTGTTGCACAACATATGTATATGCAGCAAGGCCCCATGGATACGAGTGCCAGATGCACCGGACGATAATGATGAAGATGAGGCAGGTGGACCACACTCCACTGCAGCCCCAGCAGGAATAGCCCATAGGGACTACATCATTGACAATGTCTTCTCTGGCATCACATTTTGTGGGTCCTTAGCAGTAATGGCACAGTACGTTGACTGACCACAGGCACTGCATGTGCTAATAAAAGCATTCCGATGCACACTCCCTGCATGCATGTCACTCATCTGTACAGGCACTTCACTCAGACAAGTGTGGGTGCGACATGTTGTGCTGTCAATTGAGGGATTTGTTAATGGATGGTAAGGGTGTCACCTCTGTGCAGTGGGGCTGTTTATGGTATAACGTAATTGAACTGCCAGTTCTGTTTGTCTCAGTTGTTACGGTATACCACTCTTCGGCGTTTCACATGTGTCCCAATTCAATCCATTTTGGCTGGCATTTGTGGCCTACAAGTGACAACAGGGATTCTTTTGTGCTCTGATATGTGCCGCCATGATGCAGGGATGCACCTTATGTCTCAAGTCCCACGACATGGACAACATGTACGTAAGGGGTAGTCACTGCCCCTTCATTAGTCTGTCATTCTTGTTTGTCCATGGACATGGCACGTTGGTGTGCAGGGGGTGTTGTTTGTCCCTCTGCATTGTGAGGGGGAGATGCGGTTCCACAGTGTGTAGCATGTTTGTTTCCGCATTGGAGCAGGTTACATACTGAATCCATGTTGATGTACATTGTGGCTGTTTGTGGAGAATTGACTATCTGATTGGTCATTTGTTCTGCATCACAACTGTGGGGTTGTGCTCGCATGTTGTCATCTCACCGTTTATTTACTCTGCTTTTATGGTGCATTTTTCCGCCAGACACTTAAGATTTGCTTGCCGGTCGCTGGTTTTGGGTGCATTTTGTACCGCGATTGGCCTCATCACAAGATTTCTGGCGTTTGCGTGTCGCATTTTTGCAGCTTTGGGTTGATTTTTATGTGGATATTTGACGCCTTATCTGGAGACTATCGCATGGTACCGCCGTGTTGAAAATGCTTCATTGACACAGCCTAATTTTCCCGCAATAGACTGCCATGTTGAAAGTTGCGTCAAGTTACTTTTGCGATGGTTATCACACATTCTTGAGAATATGCCCCAGTGTCTCCTTGTCTAGTCTTCTTAATTCTAAAGGCAGTGAGTTCCAAAGTTTTGGGCACCAGAGGATCTCAGTTCCCTGGTGTATGGTATCAATATTGTCCTAATCAAGGAGGGTCCTTTGGAGTGAAGCCCTCTATGTACTAGACATAGAGCTAGTGGAGGAAGGTCAAGGCATTATTTGGCGAGATGTATTTTGGAACATTGCGTGATGTTCGACCTGCATCGTTCTGAACAACCCTGAATATTTTTGGTACTTCTGCTGTACTAAGTATTTCTGACAACAGTATTTGGAGATTCACAATTACTGCACATTCCTCTGCGAATTAGGGACTGAATGTAATTGGGCTAGTCACATTCAGACACTTCATTGAGCAGCTAGACATCTCTAGATGCACAATCAAATTTCATGACTTTGAAAATTTGGGGCATCTGTGCAAGTCCTAATTATAGACGTTAATTCTAGGGGTGGGTGCAGAATTCCACCCCGCCGGCGTAGTTCGCAGAGTTTTGCCCACTCCGCGTTCCACGCAGAGTTCCAAAGAAACTCAGCGAAGTGACGCAGAGTGTTATATTTTTTTTGAGCTGCTTGCCAACGGTAAGTTGGCGACCGCTCGTGGAAAAACATTTCGAGCTAGAACTCCTCCTGACAGGATTTCTTGTTGCTGGCGGTCGCAGTGGGTAGAGACCGGTCACGTTTAGAAATCTGCCATGCACGTTGAGGAAGCTGCCACTCGAGTAGAATTTGTACTCGAGCAGCCGAAAGCAGCAGCGCCCTCTGGAGTGACACGTAGTGTGTTTGCGCTGATTTTACATCGTGGGACAAACTCCTGACACTAAGAATGAGTGCGAGCAGTGTGATTTAACAGACTCCGCTGCTGGCGGTAATCAGCGCAGAGTGGCAGAGTTTTTTTGGCAATTCGCAGGGTTCTGTGGAGTAAAACTCAATGTTATGATAAATGTGACTTTTTCTGGAGAACAGAATGTAGGTTTTACTTTCTTTCCAGAGAATACAATTTTCAGACCTCCAGTACTAAAAAGTAAATAAATAAAACATAAATTGAGCAGGAGAAACAGGATTGTAAAAAAATGTCAACTAAGTGAATTTGTTTATGTTAAAAACACATATGATCACCTTCAGGAAATCAGGCGATAATTAGACAGTATTGCAATGCGTTCATACTCTGGGCCGAGTGTGATAATCAGGTTTAGAATAGTGCCACATTAGTTTTAGTCACAACAGTAAACCCAGTTGTATAATGTTCAAGAAAAATAAATAAAGCTAGTTTATGCCTTAGATGTCCGGTAATTATTTTATCACAGAGCATTCAAATGTATTTGTCATATGTTTCCTTGACATCTCAATATTTTGATAAAGCAAGCATTCAATCTTTATTTTCTGCTGAAGGGAGAAGGGGTGTTTTTACAGGCTTCACTGCAAGTAGGCTGAATGTAGAACATGTGCGACCGCCTTGCCTAAGCACCAGTGGGCAGGTTGTGATAGCAGTTTATGTACTGCTGGCGCATCTCCTTTATTAATTCAGCTAATGGTGTTACTTTTATACACGCGCTTCATGCTTGCTAAAGCGAGCTCCTTTCAGCAAGCCCCGTCCCAGCTCTCCATCATGCAACATGCAGCCGAGATTAGCAATCATCTGCACCAATGCCCCCATTCCCCAGCAGAAAAGGACATAAAACCTGTAAACGGCATCCCGCCTCTCTGCTTCCTACACGCTGTACGACCTGGGTGTTTTTGCAATCAAGCTGTGTGGCCGTCTGCATTCTGCTTTCGTTACTTATTACATTTTAAGGAGAGATGAGTCAGTGCACTTTCAAAGATGGCGGAAAGGAATATTTTGAGATAACTGAAAGTCATTAATCAGAAATGTACAGCGCATTGTGGTTTTACAATATAGAGGAAGGGAAGGCTCAGCGCATCGCCTCTCATGCCTATATATTCACTCATTAGAGCATGTATTTTAATGTGTCCTCCATTAGGGGCCTGTGCTTAATAGCATTGTTTTGCTGTGGATGGAGCTTTTTTCTTGCGTTAGTGTGCCATGGATAGGGTACTACAGTAATGGATTCTCAGTGTGCAGCGCGCTAATGTACTGTATATAATTCATGACTACAATCACAAACTAATTAGGGGTTTGTGAGGATAAGAGAGAATGATAGTAAGGACCGGATTCTCTGGTGGACCCTAGTCAACAAGATGGAAACCTTTGAAGGTCAAATCATTGTCTCCTCAAAGCCCTCAAATTGGGAAGGCATCCCTGATGTTAACAGAAACGTCAGAAAAATTGACCAAACACATTACACACTACATTTGTGACCCTTTCTTTAAATTTGTCACATGAGCACAAAGATGAAAACATAATTATTGTTTACAGCAGAGTGAGGATTTTCAGACAAAACTGAGATTTCCAAACGCAGCATGAAGGTAAATGAGATTTTGGTTAAGAGAACCTTTATGAGTCCTTTTCCTAACTGAAAATCTCAGCTGCAAAAACACTTTGGGGCAGATTTATGAAGGGCTTGCGCCACGTTTACGCCGCCGTTGCGTGACGCAACGGAGCGGAAACGTGGCGCATCCCTGCGCCCTATTTACAACGTGACGCATCTAGGAGATGCGTCACGTTGTACAGCACTGCGCCATGAGGAGGCGTTCCTGCGCAGGGGGGGGCGTTCCTGCGCAGGAACGCCTCTTGAAAGTGGCTGAGTGAAATCTATGAGATTTCACTCAGTCACTTTCAGGGCAATGCTGCGTCAAAACCCTGCGCCTGCTTGAAGCAGGCGTAAGGCTTGAGGCAGCATTGAAAGAATAGGCCCCCCAGAGCATTGCTGGAGCTGCGTCGCGCTTGCGACGCAACTCCAGCAATGCGCCACATTTCCGGCACAGATGCGTCACGCATCTGTGCCGTTTTTGCCCCATGGTGCGCCGCATCATAAATGCGGCGCACCATGGGTGGCGTAGCTGTGGAGCACTGTGGCGCATGTTAACTGGCGCATCCCTCGGGATGCGCCAGTTAACATAAATCTGCCCCTATGTCTAAACCTGCATAATTTCACAGTACACCTGGTACACAGGAAATAACTGAACAATGATATGAGCCAATTAGGAGGATGCAATATGTTTATAAACAGGTCAAAAGTGTTTAAATCTCCTACTTCTCTGCGTTCGAAGATGAATGTGGGAAGATTCCATGGGCCTGAAAGATGGAAACCATATTGAGTTCTGACGTTCTATTGTGAAAAAAATTAGGGACAATGAGCTGAATATAATATACACGGGAGGGATCGTGTTCGTCTCTGACTCCTGTAGCAAAGCTGGATTTGTCTTGCAGCTAGGCATGATCATAAGACTGAGATCTTCCTATCATATAGTCTTAAATCATGTCTGTTGGGATTAAAAACAGCATGTTAAATCATTTTAAATAAAAGCTTTTAAAGGCTAGGTGAAGGCAACAGTTAGCATTTACAAGAATGCAATCAATACCTCTATCTATAGGGATTTTCTTAGGGTACACTAAAGATGTTTAGATTTACCAGTGAAGGCAACTGAGTAGAATGTTGAGTGTTGAGCCTAAAGTTACAACAGCAGATACCATAATCAAGCAGCTGGAGTACGCACTAATCCCAAAGGGTGTTGGAAGGCTGCTGTTCCAGAGGTTTGATGTATTTCACCCATTTACCATTGTAGCAGTTGGTGAGAGTAGGTTATGTACTCCGCGTATGCTAGTAAAAGGCGAGACAAGATACTTGTGAGGAGTTTTTTGTTTGTCCTTTGAGGGTGCTACTAACCAGGTTGTAGTGGAAGTTTGGCCTTAGTATATAAAACATTTTTGACCAAAGTGACTCCTTAGGCTGCAAGTTGAATTTCTTATTTCTTATAACTACCATAGATTTTCAGTTTGCCAGGCCCTGGTAACATTATACTGCTTCTGCAAAGTCCAGTGCGCACAAGGATTTCTCTATTTAGTGGAAAGGGGACCTTCTATAGGTCAGCATATTTACTCTGAGGTCCACAAATGAGAAGTTGTCAATAATTCAAACTAATAGTCAGGTTTACTTTCAAACAAATACACCTTGGTTTTAGAACAAATGGAAATTGAATAGAGCTAAAAATTCAGAGCTCACTCTCAAATTAACACACCACTGTGTAACATCTAGGATGTACATTCACCCATTAAGTAAATAGGTGTACCAATAAAAGTCTGTATACCTACCCAATCAGTCTTGATGAACAGAAATTCTAATTCTTGTTAAATATAAAGAGAAGGACATTTATCCTGCGGTATATATGTATACTACAGAACTCCGTTACACACATGAAGGAAACAAAGTCTATAGTCAACACGACTTTGCAAAATAAACAATAACCGTACACAAACAATGCTCAGTTTTACTCCCTAAACTTAAGGAAGCTGGTTACAAATATGGACTTTTTGACCCGTCAGTAATGCAAACATGGAAAATTGAGATGTTCAAATCATTCACCTCACCTGCAGATCTGATTGCTTATTTAGGAGCATATTTACAAGCCCCTAACACCACAGGAACATCACTTTTTTGACATTCCTGTGGCAATACAGACTTTGCCCTATTTACAAGGCAGCGTTAAGCCACTTAAGGTGAAACACCAAAACCCGTCCTAGGATGCTTGTTTCCAGTCCAGGGAGGACTTGGCCTCGCAATTCGAGCAGTTCCAATTGGGCGCAGGGTCAAGACTGATTTGCATATGGCTGGGTTCAAACTGGAATTGAGTGGGGAGCATAAACGCGAAGGATTTAGGCACAGATCTCTGTACTGGGGTGAATGTATGGCATTGTTCTGCATTCTGTCCATCATCTCTTCTTTTTGCCTTGTAAATAAGGCACACTTTCACGCTATACTTAGCCTGAAAGCGGAGGGCAATGAGTGTTGTGGTGGGCATTCCACCACAACAAACATTGATTTTGACACTGCCCCATATTTACAATGGTGGCGTAAATATGGGGCTGCATAAAAAAATAAGACCAAAAAAAGCCTTGTCTTAATATGGCGCAACAAGGAGAAATGCTTTATTTCTCCTTGTTTTTGCTGTTTCTATGTATGTTGCATTGTGGAGCACACATAGAAACAGCAAAACAGCAAAAAGCCATGCATGATTGTTTATAACAATAATTAAAAAAAGTATGCGATGCAACTTCCTTGTGTGCTGCACAAAGCACCACACATAGAATTTACAAATTGCCATTTAAGATTGTTTATGTGCACGAAGGGATACCTTCCTGCACATAAACAATCATTCCCACAATGGAGGCACCTTTGCTCTGTGGTGCAAGGGTGCCTGCTTTGGCACGCGGCAGCAGTAAAATGTGCTAGCGCAGGTGGAAACACAGGTCTGCACTGTATTGTTGTAAATATGGTGCAGCCCTGCGTTTCTAAAGTGGGAGAATGCCGCTTTAGGCCAAAAAGGCTAACAATGTGCAACTCCACTTCCTTGTAAATATACCCCTTAGACTTTTGAGCTCTGGTTGGAATGGAAATGGAATCCTCAATACATATTACTTAATAGTTTGTGTTCCATAACTAATGTTTTCTTTATTTTAAGTAGCAGACAGTATGGTGTTCAATTTAGTTCTTGGATTGTACCTTCATTGTCTCAATGTTTCATTAGCGTGTTTCTCCTTCAGGGGGTTATTTATGTCTTGTTCAGTATGCATGTCATGCTTGTCATTATTCATCAGCTAGTTTCTTGTTCTTTCTCTGCTTACTTTTAATGTTCTATCTCTTTTTTTCAATCTATGTTACCTAAGCACTAATATAGCCAATAGTATTTAAAAATTGATTCTTCAATTGTTGAAGGTTTATGGGATCCTCTGAAAGGGCGAACAATTTTAGATTATTTACACAAATGTAATGTTGATTGTTGATATTATATAACTTTATTTTGATCGCAAAAATCATAAATGTACACAGCACAAGAAAGATAAGATACAGAATATAAAAATGTTGTGATCTCTTTTTACAGGAAGCTCCAATGAATGATAACTTTTTAGATTACATGACAATAAGATGGATTGGTGATATAATTTCCTCACCAACAAAGGGTCACATAAATGGTCTAACTATAATTTTCTATTGCATATTGCAGCTTACAATTTTAAAGCTAAAAAATTACTCAGAACGTTGTTATGTTTATGTTAAATTCATATAGTTTAACACTCTTTTCATTTCTTCAATATTTATGCTACTGCCCAAGATGATCTCAAGATTTGGGAAATTGATATCTTTGGAACTACTTAATGTAGGCAATGTTCCAATTATGATAATTTCAGATCCATTGTTGGACAGAATAACCTTGGTTAAATTATGGCCTACAAAATCTTATGCTCTACTAAAGCATTTGTAACCAATGCTAAATTTATTGATCACTGGATGCTTACATATCCCACTGATAAATATTTTACTTTTCTCTCTACTGCTCACTCTACATCTTAACATAGTGATTACTTATTTTCTTCTAGGAATTTAAGCCATATGATTGAAGATCCCAGAATAGAACCCATAACTATCTCAGAGCATGCTTTAATTTCATTTTCTTTAACCCTAGCTGATATTTTCTAGCATACATTCATGTGAGGAATGAGTACTGTTATTATACTTACTGACAGAAATCAACTCATCTTATTATCTGTCATCTCTGGATATTTACAAAATAATACAACAGAAGACACTTCAAAGATTAGAAATTCAGATTCCTTTAATGCATAGAGCACTCCAAAATAAAATCATTAGAAAAACAAATCACTTTAGCTGACAAACATTTTATATCTTTATTAGAGGTTCTCTTTAAAATACATTTACAAAATCTTCGGTGTGAGTATAACACTCTGCTTAGTAAAAAAGGGTGTCTTTTTATCTGTAAACAAAAAATGTATTTCAATTTAATGCTAATAAACATGGTCTTATATATTTGCTAACTTACTCTGTACTTGACAGATGAATGCTATAAAAAACCTGAATGGTCAATTACTTGTATCTGCTACTGAGATAGCCAAAGAATTAAAAAAAATTCTAGTCACATCTCTACAGCAAACCTCCTGATGCTCAAGATACTGCAAATGATCAATTTTTACTTTATTTCAACTTGCCAACAATATCCCAAGTTGCTAAAACTATTCTTGATGCATTTTTAAGTATACAATTGGTTTTATACTGCAATTAAGACCTAGAACTCCCAAATATCCCCTGGTCCTGGTGGTATCCGGTGGGTTTATACAATATTTGTGCAACCCAACTAACCTTTTCTCTTTATTTCAGGATTTAGCTTTTAATACTTCCGTTGAGGGATCCTTTAAAGAAGCTGTAATCATTTTCTGCAGTAAGCCAGATAAAGAAAAGACCATACATTGATTCGGAATTATTGCCCCATTTCTATGGTATGTTGTGATCCATACCTAACCTACCATTATATGCTGTCCTGTAATATTTTATATTTTTAAATAATTTTCACACTTTGGAAAACGTACCTTGACCCTTTCTGCGTGTCGATGGGCACTTATGTGGCCTTTCTGAAGAAATTGCTACTCCTCCTTGTCCTGTTTTTTCCTTTTGACCGCAAGAGTTATCTCTCCGCGCGGCATCGGAGCAGACCTCCCTCGCACTCCAATTTACGGAGTGTGGGCAGCACCGAGTTAGCAATACCCTGGGGAACCCTCTGTTTTTTTCTCCGTCTTCTTCCCGGCCCGTACAGCTTTTCCGCATTGCCCGGCTCTTACTGTTAAGGGGACTCTCCCGTTTTAGAGAAGAGACCCCTACCAGGCACTGCATGATGCGCGACTCTTCCCCTGCGTGTCTAATTTCAATACTTTCTCCGCATTCCCTGTGTTCCCTAGCAATGCAAATTCAACCAGCTGATCACCTGCGCTGTCCTTTCAACCTCTTCTTGTCGGTTGGGACGCAAGCGATCAGCTGAATCACCTTTACTTCTTTGTTTTTTTTATGTTAAACCCTTCTATAACAATTTTTGAGGGCTAATTATAACCCCTTGCCTTTATTCCAGAGCATTCCACACCTTTTAATCAATCATTACAAGCCATTGGGCATATATTTATTTTACTAATTTCCTTAATACCTAATATTTTAGGCTTTTGACCCTTTGGTTTAATCATTAAGTATGTCTGACGTTGAATCAGACGATTCATAAACTCAGACCCCTGATCCCAACCCTAATGAGAGCTTATTAAGAAAATAATTAAAAAAGAAATGCACTCATCCATGAGGGAGGCTATATGCAAAATTGTTGCCGGTAAGAGACCCCTACCCAAAACTACCAACCCCACTGCTCTCCACAAACCTATCTGGATGCCCTAAGCGGCTCACTTTACCAAAGTGCTCTACCCGATTCCCTCTTTACGGATGACGACCAAGGAACAACTGAATCCTTGGATGGATATTTTTTTGACCTGGACCAAGTCAAAAATTATCCCGACTTTGATCTCTCAGGGGAGGAACTCCCCTCCTTGTCAAAAGAAATAACCATTGATCCCTTAGGTGGAGAAATGTTCTCCCTCTACAATATACAACACCCTAGTAGTTCCCAATGGTGGCCTCAGAACCATGTGGCCAAGTTTATCAAGAGGTGGATAAGGAACCCCCATGAAAGAGACACAAGGAATATACTAAAAGCTGAACGCCCAAGACCCATGGTCCAAGATAAAATTTGTCTCATCCCAAATCTGGACCCAGAACTTATCAAGTTCTTATTTAAACTGGGCGAGGACCCTAGGAAGGGGATGGAACACTCCCTCAAAACCTTCCAAGATCGCATGCTCGACTTGCTAGGTCCATTATGCAGAATGATCGATTTACCAAACATCGATTTGTTGAGGGGATGGAGCCAGAGTACACTAATCCTCCTCGGCAATGCTAATGCTACAATTAATACTGAGAGACGGAAAGTTATTTTATCCAAAATTGATCCTTAGCTCTCTGACATGGCAGAGAAGGAACCCTCTGTCAACCCTAATGTTCTTCTTTTTGGGGAGGACATGACCAAAGGACTAGGTAAATACGTGGCAACGTTCATGACACTGGATAAGGCGCAAGCTAACATGCGAAGAGTCTTTAACCCAAGCATTTTTGCTAGGGCCGGTAGAAGGGGTGACTCTGCTGGCCGCCCCTACCAAAGACCCTTCTTCAGGTAACGAGGTTTTGGTCGCCCTCCTTCTATCCTCAACGAGGATGACCCTTCCACTCAAGAGGCTTCAGAGCCAGAGGCCAGAATTCCTCTAACACCTCAAGTAAGTATCTTTTCACCTCATCCTTCCTTTTCAACAGGAAAAGTGGGGGGTCGCCTAAAACACTTCTTACACATCTGGAAACAAATTACACACGATCCTTGGGTACTAGAAACTGTTCAGAGTTTCAAAAAATTTTTTTATAGAAAAACCCAAACAAGTTGCCCGCTGCGTTCCCCTGGAGAGTTCGCCAGGGAATGTTATTAATGCTTTGTGCTCCATTACAAGTAAAGCCGAGGAGCTACTGAGGGCTCCAGTGCATAGGGTCCCTAATTCCAACCCGAGATGGTTTGACTTGTCTTGTTCAAAAGCGGCCCATAAGCTAAGGGAGGCACTAAAGATTGTCATGCAGAATACACCCACATTCGGGACTGTCGGAAAGGATGTAAATTGGCCTTAGCCAATCGTAAAAGTGCGACTAAGGAGGAGACTTGGAGAGAGTTGGTGGAGGCGAGCACGCTGAGGAATGGTTCACTGTTTTGGGGCATTGTCAACAGACCACTGTTTCCGGAAGATTGCAGTAATTCAATTGGCTCTCATATAACAGAAGAGGAATGGGTGGCCCACTTCCAACTAATGTTCAATGCCCAAAAGGGCAACCCTGCTCAACTACCTTATATACCACCTACTGTTCCCATGGTATTTGAGAGGGCTGACATAGAGGCAGGTATTGCAGGCCTAACTAGCAATAAAGTCCCGGGTCCAGATGGACTCTCGCCAGACCTCTTCAAATCGGATCCCTCATTCTCGGCCCGATCCTTACAGCGATTTTAAATGCAGCGGCCATAGATGGTTGCCCTGCCGCCTGGGAAATCTCTACCATCGTACCAGTATTTAAAAAAGGGGATCGCAACAGTACCCATTGTTATTGCCCCATCTCTCTTATCGATTCCGTGGTTAAGGTGATGAGAGGGGCCCTATTGGAAAGACTATCCTCATGGGCAGTGGAAGGAAACATCATCTTCGATACCCAATACGGGTTCATGGCAGGAAAGTCAACGGTGGCCCAATGTTTACATTTGTACCTGATCCTTGGCAAGTTCACGATGGCCCACCTGGATACGATCCACATGTCCTTCATGGACCTATCATCCGCGTTTGATTGCATAAATCGGGTCAAGCTGTGGCAGTCCATGAGGGCCATGGAGATAGGGGCCCCCATCATGGACTTTCTGATGGACATGCATAGAGAAACTGAAGCAAACGTCAGATACTCGCAGGACCTCTGGGTATCCAGGACATTTGATATTGAGAGAGGGGTGAGGCAGGGATGTATCCTTGCACCTTTCCTGTTTAATCTTTATATCAATGACTTGGAGAAAGCCCTGGTAGCTACAGGGGCTGACTTCCCGCATGTAGGTTGCAGGGTCTCCCTGTCCTCCTATATGCAGATGATGCTGTCCTGATAGCTAGAACACCAAGAGGTTTGCAACGCCTCTTGGATGCCTTTCTGAACTTCATGTTGTCTCGTGACCTAAAGATCAACAATGCCAAATCTTACATCAAGAAGGTGGGGCCAGGACAAAAGAAAAAGTTCTGTTTCTCAGGAGGCCCCGAGAAGATTCCCACAACTCCTGTCTTCTCATATCTGGGGGTATTGCTGGATGAGCGCTTGAAGTGGGGGCCTCTCATTCAAAGGTAAAGGGGGGATTTCCCCAGAATAGTGGGTGCATTTTTCAACTTTGCTGCCAAGATGAGCAAGCGCCCAATTGCAGCAATGGTGAAAATTTACAAGGCAAAGGGTGTTTCAGCCATAAGCTACGGTAGTGAAGTGTGGGGGTACACCACGGCAGCCCCTTTGCAGGTGGTAGAAAACACATTTTTAAAACGCCTTTGGGAATGCCTTCTGGCTTATCGAACCTCATAGCCCATGAAGAATTGAGGATCCCCTATTTATGTGACATTCCCGCTCTGCGCCCTTTAGTTTTTTGGCTTAAGTGCTTGCTCAACAGAGATCTACTAACTAACCCAGCAAATTATGACAGACTGTATGTCCTTGGACCACATGTCCTGAATCCCATGGCTATGGTATATTAAAGGTCGCCTTTCAGAGTTGGGACGCCCTGACCTTTTTTCCAATCCCCTAACCATCACAAGAAAATACGTTGTATCTGTTAAAGATGTATTTCTCTCTAGAAGGAGGTTGGAAAGGGAAGCTCAGGAGTTATGTAAACACAGTGTCCGTAAATACCTGACCCTAATAACGGAGCCATTAATAGAGCCCTATCTCTTGCGGACCCTGACTACCTATGAGCGTTTTTTACGGACTAGGTTCTGGTTAGATCATTTTCATCTTTTGATTGCGGTGTGTTAGACCTGACATCATTGGCTTGAGTCTCTCCTCCATTTTTTCTGTTTGCCTCTACTGTTTTACGATGTTTTGCTGGTATATGCTTTGGGCGCCGTGTCACTGCTGATCAGTGCCATAGCGCAAGTGCTCCCGATGTTAAATTGATGTGTCTATTGTATCCATGTTTGGCTTATTTGGTTTACTGTCAGTCCCTAGTCTAGTGCACCAGGAGTGCCGGGGCTTGTAAATACAAATGCCGCTCGTGGGCTTGCAGCACGTGTAGTGCCACCCACAGGAGCGGCTTCGTAAAAGAATGTCTACGGGTCGGTCATTGCGAGACCCACGTGCAGTCTTGTACTGTCACGCAGGCTGCGCAAGTATATCTACTTGCCAGCCCCTCCAACCTTCCCTTAACTTCATGTTAGTCACCCCTATGGTAGGCCCGCGGGCCGGGTGCATTGTAAGCGTAAGGTAGGACACGCCTGACCAAGTTGGCCTGTCCTAATAGTGAAGTACCGCCATCTTCGTGCTTCACTATTGCGAGGTAGCCTGCTCTCCATTGCTTAGAATGGGCCGCCGGATTATTAATGCTATGATCCTAGCTGGCTCGGAGAGCACGGTGCAATGTCGAGTTTGGTATCCCTGAACTCGGGGTTCAATTACGCGTCCGTTGGTGTGGATGGTTTTTGGACTCTTGGTTCGAAAATAGCACTTTTAGAAAGTGTCTATTTTCTTGCCTAACCATATCTGGTTTCTGCTGGTCTTGCGTGTGTGTGACAGGAGCTGGGTGGCTCCACAGGTCTGGATGAGTCAGTATGGGATGAGTGGGACATTTACGTTGAGAGTAGGGGGAGAGTAGTTGTTGATAGCCTGCCTTGCCGGATACAATGCTGGCTCCACCTCCTGCTAAGCGACTGATGGCTCTGTGCCTGCCATGGACGATCCTAGCCCCACCTCCTGCCAGGAGGGCGATAGCTCTGCTCCTGCCAGTATCAATGCTGGCTCCACCTCCTGCGGGGCGTCTGAGGACTCAGCCCGGCTCAATGAATAGGCCAGGTGCTACTGTCTAGCTCCACCCACCACAGACCCAGGATGTTGGGAAATCCCCGGCATAGACAAAGGGATCAAAGACGAAAAGGGGTATAAGAGAAGGACCCCTGAACTAGGAAATCAGATCACTTCTGACAAGGAACCCTGTAACCAAGGACAAGAGGCCTGCTGATCTAAGGGACTGCCTACCCCTTCTGCCAAGTGTGCTGTTGTTGGGGGAATCCTGCAGTGCTTCTTTATTTTTGCCAAGGAACCAGGAGAGAGGAACTGTGTGTGTACTCTCACGCTTGCTAAGAAAATCTCCAAGGACTGGAAGAGTGCCAGTCTCCTGCTGAAGTCACAGGGCTAAAAGACTTCATCTGCTAAAAGTGCTATTGGCTGGAAGTGTGAATCCAGCACCTCTGAAAGAACCAGCAATCACGACGACCGGACGCTGGGCCCGACCGACGCCAGCAGCAACGCCAGTGAGTGGGAGTACGGCTCTAGCTCCAGAGGACCTCGTGTCTGCACCGCTGCTGATCGCATCACCTGTGTGCCCCTTCGACGCCGTGAGCGCTGCTCACTCTGTGCAACTGCATCATCGACGACGCCTGCTGAGGCCTGATCGACACCGAAGACGCGACGCCGGATTGCTCGACGCCGTGGATCATCGTGTGCTTCATTTTCCTAAGGTACTGTGTTGTTGGGGGTCCGTGTGACTCCAGGCCCGACGTAGCGCTCCTCGCGGTCGACGCCACACCTGTGGATTATCTTTGCCTCGACATTGTGTAACTCCCATGTGGGTTACCCTGTTGCTAAGAACTGTGTTTCCAAGAAGAAGATTTGCTTGATACTAAAGACTTTTGTGCTAAAGAAGAAACTACCTTTGAACTATCCTTTTTCCTTCCTGAACGTATTTATTCTGATTGTGTACAGTTTTGCCGTTATTTGGTCTTGTGCTAAGCCTTATATAAAAATACTTATTTTTATAATACTACTGTGTCGTGTCCATTTGTAGTGTATTCACTGTATTACTGTATGTGGTCATAATTGCTTAACGCACAGCCTCGGAGATAAGCCTGTTCTGCTCTGCCAAGCTACCAAGGGGGTGAGCAGGGGTTATCGAAGGGTGTGATCCTGAGGTTCCGTGACAATTATAAGTGGTGTATTCGACTCGCACGAATATGGTCGAGTCTGGTATCTAAGAACCGCAAATGACGAGTTTAGTAAGTGTGCGCAGTTTCGCTGTGCTAACTTAAACCGTTCGTTTGTTATGTGGGTTTTTGCATCTGTACCCACGGGTTCCATCTTAGATACGGCATCCATTTTGTCTCTTGCCCTCAAGTAGCCAGCGAACGGACGCTGTCCGCTTCGCGACCCTGGGACTCCCAAGATATTTGCGGAAGACACATGTCCTTTGTAAGTGTCTTTATGACGAGGGGGATGTTACTGTAAGGCAGATGGCGCCGCTCAAGGCTCATCTTGCTGCACGCACTTATTGTCTTAGCCGTGCATCTCGTTAGGCACGTCCCTTTGATGCCTGTATCTCGTGTTTCCCGATACCTCCCCTTTTACACCCTTTCCGATCTCCCCACTGTCTCCGTCTTCCTCTGCACCTGTCTTTGTTCCTATTTCGATCTGTTTATTACCGATTGGAACGTACTAATGTTGGGAAGATGGTTTTTACAGTTGGGAACCGCCAAATGTTTCCGCACTTATGTTCCGGACCTTATGCGTTTTCAAAGTGACTAAAGCGACCCCTCTGGGGGATGATGGTGGGAACCGGGCCATAAACTTTTGTGTTCAATGTAACCCTATGGGGAAATTGTGTATAAAAGGAGCGATTCACAGAACCAATTTGAAGCAGTCTCCCCAAGTTGCACGTGTGTTGCTTGTCGTGACTACTGTGTTCCCTGCAGTAAATAAACCTTGAATCTTTGACGTCGAAGGAAGTGTCCCGTGTCTCTGTGATTCGTACGCCGGAGCAGGTTACCCACGAAGGTTTCAGGTGTTGTGCCCTGGCACCGCTGGGTCCTACAGAACCCAGTCCTTCAGTTGGCGCCCAACGTGGGGCTGCATCAGTGGTACCGGTCCAAGCCCGACGATCGTGAGGAACTTCGTGTGAAATCTCCGAGGGAAGGTGCACTCCGCTTCATCGATCCTGTTGTCGAAATAAGTGGCCCGAAGACTTTTCCCGCGAAGATTCCCGCCTCCTGACTGCTGCGACGGACTGCTGCCCTGACTGTAGACCTGTTTTGGCGCCTGGCGTAGACCTTGGTATAGCGAGACGATAGACGGGCCTTCCTGGAGACACCATTGATCTTTGAGTTAAGTATTTGTGGGTCGCTCCCAGAGTTCTTGGTTGTTGACACTTTAGCGAGTGTTTTTGTTGTTGACGCTGTGTGAGTGTTTTTGTCGGTGACACTTTGCTAGCGTTTTTGTTGTTGTGTTGTTTGACGACTGCAGCCGCCAAAAACCGAGGGTTTGGTTCTTTGCTGGGACTTGGTAAATCCCGTAACCCTTGAAGTTTGTGAAACTCGGCTAGTGTGCAAGATGCCTGGTCGCAGTACTTTGTTTAGTTGTTTCAGACTTGGTGGTACGGATTCCCGACTGGAGGACTCGTGTCCGATACCTCCGGTTGGAACTCCCACGTATGAATTATATAGCAAACATGGACTAGGCCCGATCACCTTTAATGATTATTGGATTAAATACACAAAGAAGGACGGCGACCTTCGCTGGCCACCTCATGGTAGCTTCGAGGCGCCGATTTTAGATAATCTAGAGATTAAATTGTTCGAACGAAAATCAAGGCCGGCCATGTTTGATGCCTTTCGGTTGTGGCGCAAAGAAGCCCGACAGAAAGAAATCAGACAGACTAAACGAAATCAGCGAGATAATGTTGCTACCATAGTGAAGAAAGCAGAGGAGTTTCAGCGTGATAAGGAGGTTAAGGATAAGGAAGTGTTTGATAGACTACAGCGTATGACCGTAGATAAATGTTATCCCGTTCTGCCTACGGAGTCAGAAAAGAAGGAAGAGCCAGTTGAGGATTCTTTAATGTCTTATCTTATGAAGTCGCCACCTCCGTACGTACAGGGTACCGCAGCTGCAGCTCCTGTGGTTCCTGCCGTACCTATTCCTCCGCCTATTCCTCAACCTGCACCCGCTCTTCCGACTGTTCCTGCTCCTTTGTCTGTTTCTATCCCTACTGCTCCTCCGCTTCCACATACTCCTGCTCCCGCTGCAGCTCCTGTTTTGTTAACTCCTGCTGTTGCTACTGTTTCTACTCCTTCACTTGTTAGTCCTGTATCTTATACTTCTCCCTCTACTCGTTCTCGTAATTCTCCTCTTGCCGCTAGTTTCTTTCATTCGCTTGGGCCTGTTCATGGGTCCGCTAGCTCCGATGGTCCTCAGAGACGTAGTCAGCTTCCAGGAAATAGAGAACGCGTTGCGCTATATAATATGGCGATGGGTTGGATGGTAAACCCTCTCAGAAATCCGCCTCGTGTTGTACTCGAAACATTTTGTCAATTTAATATACCTACCCAAAGATACGTGTTCGATGAAATGTGTAAGTTCCTCCGCGATCAGATAGAGGCTGATGCGCCTGATGAGGTGCTGACCGCCCTGTCTGAGCTTCAGCTCCAGTTTTCACATGGACTGATAGTAGATACTAATGTTCGACGTGCTATTGAGCGGTTGTTATCTCTTCGCCCCGCTCCGATACCTCATGCATTGTTTGTTGAGGATATTGAACCACAACCAGACGCATCTGGCCAATATCCTATGCGTGAAGTTCCGCCGGTTTGGGTACCAGCTGATCCTAATGCTAATCCTCCGATATTGGCGCACTTCCAGAGGGTATGGATACATCTCCCATGGAAACGCTCGGAAGTGTTGCAGGTGAAGCAATCTTTGCCTGACCCTCGCAAAAACCCTACAGGGTATTATAAAGAATTATCGCAGCTTGTAGATGCTACGGTAATGAATCTTGCCGATATCGATATGTTGTTTGGCAATGTAGTACCGCAACCGGTATGGGCTAAGATTCGACATGAAAATCACCCGGCTGAATTAGGTGGTGCTTGGGCTGCCATTGTAGCGGCAGACGCCGGACAAGTAGCTGCTACTAAACCCGACCAGTTGATTCTTGACCTCCCTCAAAGGATTATTACGCTAATGAAAACTCTTATGCCAGCTATGAAGGTGAACTGGGACAAATTGTCAGCCTGTAAGCAGAAGAAAGATGAGAGTGTTTCCGACTTCTTTACGAGGTTCGAGGAGGCATTCATCGACCATAGTGGTCAGGATATGGGTACCGAGGGTGGACAGAGATTGTTTGTGGATAAATTTGTTTCAAACTTATTGCCCGATTTGAGCAATAAATTGAGGAATTCGGAAAGTGCATGGGCCGTTTCTACTTCAGCTCAGATATTGGCTACAGCGCAATATTATGAGAATAGAGAGAAAGAAGAGAGCGACCGTGCTGATAAAAAGACGAAAGAGCTAAAAACTAAAGTGTTGCTTCAACAAGCATATCCTCCGCGTTCAAATCAGAATGCACCCCAGCAGAATAGATCGCAGTCACAATCGAATCGTTCGCAGTCGCGTAATGATTCCTCCTCCCAAAGATCATCGTTAGGATACAATCAATGTGCTTATTGTAGACAGGAGGGACACATTAAATTCAATTGCCCTGTTTTGAATGAACGTAATAGTGGTAACTCATCTAGAGGAGGTCGTGGTGGTTCACAGCAGGCACCGCGTGGTAGAGGTCGTGGTGCCCAGAGCGATCGCTCAGATAACTCCTCTAATAATAATAATTGTTTCGATCAACGTGGATCGTCGCAAGGACGATCTGCGCAGTACAATGTAGACGATTATTACGTCGATCAGGGAACTGACGACAATAATTACTAGGACAGCCAAAGACAAGGAGAGGGAGTGGTATCAGTTCCGGTTGATCAGAGAGAGCCTTACGTCGCAGTTGCTACATCGGGCGTCGTTGAGCCTTTTCTGTTGGACACTGGTGCAGCGAAAAGTTCTATTCAGCATTCGAAACTCCCTGGCGCACCTTTGTCTGGCTTAACAAATGTTTCTGTTGGATTCTCTGGCGCCCCCGTTAGCAATCCGGTTTCACGCCCCTTTCTCCCTTAAAATTGGGCCACGTGAGCTAGAAGCTCCGTTAATTTTGACTACTGGTTGTGGTGAAAATCTTTTGGGCCTGGATTTGCTTAAACGTTTGTATGCGACTTTGTACTGTTCTCCTGCGGGAGTACAGCTTACGTTTGGAGAGAGAGTTGTCTCTCCCATGTATTTGTCTCTCGACAAGCTCCCACCGGAATTGAGTTCTCTTCCTGCGTCTCTGTGGGCGACAGGTCCGAATGACGTGGGCCTACTTGATATCTCGCCCTATGTTGTTCAGTTGAAATCGAATGTGCGATTGCCGCGTATTCCCCAGTATCGTATCTCCCTTGATGGTGAACGAGCATTGTTAGCGATCATTTATGATTTGATCGAGAAAGATGTTATTGAAGAGACTCGGGGAAACGTGTGCAACAGCCCTGTGCTGCCCATTCTTAAACGTACGGATCCTTCCAAACCACCTGTTTATCGTTTTGTTATCGATTTACGGGAGGTGAATAAAATTGTGGTTCCTCAATTCCCTGTTGTGCCTGACATCACGGCGCTACTGACTCTGATTCCGGCTTCTGCATCGTGGTTTTCGGTGATTGACTTGAAAAATGCGTTTTTCAGCATCCCGATTGCTGAAGAGAGCAGAGACCTTTTCGGTTTCTCTCTCGGTGGACGCAGCTTCCGGTTCAAGCGCGCTCCTCAGGGCTACTGTGAAAGTCCATCGATTTACAGTCAAGCCTTGAAGGGTCAACTGGATGCGTTTAGGTTGCCGGTTGGTGCGGCCTTAATCCAATACGTCGACGACTTATTGGTGGCTGCCGATACTCAGGACATTTGCAAAATTGCTACAGTGTCGTTGCTGCAACATCTCTGTGAGTTGAATCACAAGGTGTCACCTACTAAACTCCAATATTGTTGTCAAGAAGTAACCTATCTAGGTCACTTATTGTCAAAGGAGGGAAGGAGGTTGACCCCAGAGAGAATTGCAGCGATTGCACGAATGGCTGTGCCAAAAACCCAAAGAGATGTGCGTGCCTTTCTAGGTATCACGTCGTACTGCAGGCAATGGATTCCTAATTTTTCATTGCTAGCGAAACCATTGGTGGCTCTTACGTGCAAGGATGTTTCAACTCCTTTACCATGGACGGAAGAATGTCAGAAAAGTTTTTCTGAATTGCGTGATTCATTGTGTTCGGCACCTGTGTTGGGTACCCCTGACTACAGTAAGCCGTTTACATTATACGTTCACGAGAGGGAAGGTTGTGCTTTGAGTGTCTTAACGCAACCTTTTGGTGGTAGGCAACGTCCATGCGCATATTTTTCCTCGACCTTAGACCCAGTAGCTAGAGCCTTGCCGAGTTGCTTGAGAGCAACAGCGGCAGCTGCGGTCTCCATCCGACAATCAGCAGGATTGGTCATGGATAATATGCTTACGGTGATGGTTCCGCATGCAGTCGATACTCTTTTGAATCGTACGAAAACTCAGCACTTGACGAGTGCGAGGTTGTCTGGGTACGAATTGACGCTCTTGGCAAGCCACATTCAGATCAAACGTTGTAATGTTCTGAATCCGGCAACTTTGTTACCAATTAACGCAGAGTCAGATGAAGTAGCAGAACATGATTGCTACTTGAGGACCGAAGAAGAAACAAAAGGTCGAGTGGACCTTAAAAACACCCCATTGGAAGACCCGGATGGTACTTTGTATGTGGATGGGTCATGTTTTAAGTTGCCAAATGGTGATGTGACTACTGCTTATGCTGTTGTAACGCTGAATACTGTTGTTGAGACTGCAAGGTTGAATCAGAATTCTGCCCAAGCTGCAGAATTGATTGCTCTCACTAGAGCATGTGTGTTAGCCAAAGGGAAACGTGTGAATGTGTTTACCGACAGCCAATACGCATTTGGCGTCGCACACAGTTTCGGACGATTGTGGAGAGAGAGAGGTTTCTTGACGTCGCATGGTACGAAGATTCAGCATGGCCAGCTTGTGAATGATCTTTTGGATGCATTGACGTTGCCTAAGCAAGTAGCGATTGTTAAATGTAGTGCGCATCGTAAGGTGACGGATGATGTTGGTCGTGGTAACGCGTTTGCAGACGAGATTGCTAAGGAGACTGCCCGGAACCTTAGCACTCGAATGTATGTGACGAGTTCGGTTAGGTGGCCTACAGAATCAAGCATGTGTGAAGACACTATCGAAAGTGTGAAAGAAATTCAGAATGAGGCCACCGACACTGAAAAGACGAAGTGGAAAGAAAGTACGGGAAAGTTGGACGTGAATGGTTGCTGGATTGATTTGTCTGATCAGAAAAGGTGGATGTTACCGGATGCGTATGTGCTGGCCGTTGTGACAATGGCGCATGGGTTAGCACATATCAGCGTGAAAGGTATTTGTAAATTGTTATCTCCTGTGTGGAAGAATGATGGTATTACGAAATGTGCTGAACGTTTGGTGAAGAATTGTATGGTGTGTATGATGTATAATCCTGGCAAAGGAACCCCAACTCCTCCTGGCAGTTTTGCTCCCCCTTCATGTCCCTTTGAGGTGATCCAATTGGACTTCATCCATATGGAGCGATGCAATAATTTGAAATACGTCTTAGTTGTGGTTTACGCATTCTCCCGATGGATCGAGGCCTATCCTCTCAAAGACAATACTGCTTTGTCTACTGCGAAAATCCTACTGAAGGAATATTTTCCTCGGTACGGAATGCCTAGAGTCGTGTGGTCAGATAACGGAAGTGAGTTTGTGGGTAGTGTGATGAAGAGTGTGTGTAAGGGCCTTGGAATTAATCAGAAATTCCATAGCGCCAATCATCCCCAGTCAGCTGGATTGGTTGAAGGGTACAACGGCACCCTTAAATTAAAGCTAGCAAAGATTCAGGCTACGACTGGTCTTTCGTGGCCTGACGCTTTACCTTTAGCATTACTGTCAACTAGGGCGACTGTACACTCCCGAGTAGGGCTTAGTCCCTATGAAATAGTGTTCGGCCGTCCTGCGAATGTGTGGGGGGTTCCTAGGCCAGGAATGTTCTCTGATCTTGAGTACCCAATGTTGATCGATTATCTACATGACTTGACTGCTAAACTGAGGTTAATTCACCAACAGGTTTACGACGCATTACCGACGCAGACGGAGGGTCCAGGCCACCAGCTCCAGCCCGGAGACTGGGTGGTGACAAGAAACTTTTCACGTAAAAACAATCTGGACCCGAGGTTCACCGGACCCTATCAAGTGCTCCTGGCTACGAGGACTGCCGTTCGTCTTGAGGGACGTAAGAATTGGGTGCATGCCACCCATACTAAACGAGTCCCCATTCCTTTGCCGGCAGACCCGTGGGTAAGGAGAGGCATTACGTCTACAGAAACAGAAACATTGCCAGCGTTTGTGCCTTTTAGCGACGCACAGCCTGTTGGAGAATCATCAGCGCAGCAGAAAGACTCTGTTGAGAAATTGTCATCGAAAAACTCAAGACCAGAACACTTAACTGATCAGCAGGACGCTGTCTCTTCAACAGATCCTTTGTTCGACGAGCAGACCCGTCCTGGGAAACACCGATACTCTCTGCGATCTCGCACTAAGGACAAATAAAATATTTTGCTTTGTTGAATTGACGATTGCATTATCCCCGTTTCCCGTGATCAGTTTTTGAACATTCGTATTATTGTAATTGATTTTTGTACACATATATTGAGTTTCCTTCATTGTATCTTTTGCTTCCACAGCTGAGAGACTTTGTTTTTGCATATATACATATTGTGTATTGAAGGCCGTAGGGCCGCGCGCGTACTTCCTTCTGGATAGTAGGTCTTGACGCTAGGTTAAAGGCCGTCGGTTCCTGGGAACTCCTAGGGATTGACTATTGCTACACAGAACGAAGTGCGTCAAGAAACGTTGCGGACGGCCATAGGGAATGGCATTTTCGAAGCTGAATGATTTGGAGGGAGCTCAGGTTCATCGATTCAAGCTGCAGCAACTCAGTCGTACCAAATGTTTTATATTCCAACTGTTTGTATTGTTTTTGACTGCTTCAGCATTTTTGGCGGGTGGGGTGTATTACATGATGTCTTACTTCTTACCTGCTACACCTATTCCTACTCCTGACCCTAACCTTACCTCTACTGTTTCTCCCCATTCCTTTCATATGTTACCGGAACACGAGCAGGCTAGACGTGTAGAATTCCGCAATAATTCCTTTATTCAGCTCCTTCATCAGCATCAGTTAGTGGTTAACACTACTAATTGTTGGGTGTGTGGGTTGATGCCACATACTACGGATAAGGGAATTCCATATCTGGTGTTACCGTATAGTTCCCAAGGGTCCGCTCGAGCATTTCAAACAATGTTTCGAAGCGCACTGGGTTTCCACCCCATTCGAGAACCACGTCCCCCCTACTCTGGTCCTACCTCGTATCAAAAGCCTTTGTCAATAGCAATAGAGGATTTAGATAGCGATATCTATGATCCTTCGCTTATTCCCGAAGAAGAGGTACAAGCCTATAGGGTCCTAAGTAGAGGTGAATATAGTGTGTTCACTAGCGAAAAGCAGCTTAAAAACTCGCCTCCAATATGGGTCGTACCCCACACTGGTAATTTTTGTCTTATGGGTCGTGGTCGTAGATCGCAAGCCCGACTTGGAGCAAGTGCTTGCACTGAAAATTACATTCTGCCAATGTTCTCGTCCCCTGTGTTTCTGGCTGCCAAGGGTACATACTTTATCTGCTATGATCGTGCCTATGCATGGTTGCCCGCTGACTTCATGGGCTCATGCTTCATTGCAAATCTGTTGCCTCCGACGTTCACTGTAGATGCCGATTATCACAAGACTAGAGTTGTGAGAGGCGTAATTAGCGAAGAGGATACTGTCGGTCAAGAGGCAGGAGACTTTTTCAAGGGTTTCCTCCCATTTTGGGGACCTATGGTTAACAGTAGGAACCTGAGACAATTGACTCGAGTGGTAGAATCGACAGCTAATATTACAGCCAGTGCCCTTGGTAATATCACCACAGAACTTCAGGCGGAGAGACTTATGACGTTACAAAACCGTATGGTTTTAGATGTCATCTTAGCAGATCGAGGTGGGGTATGTAAGGTGATCCATTCGAGCTGCTGCATTTTCATTCCAGATAATGCTCCAACTGTCTATCAAGCCATCTCGAGGTTGCATAAGATCTCCGAATCCATACACGTGGATGAAGGGGATTGGACGCTGCTAGGGTGGTTTTGGGGCCTGATGTCGACTTGGGGTTGGAAAATTCTGATGATCATTGGAGTTGTTGTGGTGTTCCTGTTCACGTGTTGCCTTTGTGTGCAGTGTGGTCCTGCCTTATGTGGCCTCTGTGCTACAACGTGTATGAGACAGCCACCTGTTACCAATGGGACTCGATTGGACAGAGCTATGCTACAGCAACATCTCGAGGATCTGATGAATATCGAATATGATTCCGACTAGTGCTTGCCTACCTGAGGGCAAAAGGAGCGTCTGAGGTTCCGTGACAATTATAAGTGGTGTATTCGACTCGCACGAATATGGTCGAGTCTGGTATCTAAGAACCGCAAATGACGAGTTTAGTAAGTGTGCGCAGTTTCGCTGTGCTAACTTAAACCGTTCGTTTGTTATGTGGGTTTTTGCATCTGTACCCACGGGTTCCATCTTAGATACGGCATCCATTTTGTCTCTTGCCCTCAAGTAGCCAGCGAACGGACGCTGTCCGCTTCGCGACCCTGGGACTCCCAAGATATTTGCGGAAGACACATGTCCTTTGTAAGTGTCTTTATGACGAGGGGGATGTTACTGTAAGGCAGATGGCGCCGCTCAAGGCTCATCTTGCTGCACGGACTTATTGTCTTAGCCGTGCATCTCATTAGGCACGTCCCTTTGATGCCTGTATCTCGTGTTTCCCGATACCTCCCCTTTTACACCCTTTCCGATCTCCCCACTGTCTCCGTCTTCCTCTGCACCTGTCTTTGTTCCTATTTCGATCTGTTTATTACCGATTGGAACGTACTAATGTTGGGAAGATGGTTTTTACAGTTGGGAACCGCCAAATGTTTCCGCACTTATGTTCCGGACCTTATGCGTTTTCAAAGTGACTAAAGCGACCCCTCTGCGGGATGATGGTGGGAACCGGGCCATAAACTTTTGTGTTCAATGTAACCCTATGGGGAAATTGTGTATAAAAGGAGCGATTCACAGAACCAATTTGAAGCAGTCTCCCCAAGTTGCACGTGTGTTGCTTGTCGTGACTACTGTGTTCCCTGCAGTAAATAAACCTTGAATCTTTGACGTCGAAGGAAGTGTCCCGTGTCTCTGTGATTCGTACGCCGGAGCAGGTTACCCACGAAGGTTTCAGGTGTTGTGCCCTGGCACCGCTGGGTCCTACAGAACCCAGTCCTTCAATCCCCTTGCCCTGACTAGAAAAGGAGTGTCCCTATTTGCCAGAAGTGCATACCTCTGCCAACTAGAGACAGCCGGTTCTAACACGGTGCCTAAGGGGTTCAGAAGAGGTCAAGTGTTAGCACCCTGTGGCTGCGACAACCTGTCTCCACAGGGCCTGCTTCACTTCACGTTCTGCTGTAAATATTATGATGTGCCCGGGAGACACTTTTTACTGTCCCTCTTAAGGAGACTTAATTTTAGTCAGGTGTGTCCAGCTCTTTTGTACTTCCAGATGCTGAAACTGGAGTGCATTATTTTTATTGAAGGTTACCTAAAATCATTGATGAGAGTCAGGGCTTGTCTAGAATATTAGCCATCAATGGGGGTTGTTGTACCTTTCATTATACATATGTGTTTTATGTGTTTATCCAGAGAGATTTTGATATTTAACTTTTATATCTGTAGCATTGTACCCACGTTTCAGAAAACATGAGTTTTATATTTTTAATGTATGTATCAATGTATGTATCCAAGGCGTGCGCATATTTTTTATTATTATTACTTTTATGGTTTACTTGATGTAAAACCGAATAAAGCTTTATGAAATAAAAATGAAATGAGTTACAACACCCAAAGTGTTAAACCTCACCCTAGAGTAACAGTCTATTGTGGCAGAGGAAGTAAACTCTATGTTGAGGAAGGGAGATATTGCAGACGTCCCCTGGGAGCACCTACATTTCCTGGACAATATTTTCCTGGTGGAGAATAAGGACAAAGGGTGGAGACCGGTAATAAAACTAAGGGATCTGAACTAATCTCTCACCTACTGACATTTGAAGATGAAGGTATCCTTCTCCTCAGGGACATGCTTTTAGAAAATGACTGGTTAGTGAAACTAGACCTAAAGGATGCCTATTTTACGATTCCAATGACACAGGAATCCCAGTGCTTTCTACAATTTGCCTGGAACAGTCACCTATATCAGTTCCAAGCTCTTCCCTTTGGTCTATCATTTGCCCCTTGGTGCCTCACCAAAGTTATGAAGGCCATTACCATAGTTCTGAGACAAAGAAGTATCCGCCTTATAATCTATTTTCATTACCACTCTCAAATTCTGAAAGACTTGAATACTACTGTAGAATTAATAGAGACTACAGGCTTTATTATAAACAGGGAAAGATCTATCATGACTCCCCTGAGGTCTCTAGAGTATCTGGGCTTCACAGTAGACATGTGAAGTCTATGCTATTACTTCCAGCAAAAAAGAAATCCAAGATCTGGAAAGAGATTTGTCATGTTCTGAAACTCGATTTATTAAGAAAACTAGCAGGACGTCTGGGCTATCGTCATCAATCCAAGCTATTTTCCGGGGTCCTTTACACTATCGGGCCCTTCAAAGGTTGAAGGGCAGAACCCTCCGATATGGCCTATCGTACGAAGACAAAATTCACCTAGACATAGAAGCCAAGACAGAACTGACCTGGTGGTTAGAAAGTTTGGAGACATGGAATGGCAAAGCCTTTTTTGGCATCTCCCCAGAATTTGTACTGGATCAGATGCCAGCCTTCATGGCTGAGGTGCTTGCTTTCAGAATCAGAACACAAGAGGCTTATGGTCCTATGCAGAGAATTTGCACCACATATGATTTCGAAGTTAACTGTCAGGCTTTATGCCCTAATGAGTTTCAAACAATACCTTCAAGGCAGGTCAGTCATTCTCAAGATGGACAACATGTCAGCAGTTGCCTACATAAATGACCAAGGGGACACCAATTCACCAGACCTCTCCAACCTAGCTAAAAAACAATGGATGTTTTTCCTGGAAAATATCATTCAGGGCAGAACACCTTCTAGGACAAAACAATGTTTGTGCAGATTAGAATTTCAGTTTCCTAGTAGATCACATTGACCGGAAACCAAACTTAAACATGTTCAAAAGTCTAGATTACCTTTGGGGTCCCTTAGAAGTAGACCTTTTTGTGAGCAGACTCACATTCTAACTAAGCAAATTCTTCAGCTGGATGCCAGACCCGGGTGCTCTGGCAGTGAATGCCTTTCTTCAACCTTGGAAAGGAATTCGGAGATATACTTTTCCCCCCTTTGCAATGATCCAGCATGCCCTCCAGAAGTTGAGGATGGAACAATGTTCAATAATCTTAATAACTCCCTTTTGGCCATCCCAACCTTGGTTTCCAACAACCTTGAAATTAGCTTATGAAATGCCCTTTCCTCTTCCAGCTTCACCAGGCCTCCTAAGAGACATAGATGGTTTGGAACATCCCCTTCTTCAGAACAGGACTTTGAACCTTCTTGCCTGGAAAGTATCAGGCGAGACAATGAAATCTCTGACTTTTTGGCGCAGGCTTCTTCTCTCCTCCAAGAATCATGGGCCGTTGTTACACACTTTAGATACAACTGCATCTGCAAAAGATGAGCTTGTGTGTGCGTGGAAAAGAACCTGGATTCTGTGGATGCTCCTATCGTGCAGGTAGCCATCTTTCTTGTTGAACACTTTTCTTTTTTTTTCTTTTAAAGGTTTTATATAGCTCTGGCTAGACCCGGAGGTATCAGAGCGCTTTACATGAGCATACGATCATAGTTACAGGTTACATTGTTACAAAGGTTTCACAGCTATTAGAGCACGGCAACACAGTTACTAGTAAGGTCAAGATAAACAATAAGCACAAATACGTAAGGGGAATAGCAGGTAAGGGGAAAGATTCAGGGGAGGGGTAGGAGCTGGGGAAGTAGACAGGTAATGAAGGAGGGAAAGAGGAAGGGAGGGTGAAGGACACCGCTTGGAAAGAGGAAGGGAAGGGCGAACGGTAGACGAGTCAAAGCAACGTCCAAAGTCTAGTAAGCTGTGATCCCAGGGGAAGTGGTATAGCTTCCCTATCTCTGTTGCGGGAGGCTCCCTTTACACAGTGGACTCTCTAAGGGGGGTCTCTGAGACTCCAAGGCCTACATACTGGATCCCTCCCCAAAAAGGGGAGAGGGAGTGTTTTGGCAAGGGATGCCATACCATACCTCAGCTGTGAGTGGCTCCCTTGGTGCAGTGGACTCTCTCAGCGTGTTTGCTGAGACTCCAGAGTGTAAATATTGGATCTTTCCCCAACAAGGGGAGGAGGAGTGCTTAGACAAAGGGCACAAAGGACAGGGGGCTAGGCATACTAGCAGGCAAAGTGAGAGCTTCAGGGGAGAGGTGATCCCTATGGAAAAAAGCAATGGTCAAAGCCCATCGTCTTGGAGAAATAGGAGTGACCGGGACCGCCCTCAGTTGGATGAGTTCCTTTCTGACTGACAGATCCTTCAACGTTTTTGAGAGAGACTTCACCTCTGCCAGTTGACCACTTAATTGTGGAGTGCCTCAGGGCTCGTCCCTGAGTCCCACCCTTTTTAATGTCTACCTGCGCCCCCTAGCTGATGTCGTCCGCCCATTTGGCGTGAAGATCGTCTCCTATGCGGACGACACGCAGCAAGTGGTATCTCTGGACCCCCCCCCCCCTAAACTCTCAACACAGCCTACACAGATGTCTGGAAGCAGTCGCCACCTGGATGTCCAGCTCTTGTCTTAGGCTTAACGGGGAAAAAACTGAGATAATACTCCTGGGTAATAACATCGCCAAAACCATCGACCCCATCTGGCCTTCTTGCTTAGGCAACCCCCGCAACCCAAGGAGCAAATCAAGAGCCTGGGCATCTGGCTTGACCACACTCTGTCCTTCAACCATCAGGCCACTAAGCTAGCTGCGACCTATTTTGGCCTGATGAGACTGCTCCGCAAAATTCTCCCTTTGCTTCCATTCCACTCGAGACGAATCGTCGTTCAAGGACTGATCCTCTCCCGCCTCGACTGTGGAAATGCCTTATATCTTGGAGCACCCCAATCCACAATCAACAGACTCCAGGTTATTCAAAACTGCGCAGCAAGAATTCTTCTGGATATCCCCCGCCGAACGTCAGTAAGAGCCAGACTGAGAGATCTTCACTGGCTCCCAGTGAGATCTAGAATTGAGTTTAAGAGCATGTGCATCGCACACCGCTCTTACTGGGGAACAGGCCCCCCCATTAACTCCCCCCTTGTGAAAACCTACCAGCCCACTCGTTCTCTCAGATCTGCGACCTCCTACCTCGCCTCAGTACCATGCATCACGAAGGCCAGATGTGGTGGTCGTTCGCTCTCCTACAACCTGGCCAAGATCTGGAACTCCCTCCCTCTCAATCTCAGATCCGAACCCAACCTCCTGACCTTCCGAAAAACTCTCAAAACCTGGTTATTCAGCAAAACCTCTGTTTAAAACCAAAACCTTGCCTCCCTCTTCCTACCCCTCCGGATTAGCTCAAGTTCTCTACAGCGCTGGGACGCCCCTGGGTAGCCAACGCGCTCTACAAATCCTCATTCCATTCCATTCCATTCCAAGTAAACAAAGAGAGAAAGAGGGCAAAATGGGTCCATATTTAATTAGTGAGCTTTTATATAGCTCTGGCTAGACCCGAAGGAATCAGAGCGCTTTACATGAGGAACAATAATGCTGCAATATACATCAGTTAAAAGTTACATAAGTATCAAGAAAAGCATTTAAAGAACATAGGGGATAAGGTGAATGGAGCAAGGAAGGGTAAGGGGATAGGGTAAAGGGGTAGTAGAAAGATAGGAAGTAGAGACGAGGGGAAAATCTGCCCAAGGTCTGGCTGGGTAGGTAACGGCAGGGGGGGGGGGGCCACAACCCATCTCCTCTTTAGCGATATGGTAGCTGAACCGGGCATCGGCCAAATTGCTTGGTCTCCACAGTCTGGGGTAAGTTACGTATGTTCCAAGTCCTGATGTGTAAGCAGGTTAGGTGATAGGTTCAAGGTCTGGTCAATGTCCAATTGTTGTCCCAGGGAAGTAAAACAACATGGCGGGACCACTATGGAAGCCATTTTGGGAGGCAGGGGACTGTACTGTACACTGGTACACTGGTGGCCATCCTAAGGTCAGGCATCTCACCGTTAGAGTCAATATCCAGGACAGCGGCCAACAGAGAGTAACACCATCACACGTGCAGACATGTAGAAGCACACACAAATGTGAGCACACTCTCTCATATGCGCACAGACGCACACACACAAGCACATATACAGAAACATCCAAAACACAAGCACACATAAAATCCTATGCTCTAGTACAAAAACACCCAAGAACATGCACACGCAAACACCATCACATGCACAGACATGCAGGAGGTAAGTTAGATGATATTCTTAAGGCGGCCGACTGGTCCAGGCCTTATACCTCAGCAAAACATTACTGCAAACCTGTAGAACATATGTCTGATGTAGTTTTACTAGACTTCCAACATGCATAATGGTAGTGTCCGGTCTTGTAATGAACTTACCATGACCACAGAATCTGAATTTCAATAAAGACATGGAAGCTAACAGTATCCCAACCCTCCCCTCCTAGGGGTGGACTCTTATTATAGCATGTTATTAATTTATTGTAATTTACTTTATTGCATTTGTTTGAACATTAGAATAAAAAAAGGGATGGATAATGAGAAACATCATAGTTATTTAATACCCTTAATGTTGGGTATACACCCGTTACAACGCATCTTTTACTCCGCACTACCATTACAACGCGACTTTTACTCCGCATACCATTACAACGCATTGCGCTGGGGGGCGCTCTAGGATAGGGAATAAGTATAATTTACTATCCAACACCTTCCCTAGGGTCCACGGGGACTGGAGTTAGAATAGTAAATTATACTTACCACTATCCAGCACCTCAAAGCGCTATGCGTTGTAATGGTATGCGTTGTAAAAGTAGCGTTGTAACGGTATGCGGAGTAATAGTATGCGTTGTAACGTCATACATTCTTAATGTTCTCTGTTATATACTTGTATTAATCCTGTTTCCTTTCTTGTTCTCTCGTGCTTGCAAGCACGAGAGATTCCCTCTGTAGTTCTCGAATCCTCACCTTCAGTCGTGAGGATTCCTCGAACGTCACTTTGAACGTTGGCTTCCTCACGACTGGATGGCTCTGGTTGTGGGTGCTTTACTTGGCAATTGAAACTTGAAATAAACCAAGCTTTGGACCTACGCAAGTCTCTGCCTTCATATTTAACATATATTGGCGACGATCAGGATTTTGCTGCACCCACCGCCAGTCAAGTCTTCAAGACTCACCGGAACACGACCACTGCTCGTTTCCTGCCTCTTCAGCCTCCAGTCCGACTTCTTTCACACCAGGTCATATGTTTTTGGACACTTTCCCCGTCCATCACCTGGCTCCCGGTGCGGATTTCTCTTCTTTCTGGCCCTTTTCCCGGCCCTGCTTGTCTCTGCCAGTTGCTGCCTCGCGCTCAATCACGAGCGCAACCTTCTAACTTCCTGCTCGCGCTGCTTAACGCGCGCTACGCTACAACCTTCAATCAAGCCCACCGCCTTTAGAAAATCACGTTGTACTGTAACCTTGACGACGACGCCGGCGGCCATTTTCAACGACCTGCTAAGCCTTCGTTCAACACTAATATTCAGCATTAAGCACGCTCCGCTTTTTATTTCATTTTCAACCACTTACTTCCTCGCTTTCCTGATTTTTTTCAAGTGACTACAGCGATAGGCACGCTTTATTGCCTACCATGTTCTTTTGACATCTAATTTTTACTTTGCAAGTCTTTAAGTGACTACAGCGATAGGCACGCTTTATTGCCTACCATGTTCATTTAATGTCATAATTTTCACATTTCAAGTCTTTAAATGACTACAGCGATAGGCACGCTTTATTGCCTACCATATTTATTTGACGTCATAATTCCACATTTAAAGTCATTTATTAACCACAGCGATAGGCACGCTTTACTGCCTACCATGTATATTTAACTTTGTATTTTCATTTTTCAATTCATCTTCAGAGATAGACACGCTTCATCGTCTATCACAAACTCCGTCACAACAGCGCTCCAAGTTATTTAACCACATTTTACTGGATTATAAAATATTTTTAAACCATAAATTTCATCTTTTCATTTTATTTCACAATGGCTTCTTCTCAACAATTCCAAACACCAGCTCCTTTTCTGCAAACTCCTGGAAAACCTACTCTTGCTTGGCGCAACTGGCTCAAAGGTTTTGAGAACTATTTAGTAGCCATTGATGCCACCAAATATGATCCTCCTCGCAAGGTTGCCATTCTTTATGGTTGTTTGGGAGTTGCTGCTCAACAAGTTTTTGAAAACTTACCTCATATTCCTTCTCCCTCTGGTGATTCCGGTGACAATTGGAATGTTTACCAAGAAGCCATTGCTCGCCTCAATAAACAATATGATGATGAGCCCAGTATCGTGTAAGAACGTCATAATTTTTTCAAACGTAAACAAAGTATTGATGAGAGCGTAGAAGACTATATTGCTCAACTCAGAATCCTGGCTTCTACCTGCAACTTTGGTGCTAGTACAGATACCTCTATCAGAGATCAATTTATTTTTGCTTGTTTTTCTAAAAAAATCCAGGAACGTTTATTAAGTTGCAAAAATCCTTCTTTAGCCGAAACAATTGATATTGCCAAGGGGATTGAACGCGCAACCTATTCCTCTAAAATTCTACAAGAAAGTATATCTCAACCTTCCGTTCATTTGGTCGACCAAGCTTCTGGTTTCACTTCTATTGACCTTGTTAACAATTCTTCAAGACAACAAAATAGAAAACCCCTCAATTGCTACAGATGTGGATCAAGAAACCATCTTGGCAATGCTCCCACTTGTCCTGCTTCTGGAAAAAAATGTTCCTCCTGCAAGAAAATTGGACATTTTCCTTCTGTTTGCAGGGGTGCAAAAGATTTACTAGATTCAATAATATTGAGTTTCAAGAAAATGTAGAGTCTTGCTCCACCAGACTCAATGATGTTATGCTGTCCATTGAATGTGATTCTCTTGAATTTGCTAAGATTAAGAGTCCCTTGTGTGAATTGTTGATTGGTACAATTACAATCCAGGTCAAAGCCGATTCTGGTTCTCCCATCAGCCTTTGGCGAAAAGGACATCGATATGTTGGGTTTCTTTTATTCTAACATTGCTTGTCTAGGCAGATACACCTTCACCAAAGTTTATGTTGCCCTCAAGGGCAGGGATATTGTAGGTTGGTTTGACTTAGCCAGAATGGGTTTGATTCTCAAACCTGGCTCTGATCAACCCATTGCCTTAGGCGACATCCCTCATGACTATTACACTAGTCATGATTATGGGAACTTCAATATTTCAGATCTTTCCTTTCCCATAGTCAATATGGACAGTTTACTGAGTTCCTTTCCAAACTTATTTAAAGATAAGGTTGGTACAGTTCTTGGTTTTAAGCATGAAATTAGACTTAAACCCAATGCTCAGCCGGTTGTTCACAAAGTTCGTCCTCTTCCTTTGAGCGCTAGAGATGAACTTAAAAATGTCCTGAAAAATTTCTGTGATGAAGGAATCATTGCTCCCTGTGACTCGTCTGAATGGGTTTCACCCATTGTTTTAGTTCGCAAGAAAACTGGAGAGGTGAGATTGTGCGCTGATTTACGCTCACTGAATAACAATATCATCGTGGATTGCCACCCCCTTCCCAAAATTCATGACCTATTGGCTAATTTGGGTGGGGCTACATTTTTCTCCCTCCTTGACCTTAGGTCTGCTTATCTCCAAATTCCCTTGTCCCTCAGATCTCAAGAGTTAACAATGTTTGTCACTCCCTTTGGTGCCTTCAAGTACCTCAGGCTTCCCTTTGGCTTGGCCTCGGCAGCCAGCATTTTCCAAAAACTTATGGACAACCTATTTCAAGATATCCATGGCGTGCAAGCGTATCAAGATGACATCTTGGTCTACGCCAACGACTCTTCTCAACACAATCACACTCTTAACACCGTCTTACAAGTTTTGGAGAAAGCTGGCATGACTGTTAGACACGACGAGTGCAAGTTTGGTGTTCAAGAGTTAGATTACTTGGGCCACTCCCTTTCTCCCAATGGCATTAAACCCAAGTTCTCTTAAATTAAAGCCATTAGAGATGCCAAACCTCCCAAGGATCGCGATGCACTTCCCTCCTTTCTGGGCTTATCCGAATACTACGCCAGGTTTGTTCATGGTTACGCACAGATTGTTGAACCTTTGAGAACACTCTTAAGGAAGGGAGTGAAATTCGTTTGGTCTCAAGACTTGCAAAAAGTTTTTGACCAAGTCAAGAAGATCATTGAAGATTCACCTGCTTTAAATCCTTTTTGTGACGGCTCTAAGTGTTTTATCACTGTCGATGCCAGTCTTACCGGTTTGGGTGCCTTTTTAGGACAATGGGTCGAGGGCAAAGAACATACGGTTGCCTTTGCATCCAGAACACTTCTTTCTGCTGAAACCAGGTACAGCACGATTGAAAGAGAAGCCCTGGCTTGCGTTTGGGCTATTCAAAAGTTCAAATCTTACATTTGGGGTCGAGAGTTTGAGATTTACACAGACCACAAGCCCCTTATGCACATGCTTTCCAACAGTACTTCCAATAGGGCCTCTGCCAGACTTGTTCGTCTCCTTTCCAAACTCCATGAATTTCATTTTGTCATCAAACACATTCCTGGGGGTAAGAATTTCAGGGCCGATTGCCTCTCAAGAATGTCTTTAACTGATGATTCAATTGTTGATGATGATATTGAATGTGTTGTTGCCACCATTGATGCAGTTGCTGAATGTCAACCCATTTCTGAAGCACAATGAAATATAGCTTATAAAAATGATGTTGTTCTATCCAAAGTTAAGGAATTCATTATCAACAAATGGCCTGAACGTAGAACCTTATCCTCTGAGTTAAAAGGTTTTGCAAATGTTTATGAAGAACTTTCTTTGGTTAATGATATGGTCATGCGCAACTATTTATTTGTTCCTCCTCAGTCTGTTCGTGATCATATCATTCGCTCTGCTCATCAGGGTCACCTTGGTATTGTTAAAGCTTGTCAACGCATCAAACAATTCTACTGGTGGCCTTCCATGGACTCTCACATTAGAAAGATGATTGATAATTGCACTCAATGCATCCTCTCTGATAAACATTGGAAAACTCTTTCCACACCTTTATGTCCCGTTCCTCTACCGGCTGGTCCATGGGACAAAGTAGCTTTGGACTTTTCTGGTCCATATGATGTTTTACCTTCTGAGCACAAGTTTCTTATCCTTCTTGTTGATTACCACTCTAAATGGCTCTATTATTCCTTTTGCAACTCTGCTTCTACTGACAATGATATTAAATTCTTACAGTCTGTTTTTGATGTTGAGGGCTTTCCCAAGACCATCGTTACCGACAATGGAACCCATTTTGTCTCACAAAAAATGTGCTCTTTTCTCAAGTGTCACGACATTTCTCACTACAAAGTTGCCTTGTACTCGCCCTCCTCAAATGGTCTAGTAGAAAGGTGTAATCGCATTATTAAGGAGGGTGTTCAAACTGCTATTTCTTCTAGGCTAGATCCCTTGCCTTTCGTTCATGACAAAGTGTGGGCCTACAATACCTCCCCACATTCTACTACTGGGGTCTCACCTTTTAGCTTACTTCGTAAAAGAAGAGTTCATTCTGTTCTCAATCCTAGTTGGTTGCATAAGGATTGTGATTCGTCTGATTTTTCTTTTTCCGTTCAAGATCATGTAAGTGCTAAACAATTGTCAATGAAATCACGTTTTGATGAAGGTAAACATTCTGTTGATCAGCCTTTGCAAAAAGGTGATATGGTTCTTATCAAGAATCCCAAAAGAGTTTCTAAAGGGAGGTCTAAATTTTCTTCTCCAAATTTGGTCACACAAGTTAGTAAAACCTCAGCTCTTCTTGATGACAGAGGGTGGTGGAACAAGCGAGCTCTTGTTAAGATTTCTCCACTTCAAGCCCACATCATCAAGGAACATGCCACTTCAGATTCTGAGCACTGTGATTGGTTTGATTTGTTTTATGCTCAACCACCCTCTTCCAATCCAGTTGCTGAATCCCCCTCCAATTCAGTTGCTGAAACCTCCATGTCTTTTCAGGCAACTGCTCCCGCTCATTCCCTTTCTCCTTCAGATTCTCTCCCTTCCACTTCTGTCTTGCCACAGTCCTCTGTCCCAGCAGAATTACCTTTACCACACGATTCGACTTCCCAAGAGACTTCTGAAGTGGCAACAAAAAGGGCCTTTCGTTTGAAGCAGCTATCCTGCAGATTGAGAGACTATGTTTTAGAATAATTTTGCATAATTTTGCAATTGCTTTTGTTTGCTTTTGTATGTTTTCTTTGTTACCCTTCTTAGAGGGGAAGATGTTATATTCTTGTATTAATCCTGTTTCCTTTCTTGTTCTCTCGTGCTTGCAAGCACGAGAGATTCCCTCTGTAGTTCTCGAATCCTCACCTTCAGTCGTGAGGATTCCTCGAACGTCACTTTGAACGTTGGCTTCCTCACGACTGGATGGCTCTGGTTGTGGGTGCTTTACTTGGCAATTGAAACTTGAAATAAACCAAGCTTTGGACCTACGCAAGTCTCTGCCTTCATATTTAACATTCTCCCTTTTCATTGGGCTTATTAGTGCAATGTTTTTATATTTTATCCTTTTTCAGATAAATGAATATAATTGGTTCCTCCACAAGATGCAGGATCTCACCTGGAGTTCTAAGATTTCCTCATCTTCCCTCCAAGCAAGTCTCAACATCGTACCTTTTGTTCCTTTGGATTTCATCATTTCCTAACGAAGAAGCTTATCTTTTTCATAATACTTGAACTCTGACTTTCAGTGCATTTAAAAGAGGCAGATCTATCTAGCCTTGTTGCCTATGTTATCTATGTGTATTCTAGAGCTTTGCTTTGTGATGTATTAACTTTAAAATGGCTGCTTGAAGTTGCTTAAAAAAGGAATAATGCATAATGTTAGCCTCCGTGGCTTTAATAAAATCCAGATTCTCTGGTCATGGTAATAGGAGAATCACAATTCTGAATTATTGCCCCATTTCACTAATTAGTCAAGATTTTTTAAATTTATGCTAAAAACATTCTCTTGTGTTAAACCATATTATAAACTTGGACCAAACTTCCTTCATAAACGGCAGATTATCCTGACATGATACTAGACTAATTTGTCACACTCTTGCCTCCTTAAACAAAATTCATCACCCTATTGGTTTATTGACTTCAGATGCTGAAAAACGTTTGATTAATTTAATTGGAATATTTTATTCAGAACCATGGAGGAGATTGCTTTAGCACTACTTTCATATCTTTGGTCAAATTGTTATACTTTGTTCCTATAGAAACAATATATTTTAATGGTATGTTTACTCCTCTTCTTTCGATTTACTTAGAGGCATGAAAAAGAGTTGTCCTTTTTCATCCTAATATTTTTTTATTGTCATTAAACCTTTGCTATGTCTTATTTGTAACTCTGTAGATGATGAAGGTATCACTAATAATAGTGATATTATTATTAACACATAATATTATGGCTATGCAGATTATGTTCTGCTCTATAATTGTGAAACTATACACACAATACTGATTATACTACATATTATCAATAGTTATGCATTAGATCATGATATACATGGGATTTTGATAAGAATGCATTTTTCCCATTAAATGTGTTCTGTACACTGGACAACGTTGCATGGCACTTAAATTATCTGAAATTCATCAGGTCTCATATACTTTACGAATATAATAAAACATACAATTGATCTAAATTGCAACATGTCAGCATCCAAAATGACAGAGAAAATAGACAAATGGACTTCATTGAACCTGTAGCGGTGGGGGGCATTGAAGACATTACAATGGTCATAACTCCACAAATAGTATATGCACTATGTTGTCTGTATCCTTTCCTATAACTTTCTTTAAGAACCTCAATAAGGCTCCAAATATATTTATATGGAATAATAAACTGTCCCAGATTAAATATAAAGCATTACAAAACTCTAAATTAGAGGGAGATTTGCTATTCCTAACTTTCAGAAGGATCATTTAACTGCTTACCTGCCGAACATGTTTATTACTTTTCAAACCCCGATCCCTATTCACCTCCCAAATGGGCTCCAGTTGAGAAACATGTTGCTGCACTCTTTCCTCTGCCAGCAATCCTCACAATGGATCTTCAAAAAATGGAGGTTTGTGCTCCAATTCTAAACCCAACTAAAACTGTTTAATTCAACTTTGATGCACTTTTCAGTAACTTAATTGTGTCCTTTAAAGAAAGTATACATGTGGTATTATTCTGTGATGAAGCTGAATACCTCTATTTCTTGTTGGGATAAATGGACTGATGCTGCTGTCTTTTATGGCTCTGAAATCTGTCCAAGCAATATGTTTTTTACTTTTTGTGAAATACATTCTAAATGTCATATTCCTTCCTCTGAATATCACAAGCATGTTCTATTAAGCATTGCAATTCTTATGTCTCAAACAATCTATTTATCATCTTCAATGTTCAGGCTCATTGCTTCGAAAACATATAAAAGGTTGATTTTCTCTAATTCTTCCAAACTATTAAAATGATGTGATATTTGGAACCCCATTTTGCATACTAATTATACAGTAAGGGATGAAAAGTTGCCACAACTTGGCTACCATTCTCTATTTGGCAATCTACCTCCTATGTAATAAACATTTGCTATTAGTTTAATATTAAACTGCATAATGCAAATATACATGACCAATGGGATTGTTGGCACTGTAATATGGAATGTGGCACATTAAACTACATGTTATTTGATTGTCCAGTTATTTTTAAATTTTGGTCCAGTGTTTGGGATACAGTTTCTCAAGTTTTTGTAATCAATATTCCTCTTTATTATATAGTTGTTATAAGTAAAACCTCAACTTTCATATTTCTTTCATCATAAAAAGATATGGAGTTATTTGAACTTTTACTTTCCTCTGCTAAGAAATCTATTACAATGAATTGGAAATCTGCTAACCTTTTATCCACACGTCAGTGGGATTGGATTTTATATTTGAGAAATGGAATTGAAATAAGATATCTTCTTCAATCAAATCTTCAATATGTAAAACCCTAGGTGAATATATTTCTAATTGATAAATATATCCAAGTATTTATAATATTGTTAACTGACATTACAGCAGTAGCCCTATATATTCTTATGATTTTTGTTTATTTTAGGTTTCATATTCTAGTAATATTCACTGTGCCTCTTATGTTGTCATCCGATATGTATGATGTTATTCTTATTGGACAACACATTTTTGCTGCTATATTTTGACTATTCATATGTTCTTGTACTTTAGCAATTTGAATATATTATTTTGTACTGATAAAAAAGAAAAAAAGAACTCAGTTACACACAAAAACTAAATTAAGGTAAAAAAACTATAGGAGTTACTTATAAAACAAAGACCCCTGTTCTGAACCATGTGGTAACACCATCTAAACATTGATTGGATGCATATACATGGTCAAATTGCCCAACTTTATCCCCAGAACGAAGTCAATTTTATTGCATGGCGTGTTCCTGCAGGCAACAAAAATCTATGAAGTTCCACTGCTGACTTAGTTAGTTAATGTATTTTCCTTGTGCAAAACAACCATATACACTTACATTATGGACAGCTAAATCCAGAAGTGCCCAGTTAGATGGTCCACTTAAACAAATGCCAATTTTCAACAAAATCACGAAAAAACTGTTAAAAAGTCATATTCAGCAGTAGAGACCTCCTAATTTTAATAATTACTTGCATCACACTATAAATGTCCTGTTTCATTTTGACTGTGATAAGGATAAATAATGATGAGTACAAATAACTGCACAGGGTTATAATAATCACAAGCTGTGGGCCATTTCCCAGAGAAAACTTTGTTAATTTAAATACCAACAAGTTTAAGGTCAAGAAACAAGAAAAGAGCGAACATAAAATTCACAAACCAATGTAGAAAAATAGAGAAAAATGTAGTAATCAAAAAGACAACACACTAATGAAAAACAGATAAACGGAATCTGACGTTTTAAAGTTCTAAGGCAAAAAGGACCTAGAAAAGTAAAGTGGGAATGAAAACTCTCAGGTTGCAGTTGCCTGTTTATCTGGGCAAAATCTCTGATGTACAAGAAGCAGGTCAAAGTTTTTACCTTGACACTTAGGGGCATATTTATGAAATAGTGGTGCAGTGCAGCGCAGCAAGTCACATTGCCGCACTGCACTGTATCATTGGGAAAGGGCAGATATGCTCTGTCATTAAGGTATATGGGGCATTCTTGACTTTTCCCCACAATTGGCTGTCTAGTGCTAACACAGGCACGCTTGCACCTGCATTACATGCAGGCTTGTTTTTATGTAAGAAGGGACATATTCCTGCATGAAAATAATCCAAGGAGGCATTTCCCTCTTTCAGTGTGAGTTGTACAATGCAGCACACATAGGAAGAGGATGTAACAAGGAGAAATAAAGATATTTCTCCTAGTTACACCTCTGTGGGTGTGGCATATCTTTTTGGCACATTCCCAGGTTTAAAAGGTCTTGTAAATCTGAGAATGCATCAACATCCAAGGAACACCTACCCAGGGCAGAGTAATGCAACTCATTGAGTTGCACTGCGTTTCATTATTCCATGACTTAAAAAATCTGACTAAAGGTTTGCGTCGGTGCAAGAGCAATGCAAACCAGGTCATAAATATGTCCCACAATAGTCTACTATTTGTAGGCCTGTGTCTTCAAGAAGGGCAAGAATCTTGTGAAGTCTGAAACATTTTTATTGAAATCGTGGTAAAGTCAATAATTTTCAACCAAAAAGCTTTCAGTAGGGGAAAGCTCGACTTGTAACAGCTGAAGTCTGTTTGTTGCGGGATACATTTGCTGCCTCACCAAGATCCAATGTTTTACATTTGAATTAAGTCACTTTTGTTTGGGAATTATTGTGTGACAATTATAGGGGTTGAAAGAGCTGCTCTTTGTTTCTTCTCCTTATTACTTAGTGGTCCAAGCCTGGTGGATGTTGACAGATCAAAGAGGTGTCCGTGTAGTTTTGCAGCTCTTGAGTGGTCATCCGTTTGGCCAAGCAGTTCCTCTGTTGACTGTGACTATCCTCCATGACTATGGTTTTCACTTCTTTCACAAGTGGTGGGCTGTCATAGTGCAATAGTGGTCTATGTCTGCACTCTGCAAACCTATTGCAGATGTTGATTTCTTCTCTCAGCCTATTGTTTTTCCATAGCGACTGAATGGGGCTTGATACCTCTTGCAGTTTAGAATCTTGGAGGCTCATTATTACCTATCGTTGCTGGGCAGTGCCTACTACTGTTTCTCTCATGAATTCATTGAAACCATTTTAGCTTTAATTGTGAAATCATTATATGTGTGGTCAGATGTGTAAATCTTCTTTTTTCTCTCATGTGTACAGTTTCAGAGTTTCTCCCTCGGCTGGTACCCATTTTACTTCATTGAGCCTGGCTTTCAGGAGGCTAGTGGCTCTGCTTATTTGGCACCCTCTAAGGTATTTTGCTTTCATCACACCGGGGCAGTTTTATTATTCTGGCTCGTTCCCATTTAGGGTTGGGGTTCATTAAACAGAGGATACTCCCAGTTTACCTTTTTGTAAAACTCTGATTAGAATTCTGTAAGTCTGCCATATTCAATTATTTGCCATGAATGTAACCTTCTTGGAGATTTCGTTGCTGATTCTTTTGAAGTCATATCCTAGGCAGTGTTGACTGCATTGCAGTTTAGTGGGCAAGGCTTGGCAGTTATGATTTAGATGAGTATCACTATGAGGGATCTTTATAAAAGTAAAACTGTGACTGGGACGGTGTCAACTGTGGTAATGCTTGGACTGCTGACAAACTGGATGAAAGGAGGTGTCTAAAAGCAGTCCCCCAAACAGGGTCAGTTTGTGCTCCTCCCCCGAACTTCCAGCATTGCAGTGTACCCTGTCAGTCTGTCTGTCCTGTCAGAGGCAGTGGGAGAAGCAGAGATGTGGGGAGACACAGATCTTACACAGTTTACAAAGCACCTGAAGCCCCTATCGTGATGGTGGTAGGTCAAACATTGAAACACCACCTTGGTACAGGGGCTAGGTGAGGTGTCTTCCAACAGTAGAGTGATGCAGAGGCAGGACACTGTGGACCTGATCTACAAATGTAAATATACACTTTTGTGTACGTTTATGGTTTTTAATTTTCACAAAGGTATGTTATGAGTAGTAAGGTTACAACAGTGGAGACTTCGCACTGGGGGCTGAGACTCGGCACATAAAAAGATAAGACTGTCCTATCTTTTCATGTGAGGAGTCTCCACCATAAGTCTGGGGACTGACTCCATAGTCATAAAGTTACTACTAATAGTAGGATTTTGTAAATATGAAAAAATCGTACACTTACACAAAAGAGTAAGTTTTCCTTTGTGACAATCAGATTACTTCTACTCTTTAAGAGGTGAATGAGGAGTGATCTCTATTGTCAACTCTTGCTTCATGTCTTGCCTTCCCTTTGTGTCCCCGGTACCAGGAATGGAAAGGATAGATCTTAGTAGAGGATGGGAGAGTTTTAGACCATCCCATATTGTTGTGTATGGTTTGTTGCTGCTCTGCATGTATTTCTTTCCATTTCCTTACCACCCTCTGCATATGTGAATACAGCTTACCGTTTCATCATAGATATCTTGATTTCCTTTGATATCCTTTACTTTTCTGCTTAAAAGCGGTCACTGGCATCTCGAATCTGAATAGCTATGGACTCCTAGCATTTCTATTCCTGTGCTGTTCCCCAGCCTCATACACTCTTTCAATGTATACATGAGGTCAGTTGCCTCCTATTATCGTGAAGGCCCTTTCGAGACCCAGAAATTATGAAAACTCAAGGGCTGGCTCCTCTAAAATCTCACAAACTGACCATTGTCGGCATTATACAGATTGCATACAATGAAGTTAGGAGAAACAATGCCCTGATCTGGGTATTACCTCTTTCTGTACTCCATTCCAAGCACCCCTGCACCCTGACTAGTGCTGCTCCATAGGTGAGACTCTGGCTATACTCCATTTACAATGCGCACCAGCACCTAGTGTATTAGCAGCACCCTCCTCAAGTTCTTCTTCTAACATGTCTTCTACTCAACCATTTACTACCTTTTGGGGTTTTCACTGAAGTAAGCCTTACCAGAATCATGCTGCCAGAAGATCTCCAGAGGACTATTGGAAATTATTAAGAAATCCATGTGAAAAGTCCATATAAAGCCCAACTATTTTTTCCTGCAGAGGGTCTATACTTAACAATTGTCATATTTGAGCAATATTTCTTGGAATCAATTGTGTGAATCATGTGACTGTAGGTTTTATTTAAGTTTCTAACTTCCCCAACCAAGGCCCCCATTAAGATGGCGGGCGGACTTTGGCCGCCCTCCATCCCATCGTGGAAAGGGACTGCCCGCCATAAGGGCAGGGGTCCCGTGGGGGGAATTAGGATGCGCCCGCCACAGTGGCGGGCCCATCCTGTATTTTTAACATTGTGGCGGGCGGTGCTGAATACACCGCCCGCCGCAATGTTAAAAATACATGTTGTGCATTTCAAAGCACAACGTGACAGGCACCTTGCGGTGCCTGCCATGCTGTCCTTTGAAATGCAGGGCGGTACCATAAGCACCCCCCATTTGCGGCCCCCACACCTTCCTTGGGGGCCCGCAGTGGGTGCCCAAAGTAGACTCCGCATGCCAGGCACTGGTAAATGCCCATCCAAATATGGCTGGCGGTGTCTGATAGACACCGCCACCGTATAAACCCTTTTCCGCCCCTGTCGCACGGTAAGGCAGAAAAGCGGCAGACCGCCTTTCCGTCTACCGCGGACCCCCCAGCCATGCAAATATGGAGGGGGGTCATTCCGGCACGGATGGCGGGCGGATCGCCACTGCCAGGCCGGTGTGGCTCCCGCCGGCCTGGCGGGGGGATCCGCCCACCATCCTAATGGGGGCCTAGGTTTCTCAGTGCCTCTCTGCTATGAAGTTCTACCTGAAACATATGACCCTGTCTGTCTAACAATTTTGATTGAAATTCCAGTTCGAAGCTTGAGCCTTATTCATCACCGATAATATGGTCCAATCTTCCTTTTGGCTGTAAGACCATCATGTTTGCATTGATTAAAAATTCTAGGCTTGATCCTTGTTTCCTGTATTGTGAGCTGTCTCTTGTAACTCCTTCTATCGGTTTCTGATTACTTGATGGCTACACTTCATTGAGTTTTTATTAATCAGAGACCTAGGCATGAGACTTCAGTGCTTTTTCACTTTGGAGCAGTTCCAGACCTCTTTTTCCTCATGTATTCTTTATTGATTTAGGCAGTTTGTTTCATTGTTCACTTACGCTCTGTTATTCGCCTTTGAACTGTCCTTCTTTCCACCATAGTCATTCTCTTTTGGTTAGTCAGTAGCAGCTTGCCTTCTGATCAGTTACACATATGCATCCCCACTGAAGCCTTGAGCTACCTATAGGAGTCACACACTATTTCCTATTTCTGAACTTTTCCATTTTCCCCAGATTTTGTATAAAATAATAGAGAACCTTGTTTGGCACAGAGAAAATTGTGATGCTAGGTTTATATGTCTGGTCCTTCTCTCTTGCCCAGTGATTCTAAGGATGATTTACATGCATCTTCTTGTTCCTTGAATCCAGCCATCCTCAGTACCTAGAAATGAGATGTATTGGTAACATCCACTGCTACATCAACCAGAGGACTCCTGGTACCCCACCAGAGGTGCTCCGTTTCGCTGCCAGACTTTGAATCAAGACTAACTTGAGTGCATTTTAAAGATTACCAGTGCATCCTTGAACCCCTGATTTGTTGATGCTGATATCACAAATTTCAGAATTTAAGTTTCATTAACTTTTTTGGAGTGGTTATATAATCCACTGATCCCAATGTTGGCTTCAGAGTCAATGTCTTTATTTGTCATTGTCACTGAAATTATGAAAGCATGCGTGTGTTTGTGTATATGTTAACGTGACCGAGGGCACTTCGTACGCCTGTGTGCGTTTGCATCCCTGCACGGCCATGTATGATGTATATTCCAGCTCTTACCCCATTCCTTTCCTTCAGATGCATTACATACAATATGTTTAGAATTACCGGCGTATGCATCAGGTTAGCAGCATAAACAAATTCCTCGTCATTCTTTTCTAGCAAGCACAATGTGACATATGTTTAAATTTAAACACATTTTTGGAAAGTCAAAACACTTTCTGATCCTACATTTTAAAGGTTAATCATTGCTCAACCGTAACATTCACATTCCTTTCGCTGAATCTTTTAACTAGAAGACATGAAATCATTGCAAAACTACAAAGAAAGGCGCAAAGCTAAAAACGACTACCACTATATTTTGAGAAGTAGGATTTGTGTGCTATGTCTGCAGTTTTTCTCGTATCTAGCTGTGTGTGAGGAGGAATTCCTTTGAAAAGTAGCATGTGCATGTAACATTTCATGTTGTGATGACCTTCCACTAGCTGTTCTAGGTTAAAGTATTAACATTTGGGAGAAGGGCAGCAGGTTTGTGCCGAGGGAAGCAGCACCTAGTTGTAGAGCCCGAGCATGTACCATCATGCCAAACTAAGGAATGAAGGGAAAGACGTCACTGCCCAAGAAAAGCAGTGGTTACAGTTCTGCAGCCAGCAGTGCTGCTTTGAAGGGGCATGCCCTGATAATGAGAACATTGAAAAGGGATTTTGGAGTGATACTTTAGAGACATTTTGTTTAACAAATTAAACCATAATATGAGTAAGGAACATGACTCAAAAGTTGATAGTTTTTTCCCAAAGTGTGCACGTAAACATTTCTTGGAAGTTTATGAGGAATGATATCTTTTGATACCATTGGTGAACGAAGGAGTTAATGCAACATCATTTTAGAGGACATAGTGGTCCCCTCCAAATATTATTCGTAAGAATGAAAAGGACATGCTCCATTTTGTGACTCAAACAATGGTCGAAGCATGACATCATTTAAATACAGTGATAAAATGGTAATTTGGACTTCACGAAACACTGTATCCCAAATGGTGCCTAGCATAGCATTATATTCAAATCAGTTATGGTAATTAATAGAATTAATTTGCAAAATCACCACTGCAAGTTGAGCAGACTAGAGAATTCTTGGTATTAGGCAGCACTTCATCTACTTAAGTGCAATGTGGTCCATGAACCCACTATGTCATCATCATAGTAGCAAATGCACTTCCAACAATGTTACCAAATCTTTAACTTGAACGACCAACACTCGTTTTAGTACTAGTATATCCTCATGAACAATACCACCTCTTTTCAGAAGGCTGCCATACCTTTAATGGAGAAAAATAATATATCTTGCAGGTCGGCTATAATATAAAATACAGTACCTTCTGGAAACAAAGGTCCTAAGCCTAGAACATTATTTCAAAGCAATGTAATATAGACCACAATCGGAAACTATATACTCTTTTCTTATACCCAGCCGGGCAAAGAATTTATTACGAAAATATAACAAGTATTCAAAGTGTAAAGTACAATTTGACAACAAACATTTGTCGTATGAAGTAAGGCACAAGCCTGTGCCGTACTAAGAAATAGAAGAAAGTTGTGGAGAAAGGTGCAGAAGAGAAGACAGTTTACGTCAGGCAAAAAGAGTTGAGCGAGACTGGGTACTGCTTAACATTCAAATTGGCAGTTATTCTCAGAGTAGTACATACATACAGAAATGTTCATAAATCAACTGTATGTCTACTAAGCAAAGTCGACGGCGTTTCGATCCAGCGCTCAAAATTATAATGGGATCATCATCAGGACTTAATAATTGCCTGGTATAACAAAGAATATGCGCCCTCAGGGCTGGAGTGTTCCGGGTTGCGCGTTGGTCTTTTCCAAAGTGCTGGGTGGCTGGTATTTCAGTTCGTAGTAACTATTGAATAGTTAGAAATTGGCTGGGTAATTTAGAATCTCGAGGCAAGTCCAGTGTGGGTACCCCCTGCTGTAGTATTAAGGCAGCGTTCGATATGATATTTGATCCGCGCTTCGATGGAAGCTTGTCCGTTGACGCGGTCGGTAAGTTACACGATCCGCTCTAAAGGATAATCAGACGACGTGCGGGTCCACAGGTTCCTCGTTGGTAACGCTGCTTCCTCCTGATAAAATACAGTACCAGCACTTCTCATGACGGCTTCTATGTCTTCTTTGGGAAAGTTCAGTCATTCTTTAGAAGATCTGCCCTACAATTTTTGACCAACAGCAACACTACTTATCATGGGTAATGTATTTTGTATGGTCGTAATAAAACTTTTCAGCAGGGCTGTGACGTCTTGTGATGCATTAGTGGACAATACCAATACTTCTCCCTTATCCTGCAATACCCTTTGGTGGACAGGGCCATCTCTTCTCATTATGCTTACTACCTAATTCATGGACAGCAGCAACGCTTCTCAGCAGGGTTGTCATGTCCTGCAAAATGTCCATATGGCTCTGCAACGATGTTAACACATCACCAGGGATGACATAATGCTATTGGACAGTACCTATATCTGAGTCTGGTGACTGAGGAGATGAATACATTCAATGCAAGGATCTGGCTTGATCCATTGGTCACAGATTTAAATCCCTGCACATCCACTCACTCTTTTATCCTCTTGAGCTCGATAAAATGAGTGCCATTCAGCTGGATGATGACAAAAATCTGAACTTTACAGTGTCACATTATGTAATCTCAGGAGTACTGCATATTTGTATTGCTCTCTTTCCAATGACTCTGTGATGATGTGGATAGATGTTCCAAATGACCCTATGTTTTGAGGGCCACCCTCTCTCAGTCACTGCTTTCTTTGTTAATACTGTGGATTCTGGGAGGTCACATTTTTCCCATCAGTAGCATTGACTGACAAATCCAACCTTTTGTGCTGGCTGGAGATGACTTCATGGCATAAGGCAGGATGACAGTGATGGCGGATACCCCTGAAATAAGGAAGCTGAATTATTTTCTAGACAGCAGCAACACCCATACTGCAAGATTAAAGCATTTGCTCAACTGCTTACAAGGTTTCTATTGTTTGGGCTGATCACAACTTTTTAAAGCTCCTTTCCTGCCGGGCTACAACATTTATTCTTAATTACATGTGGCAATGCCACTCTTCTGAATGAACATATTAATGGTGGTTGAGGGAGAACCAAGACGTACAGGGGACTTGAGAAGGAGGAAATATGCCATCCCTCAATCACAAAATCATGCATATCTCAATTTCTTTTGTCCCTACAGGAAATAAATGGTTGTTTTTGCAAAGTGCAACTCATGGCATGAACTGGAGTTTTTGCTTGTATGGATGTCCATAGTCCCTTGCCCAAGGTCTCTTAAAGACTGTGGCTGTCTTTGTGGTATCGTTTTCATGCTGCCATGTTATTCCTGTGTCAGAATCTCACTGGCATTCTGTGTCAATTATGGTTTACCTGTGTCATTGTCCTCACATCGCTGTGCCCCGAGTTTCAGTGTCATAATGCCGGCGTTCCAATGTCACTGTCCCTCTGACAGGCACACTTTGCTTTGACACTGTGTCTAACTGTGTTGCCTTGATAAGGTTCCAACGCAGTGTCAAAGGTGCATTCACATTTGTAGTGCGCCTGTTTGTGCACTTTATTCATATCTCGGTTTCAGTGTCTGAGTTCATTGCCAGTTTCTGCATGCACATGTTGCTATATCAGTGCCAATGTGCTCATATCTTTGTATACATGCCACCTAGCCAGTGTCTCAAGGTCACTTTTTCATTATCATTGTCTTGTGTTTCCTTCCCATGCCATGTCAGTTTTCCAGTTAAAGGATGTGCTTAGAGCAGTCTACCTCAATTGATTACCTGAAAAATTATAATCCCATTAATATTATCAAACCCCAGCTTTCTGCTTCAATATTGTTTTTGGCTCCTTTTTAAATGAAATTTCTCATTCATATGAGATGGAGTGGTATGTTACAGACTGTAATAACTGTGCTACCAGCATAGTTCAGAAAGCACGGATGTCTCCTTCCCAAGCATATGGTAATGAATATATTTTTTAAAAATTCCCTGTTAAGAGTTGTTAGACCTGTCAGCCTTAGGGTGGCCTATCACCAAATGTTTTGCCTTACTCATCCATTTTATTCCTGATATCATTCTTGCTGGCCTTAGCACTCTGTTAACTTAATCACCGCTTTCCAGTGCTAAAATGCATGTGCTCACTCCCTAAAACATTGTAATGTTGGCTCATACCCAATTGGCACATATACGTCACTTATATGTCCCTGGTGAAGTGATGCTACATGTACTCGGGGTCTGTAAAATAAATGCTACTAGTGGGCCTGAAAAACCTATTGTGCCACCACTTAAGGAGCACTTTAAACATGTCTCAGGCCTGCCATTGCAGCCTGTGTGAGCAGTTTAGACTGTCATTTAGACCTGGCCAAATAAAGCTTTTGCCAGGGCTAAGCATTTTTTAAATACATATAAGTAACCCCCTAGGGTAAGCCTTACATAGCCCATATGGCAGGGTCAAGTGTATTTAAAAGTTGGGCATGTATTTTTAACTTTAACATGTCCTGATAGTGAATAACTCTTACATTCATTTTTCACTACTGCAAGGCATACCTTGCCCAAAGGATAACATTGGGTTACCTTATTACATTTAATACTTGATAACTTTCAATTGGGAGCAAGTAGGAAAGCTGTTTGGCGTTTAAAGAATTGAAATATAAAATCCTATTTAATGTTAAAGTGAATTGAATTACGCATTTGCATAGCGCATGTCTACCCGGAGGCATCCAAGCGCTTTAGTCAGATTTTAAGTCAAATTAAGTCACAATTCTGAAAAGGGCACTTTTACAAAGTTGCCATTTTCTTGTCCTAACCATTTGGTGCCTGCAGCCTATATCATGGGCCACATGACTAGGTGTAATTGTCAGTTGGCCTTTTTTGTATTCCTCCCAAACAGTAACACAAAGGATGACTGTGTGTTGGCAGGATGACCCCTCTTGACTGGATGGGATGGCAGAGCTGTGCACAGCCCTACTTACAAAACAAGCCCACACACAAAGGACTTCCCACTAGCCTTTTATTCAGCCCAGACATCCTGGGTTCAGGACAGGGAGGAAGGCAATTCCAGAACCATCTGTGTGGAGAAAACTCCTGGAATAAAAATAGGAACCTCAGACCCACTTTTCTGTACACTCCTGTGCCTATGGATGCTACAGAAGGACTGCTGTCCTGGGCATCCACAGATACCACCCTAGTGGGGCTAATAAGAACCCATCTGTAGAGTGCCAGCTTTATGGGTATCACTGCTCTAGCAGTGTCCGAAGCCTTTGGCTAGATTGCCCAACATAGACCCACCAGGAGTTCTGCACATTCACATAAGTTGAATATGATAGACAAAAAGGAGGTATGCGAGTGTTTGAAATGAAGAAATGCTGGGATGCATTAAATAGCTGAATGCAGCTGAAGTACCTAATGCACTACATTTCACAGCAACTCTTTGTGCGGCCATCTTTCTTTTAGGTTCCAGACCCAGCCGTCACGCCCTTGCTTGGCAATTCAGCTCTTCCTGACAATGGTCTTCTGTTCATGCGCTCTACTGCTGAAGACTCCTGTTTGCTGACGGATTCCCTGAGGTGATCCAGCCCCCAGCCTCCCATAGCCAGACACGTGGATACATCATTGAGAAACCAGCACATCAGTGTGATGCAAACAGCGCAAACAAATACAACGCCTGCTTTTACAATGCAACTTTTACAACGCAACTACCATTACATCACTAGTTTTTACAACGCATACCATTACAGCGCAAATATAGTATAATACATTGAATGATCTATTACAAGGCATACTACAACAATGCACACTTTTACAACGCGATATATATATTTTATGTAAAATACATTCCTGCAGTGGGATGCAGGGGAATAGGGGTTTTGGATGGGAAAGTGTATAAAAACATAATTATTCGAAATTGACACTTAAGCATTAAAAATAATACTCGAGTACTGCAATTAATACTCACAGTTAATATTAACAATCAACATATATATTTTATATGCATTTATTTAAATAATTGGTACAACACATATTATTTTATAACACAATATTTAATAACATTACCCAATGATAAAAAATACTAGTGTACCAAAATTAATACTCAAGTACTTTATTCCTATATTATTATTTTATTATTTTTATAATTGAAGTAAAAATTACAACAATGATTGATACAAATATAAATTAAATGTAAAGCTTAAATTAATATAAATGAATTTGTTTAAAACATTTTAACATAACATGCATTTAACCAACATGTTCTAAATTTCATTATATAAACAAAAAACATAAACAAACATTAATACACTACTTAATTACACAAATTGAAGTAGTATTAATTATTCATAAATTTCCACATAACAAAAAACAGTATAACACACAACTAATATCAACACCCAAATAAAATCGTCTATTTTAATGAATGCAAAAAAAAATTGTCGTACGACTCTTTCAATGAAATTAATTTGATCTGGAAATCACCAAAACGTATGTTAAAACATTCTAAAAGAAAAAGTTACGAAAATGAACATAATAAAATAATTATTTACATTCTCACACAGCATTGAAAACACAAGGAAAAGTGAAACGCAAAACATATGTTACTTTAAAAAAAAAGTTCAAGAAAACAAAACGTATAAAAGGAGCCATCCACCATTTTTAAAACTGTAGTTACCTGATTACCAGAGACTGCAAGGGAGATTACACACTCCAAAATCTAATCGTCTATGAAAGCCAGCTAAAACACAAAGTAAGTACAAACTGAAGAAATGTATAGCTGCTAAATAATTTGTAGAAACGCAAATAAACCAAAATGCAACATATTATTATTTTTGCAGTTTGTTACAAAACTTTACAACATCCAACAAACTTTCCTAAATACTCTATTTGGGACAAATATATATCTAAAGTAAATGATAAAAAAATTATTCTTGTTTTAAACAAAATGTAAAATAGTTGTTTTATAGTAAATAATACTACAACAAACAAGGCTTAATTGTATCACCTAAAAGTATTCTCATCCTTTAAAATAGTGGATAATCGTTTTATTTAAATTAACATACCAAATCCAAAACTAGCTTTGTTTTCTAAAAATGTGCAAGATAATAATAATGTTAAAATGACTATTCCTACTCCAAATGGTGCTTATCTCACAGAAAATGCTGAACAGTGTAGGTTAAAATTACTATTCCAACTCCAAAATGTGCTTGATTCTGAAAATGTGCTGGATTATAATATGTTTAAATTACTATTCCTACTCCAAAGGGTGCTTGCCTCACAGAAAATGCTGGATAGCATTTAGAAAAAATAATTATTCCAAATCCAAAAGATGCTTGCCTGAGAGAAAATGCTTGATAGTGGTTATGATAAAGTAACTATTCCAACTCCAAAATATGCCTGCCTTAGAGAAAAAACAAGATAGTGTTTAAGTTAAGATAACTATTCCAACTTCAAAAGGTGATATATTCAGAAAATTTGCACGATAATGATATATACAAATTATTATTCCTACTCCAAAAGCTGCTCGCCTCACAGAAAATACTGGATAGTGCTTAGGTTAAAATAACTATTCCAACTCCAAAAAATGCTTTCCTGGGAGAAAATGCAGTATAGCGTTTAGGTTAGAATAACTATTCCAACTCCAAAAGATGGTTGCCTTAGAGAAAATACTTGATAGTGGTTATGTTAAAATAACTATCCCAAATCCAAAAGATGTTTGCCTTAGAGAAAATGCTGGATAGTGTTTAAATAACTATTCCAACTCCAAAAGGTGCTTGATTCAAAAAATGTGCCAGATAATAATATGTAAAATGTACTATACCTACTTCAAAGTGTGCTTGCCTCACAGAACAAGCTGGATAGTGTTTATCTTAAAATAACTATTCCAACTCCAAAAGATGCTTCCTGAGAGAAAATGCTGGTTTAGCTGAAAGTAACTATTCCAACTGCAAAAGATACTAACTTTAGCGAAAAGGCTAGATAGTGATTATGTTAAAAAAAATGTATTGCAACTCCCAAAAACGCTTGCCTGAGAGAAAATGCAGGATAGTGTTGTGGTTAAAATAACTATTTCAACTCCAAAAGAAACTTGCCTTAGAGAAAATACTGGCTGGTGTAATGTTAAAATAACTATCCCAAAAGGTGCTTGATTCAGAAAATGTGCACACTAATAGTATGTAAAATTACTATTCCTACTCCAAAGTGTGTTTGCCTCACAGAAAATGCTGGATAGTGTTTAGGTTAAAATTACTATTCCAACTCCAAAAGGTGCTTGATTCTGAAAATGTGCAGAATACTAGTATGTTTAAATTACTAATCGTACTTCAAAAGGGGATTGCCTCTTAGAAAATACTAGATAGTGTTTAGCTCAAAATAACTATTCCAACTCCAAAAGATGCTTACCTGAGAGAAAATGCTGGATAGTGTTTAGGTTAAAATAACTATTCCCACTCCAAAAGGTGCTTGATTCAAACAATGTGCAGGATAATAATATGTTAAAATTACCATTCCTACTCCATAGTGTGCTTGCCTCACAGAAAATGCTGGATAGTGTTTAGGTTAAAATTACTATTCTAACTCCAAAAGGTGCTTGATTCTGAAAATGTACAGAATACCAGTCTTTTTAAATGACTATTCCTTCTCCAAAGGGTGCTTGCTTCTTAGAAAATACTAGTGTTTAGCTTAAAATAACTATTCCAACTCCAAAAGATACTTGCCTTAGAGAAAATGCTGAATAGTGTTTATGTAAAATTATCTATTCCAACTCCGAAAGGTGCTTGATTCAGAAAATGTGTAGGATAATAATATGTAAAGATTACTAAAAGTGTGCTTACCTCACAGAAAATGTTGGACAGTGTTTAGGTTAAAATTACTATTCTAACACCAAAAGGTGCTTAATTCTGAAAATATGCAGGATACTAGTATGTTAACATTACTATTCCTACTCCAAAATTGACCTGACTCAGAGACAATTCTGGATAGTGATGGGGTTAAAATAAATATCCATACTCCAAAATAAACTTCTTTCAATAAAAGTGAATACTACTAATACGTTAAAATTACCATTCCTTCTCTAATTTCTTTTTATACCAACAGATTTCTACAAAATGCATCAAAAACAAAATCTCAAGATCCACTTAACATCAGCAAAATCATCTACCAAGGTAATTGTCTTAAATATTACCAAACAATAAGAAGCAAATATGCCAAAACATACAGACACAAAAGACATCATCAACACAAGTTATTAACAATGTTCAATTATTTATTTTCAGCTTTCAAACCATCAAACAAAAAGAAAAAAACTAAAAATACCAAGGTAATTTCCACATCAACAATTCTTAACATTTTAAATTGTAGTTACATATTATTAACAAGAAAATAATCTTTTTTCTGCCACAGAAAAAAACATATACCAGGTAAATAAATTGATTATGTAGACAGATAAACACAAATATAACTCTAGTAATTAAAAAAAATAATTGTATGGAATTCTAAAACATGATTACATTGTTCCTTAACCAAAAATATGCTATTATATTTCAGAGAAATTATGTAACACATTTTTAATACAGTAACAGTTTTTTTCTTTAATCTTATTCAGACCACAAAAGAACTCAAAATCATAACTCAAAGGAAAAAACAACCTATACAAATTTATAAATGTAAGAGACCAAAACCAAAAGTAAAAAATAAAATAAAATACATTACTCTCCCTAGGCTACTTAACCATTAAACTAGATATAACTAATCAAACTCAAAACATATTTTTATTTTCAGAAACACAGAAAACCACAACTAATTTACTGAGAAAAAAGAACATTGCAATATCTATTTTAAAGGTAAGACAAAATACTATATTCTATTCTAAACAACAAATTAATGTTCCTTTCTCCCAATAAAGCAGGATTGTTTATGTTAAAATACAACAAAAAGAGAGATGCAGCAAAATAAATGCAATAAACAGATTTTGTAAATGCAAACATTGTAAACTGTGAGAAAAGCAACATAAAACATACTATCATTTCCCCTCTAAACTGGTATATATCACCACAATAAAAAAATAATAACATTATTTCTTTCTTCCTTTCTTTCTTTCTTTCTTTCTTTCTTTCTTTCTTTCTTTCTTTCTTTCTTTCTTTCTTTCTTTCTTTCTTTCTTTCTTTCTTTCTTTCTTTCTCTCTTTCTTTCTTTCTTTCTTTCTTTCTTCTGTTTTCAGAAAAAAATGGAAACACCAAAGAAGCAAAGTACATCCAATCCAAAAGAGGGGACAGACTGCTAAACCATAGTGGGTATGTTTATTGTAAGGAGAGACTATCTGAACCCAGGTGTCATTGGAGTTGTGTGCAATATTACTCAACCCATTGCACAGGCAAAGCGGTTACTCTTGCTGACACTGTTTTAGGAACCACAGACCATAAACACTCTTCCTCTGCTATGGAGATTGAAGTTCATGAAAGAATATTGCATCCACCTCCAATGAACCCGGTGGTTTACTTTTAAGGGAGGTATCACAACAAATTCCACCACATGTTGCAAGTAGTATGCCCACAATGCCTAATTTGGGAAGAATTATCCAACGTCAAAAACAGACAAGTAACCCACAAAGAGTAACACCCCAAACATCCTCTGACATAATAAATCTACCTGAACTCTCTGTTAATACTTCTAATGAACCTTTCCTATTGCATGATAGCCAAAACCCTCAAAAGAGAATCCTAATCTTCAGCACACCACTTCCATTCACCCAAATAAACACTATTCCCGCATACATTACCAATACAATAGTTCCCTTAGTAAACAGTTTTCTACCTGATAAACAATCCTCAACATACACTGAATTTTTATCAGTGATAAAATCTAAGACATCTACCAAAAGTCCTAGAAAAGTAATAATTGACTTTGAATTAACTATGATTAATACAAAAGCATAAACTTATCCACAAACCCTAATTCAAAGATGTTTCTTTCACTTTTCTCAAGCATATTGGCGCAAACATCAAAACACATCCTTAATTAAGGATTATATATCAGACAGTAAACTACAGTTTGAACTTAAAAAACAAACTGCCTGTTGCTTTGTTCTTCCTGACAGCGTAGATGAGTACTACTCCTCAATTGCTGAATCAAAATATTTTACAGCAAATGAAGAAAAATTGGCACCCGTACTACATTATTTTGAAGACACATGGATTTGCCATCTAAGAAGGTCGGGTCACAGAGGGAGACCACGTTTCCTTGTGGACTGGCGGAAGTGTAACTCGACCTGCTTAGAGGGAAGAGCAGAAACAAACAATGCCATAAAGGGATGTCACAACTCCTTCAACAAAGCAATTGGAAAACCTCATCCTATTTTCGATAATTTTTTTGAAATTTGGAGAATGGCACAATCATTAAAAGTAGTCTGAACCCACATATTTCTACCAGAACTAAGGAAATGTCAGAAAGACAATTGGGTGTAATTCAACAATTTTCGTTGACAGTGGCTTCAGACTACCTTGATCATTTTTCACACATCCTACACTTTTATAACACATTTTTTTTACTTGTCTGTTTTACTCTAAAACAACTCCTACTAATTCAATTGGTCATATTAAAAAAAATATTACATTTAAAAATTAAAGTCGGGTCTTCTTACCTTCATAACCTTTCTATCTTCAACTCCTGGACTTACATACCATCCATTACTTCACCAAGAGCCCTTTTATTCTTTAATCCATAGTAAATAACAGATAATTCATTTGAAAATTCCATTACCTGATCAAAAAGATATTAATATGCACACTAAAATCAGTGCATATATCTAAAACCAAACACAATAAAATAATCCTGAAAAATGTATATTTTTTTAGAAAAACGCAACAAAATCCAACGTTGCAATCCAACTGTAATCAAAATCCAACAACTTTTTAAAATCCTTCGAAATCCAAAATAAGTAAACCCAAGAAAGAAGTATGTATTTTTGTACATTCAAAAAACAACACAAATTCCAAAAATTCAATCCATCTAGACAAAAAATCCTGTAGAAAATAAGTTATTAACACATCCAAACTATATTACAGTTTAAACAAAGTATGAATACATCTAACCGTGAATAAAATTAAAATGTGTTATTTATTAAACAACGTACCTCTACACCAAAAAGGTACTCATTTACAAACACTTTTGTTTAATTAAGTGTTTAATATATATACCATCAACCACTTAACAAAAGTATTTTCGGAAAAAAATGTACCTGACGTGGGCCTACTACTGCAACATGTAATGGCGGAAATTAGTTTGTGAAAACACATCAAACATACGTAAAACACATTTACTAAATAGATATACCTCCCTCATCTCTCCTTACAATAAACATTACCACTACACTATCTATTTTAATAAAGTAAATGTATCTTACCTTCACTCAGCTTTCCCCTGCTTCTGTTCCCTCCAGCGGTGATCTCCATAATGATGAAACTTACATCTTCACGGCGACGTCATATATTTCAGTAAAAATGAAAAAAGGACATTTTCTCTCATTGAAAACAATAGAAAAGTGTGAGAAACGTATTTAACCATGTATTATAAAATGTTACTGTACTTAATAAAATGCAAAAATATATTTATAAAATATAATAATATATTCTAGCTTTTTATATATTTTTTTCCTAAATGTATTACTATTCTAAAAATGTTAAATTAACATTAAAGATTTTGAAAAAGAAATGGCCTGTTTTCTATTCCTTTATGAATTTGTATTTGCTTATTCAAAATTAATAATGCAAAATATTTTTTTATTTACATTTTTAAATCTACACACATATTTATTTTTTTACATTTATTAATATTTGTTTCCATATACTTTACATTGAAATATATATATAATTATTCACAGTTTACTTTTAACAATATTAACTTTTACATTACAAATAAATACTTATAAATAGTATTAATACATGAGTATTAATTAAGTACGCATTTTACCCTAAGCTTTATAACAAATTAATTAATTATTATCATAACATTAAATATATACCTACATAATTAATACCTGGGAATTTTATTATATTATAATTAATAATAAATATTTCTACACATAAGTCCATATTAGTTATAATAGTAGCATGAATATTAATACCCGAGTATTAATTTACTAAAAAGTGTACCCTAAACCTTCAAAAAAGTATTATCATAAAAATAATATATTTACCAACAAAATTAATACCTAGATATTATTTTTTGTACACTTTAATTTGTAACAATATTTCTATGAATATTTCCATATTAATTACACCAGTAGCAATAATATTAATACCTGAGTATTAATTTTCTCATAGCTTATACATATTTTCTAAATTCATTATTATTATTAACAAACACATTAACTGTTTAGTAACAATATAAATATATACAAATCATAAACTATAAATAAATGATTAAGTTTTATACATAAATAGAACTTACAGTTTTTTAACATCCATAATCTAAAAATTATAACAAACACTTACCATACTATTCTTGCCAATGCGTTGTCAAAGCATGCGTAGTACCTACATATGCGTAGTAATATCATTCATTGTAAAATTGCGCGATGTAAGTTTACCTGCTTTGTAAAGGTTGCATTGTAAATGCATTGTGTAGTAATTCCTGCGTTGTAAAGGATGTTTCCCAAAAATTGCATACTGAGCTCTGTGGTTGAGAAAGTGAAATAACTCATGTCAATCAGTGACACTTCAAAGACTGCAAATGCTTGCTCTCGATAGAAGTAAAACTCACAGTACTACTAACATGCCAGGTAACGCTGTAGAAAGACTATAACGTGCATATGCTTGGTCACAACAAGACACTAAGGCCCCCATTAGGATGGCGGGTGGACTTTGCCCGCCCGCCATCCCTGTTGAAAACCGGACCGCCCGCGATGTGAGCAGCGGTCCCACCATGTCAATTATGATGCGCCTGCCACACTGGTGGGCGCATCATGCATTTTTAACATTGCGGCGGGCGGTGCTGAAAGCACCGCCCACCGCAATGTTAAAAATGCAGGCATGCATTTGCATACACAAAGCGTGCCCCCAAAGTAAAGACCGCCTGCATTGCCGCCACGGAAAGACATCTGCATGAGGCTATCCTAATATGGCTGGCGGTGTCTGGAAGACACCGCCAGCCATATGAACCCTTTTCCGCCCGGCCGCATTCAATTAGTTTCTAAAGAACAGTGTGTGCAAAAGTGGATTAACAAACTGTGTATTGACTGACTTGAGTATATAAATGGAGTGGCTCTACAACTCCTTGTTGTTTCTGTGAGCAAGTGGCAATGCAGCCTAACCATACATATGATTGAAAGCACAGTTGAGGCCTTATGAGTGTCTTGATGTTCATGTGACATTGGTGAGCGCATCTGCATGCAGAGTGAATGAGCAGGTTACTGTCGAACATAACATATGTTAATAGTGTGAGTATCCTTCCTTTCCTGTCCACCCAGATTGCTTCTCCAGAGTGCAAGAGGTATCATCCGACTGGCTGTACTATAGAACCATCTTGAGACAACATCAGGTACACCCCTGAAGTAGACATTATTTGCAGAGGACCAACATGCTGTTTTTTATGTTTTCTCCAACACTTACATTCCCTTTGGTGCACTCCCTGGAGAACAGTACTCGTGTTCCCCCTGCAGATCGCTCTTTGGAGTCGACTGATTGTCATCATGCATTGCTCCTGCTGGCTCAGTGATCCCAGGTTAGTGCTTGTGTCTGTGGGTAGACATCTGACAGATTGCCAAACCCACATAGGTAGCCAGCCAGAGCAATGGACACAAACACGGTACTTACCACGATCTTAGAGACCTTACTAGATTGTAAGTGGATGTTAAAGCGTCACGAGCAGAGAGCCATGAGCTCAGAAAAGAGCTTATCTCTGTATGTAGCATTGTGGCAGGATTAATTTGAAAAGGTAATCCATTTACCATCCCCTTTGAATACTGCAAGTATTCCATAAAATCATACCACAGCTTCGTCTCCGGTGGGGGAGGAACGCCAGGTGCTGGGTTTTATTCTCACTAACACATGCCTACAGGAGGACCAGCAGGTAGTACACACTCCAAAAATACCATTGGCTCTTCCAAAGTGCTTCTCTGGAGATCCCAAGACATTTAGCATATTCCTCAACCAGTCCAGGTTACATTTTTTATGCAAGCCCTCCTCGTTTCCAGATGAATAAACTAAGACTGCATTTGTGCTGTCATACTTAGGCAGAAATGCAGCAAGCTGGTGGATTTCCTTAATTGAGAGGGACGACTCCTTGCTATACGATTTCTCTACTTTCTGCAGAGAGACGAACAAGCTGTTTGATGGCAAAACACACCTCTTGTCATGAATTGATAGACCTAAAGCAAGGCTCACAAGTTCTAACATACATAACAACCTTTAACTGCTTAGTGGTAGAAAAGGAATGGGCATAGAAAAGAAGACAGCCTTATTTTATAAAGGGTTGCCTAGCGATCTAAAAGACATCCTAGCTCAGGTGGTGAACCTACCCAGCTATCGTGAGGATCTGATACAGATGACAGTCCAAGTTGACCACAATTTGCAGGAAAGGCGAGGTGATAGGACAAGAAGGGAGGCTAAGCTCATAGGTGTTTGCCCAAAGACACTACATGAAGAAGGGGTCTGTAACACCAATGGGATTCAACCCATGCAAGTTAATGGAATAATAGGATCATTAACCCCTGATAAAGAGAAAAAATCCACAAACAAAAGCTGTACATGTACTGCAGTAAAAGCGGGCACCTTGTCAATGATTGATGTGCTAGGTGGAAGAATTCAGAGAAACCACTGATAGGAAAGAGTCAGGCAGTGATTCTATAGAATAAGGACCATGATGTGGATGTGGAAATCTAGTGACCCCAAAGAAGACAGAGATTTCTTATTCTTAGACACCCAGACGTCCAGCAACCTTTCATACTGGAAGCTGATGCTTCCCAAATTGCCATGGAAGTGGTTCTCCCCCAATGACACCCATTGACTGGCCAGTTGCACCCAGTGGCATATTTCTTCACGAAATTCAATTCCTGGGAGTTGAACTACAGCATCACGGAGAAAGAGTTTCTGGCGATCAAAATTTCTTTTGAGGAATGGCACCATTACTTGATGGGAGACCGACATAATGTGGAAATCTTTTCTAATCATTGCAATCTGCAGCTTTCGAAAAAACATTCAGAGTGCTACCCCTCAGAAAACTACATTGGTCACTCTTGTTTTCAGATTTTGATTTCAGAATCAAATATAGCCCAGGCCCTAAAAATGGAAAAGCATATGCACTCTCCTGAGCAGAAACTCCAGGTGCAGAAGGTTGCAAACCATATACTGCCCCTCCACTAATTCTACCAGTACCGTCAGTTGCTAAGGCGGAAGTAGGATTGGTGATGCACAATGCCCCCTTCCTAGAAAAACTCAGAACGCAGATCCAAACAATGAACGTAAATCATGGATGCAAACGTTTCCTGAAAACAGGGTCTTGGAAAATGGGTTACTGTATCAACAAAACACCTTGTACATACCGAACACAACCTTCCAATAGCAAGTGCTACAGTGTGGGTCTATGTCTCCTCTCTCAGGAATCATAGCAGAATTTAAAACCCACAGAAGTAGACGGTGATATGCTCATGAAGTAAGAAAAATTCTAGACTCCCAAGGGGCATATTACCAACGAGTAGCAATATTTATCGCTAACTAGGCTTTGCAACGATTTTTTTTATCGCCTAGCATCGCTAAGATAACTTGCTATTAGCACGTTTATCTCCAAAGCGATAATTTTTCCGGCGATAGCGTGAATATCGCTGAGAATACAGCGATATTCACGCATTAGCGACGAAATGCTCTTAGCCATGTTATCCACCTCTCATTGGATAACATGGCCAAGAACTGGTCTGAGCAGGCGTTAGTTTTTGGCGATAGCGGGAATATTTCTATTGCTATGCCCGACTTGCTAATAGGCATTACCGACGTTAGCGACTGCTTTCAGTCGTTAACAGCTTGAGTATGTCCACTTTGCATGTCATTAGCGATAAATATCGCTGACATGCAAAGCAGGCCCCAAAAAGCTCGCTATTGCCTAAAAGCTGTCGCTAACATCAGTTAGCAACAGCTTGCTAATAGAGCGATAGAATTATCGCCGCTTAGCGGCCGAAAACGGCCGCTAAACCGGCGATAATTCCCTATCGCCCCTCTTGGAAATATGCCCCCAAGTTCCTGAGGGATCAAGTACACTACTTGATTGATTGGAAAGGGTTTGGGTCAGAGGAACGCTTTTGGGAACCAGCTCATAACCTACACTGTCCCATGCTCTTAAAATAATTCCATACACAATACCCCTCAAAACCTGGTCAACCGACGAAACAGAAGTCGTTTAGCAGAGGTATTGTCATGGGCATCAGCAAAAACCACCCTAGTATGAACCCATCTGTAGAATAGGGCCAGCTTTATGGGCATCTCAGCTCCAGCAACCTCCGAAGCCCATAACTAGCAAACCCCTTGTACACCCACCCGGAGATCTGCACATACACACAAGTTGAATGTGATGGGCATGACTGTATGATGAGCAGGTATTGCAATGAAGAAATGCTGGCAGTGCATTAAATAGCTGAATGTGGCGAAGTACCCATTGCACTACATTTGCCACTTTGTGCTGCCATCTTGCTTTCAGGTTCCAGGACTTAAAAAACACGCCCTTTCACCACACCCTTGCTTGGCAATTCAGATCTTCCTGGTGACGATTCTCTGTTCCTGTGCTTCACCGCTCAAGATTCCCGTTTGCCGATGGATTCCCCGAGGCGATCCAGCACTAGCCTCCCGTAGCCAAACATGTGGCTACATCATCGAGATACCAGCATCCCAGTGTGATGCGCCTTCTACACCCTTCCACTTTTCCTTTTCTCTTGAGTGTTCCAGTTGAGGTCTTGATGGGTGGTGTTTCATGCAGGCTTGCGAAGGATATGACCTATTCAGTCTCTGTGTCTTTTCAAGATTTCTTCATGAGCAGGGAGTTGGAAACTCTGCCAACATAGGTCATTGTTGCTGATGGTCTTTGACCAATGCATTTTGAGTAATTTCCTCAGGCACTTGTTTTTGAAGGTCTGGACTTTGTTGCTGGTGGTCACTGTCGTCCTCCACGTTTGTGCTCCATACACAAGGACCAATTTTATGTTGGTGTTAAAAAGCCTGATCTTGGCTTGCAGAGTTAAGTCCTTGGAGATTCAAATCTTCTTTAGCTGAATGAAGGAAGCCCTTGATTTGCCATTTCTTGCCTTGACGTGGGTGTCTGTACTGCACTGCTTGTCCATGACACTGCCCAGGTAGGTTAGGTCCTCACCATTTTCCAGTGCATCATCTACAAAAGTGACTGGAACTATACTGGCCATTTTAGCCTATATGATCTTGGTTTTTCACCTGTGGGTGTTGAGGCCAAATTGTGCTGATGTGTCTGCCACTTTATCTGTCTTCTCTCGCATCTCCAAATGGGTATGGGAATCTAGGGCCAGGTCGTTTGCGAAGTCCAGGTCGTCGAGCTGCATCCAAGTTGTCCCCTGGATTCCATTTCTTTTCCTTGCTATGGATATCTTCATGATCCAGTCTATGGCCAGCAGGAAGAGAAAGGCTGAGAGCAAACAGCCCTTGTGGACTTCGGTCCTCACATTGAAGGCTTCCGTGAGTTGTCTTTTATGGACTATGCTGCAGATCATTCCCTTATAAAAGTTCCTGATGATTCTTACAAGTTTATCTGGCACACCATAGTGGCAGAGTTTCCAAAGCATCTTCCTGTCCACGCTGTTGAATGCCTGCTCATAGTTGATGAACTTCACATAGAGTAGCAGTTCCATTCCATCAACTGCTCAATGGTGATGATCACTATAGCAATCTAGTCTTTGCAGGATCTATCTTTGCGAAAGCCAGCTTGCTCTTCCCATAACTGAGCTTCAACATGTTCCTGCATTTTGCTCAGGGTGACTCTGATGAGCGCTTTGCCCGGGGTTGATAGAAGAGTTATCCCTCTTTTATTTGCACAGTTACTCAGGTCACCTTTTTTGAAGATCTTGAACAGCTATACCTCCTTCCAGTCTGATGGCATATTTTTCTCTTCCCAAATCCTTCCAAACATGAGGTAGAGTATGTCTACTGATGCTTCAATATCTGCCTTCAGTACCTCTGCAGAAATGTTGTCAGGTCCTGATGCCTTCCAGTTTCTCAGATGCTTGATGACTTACCATATTTCTTCCTTGGTTGGTCTTCTGCATCGATTGGCAAGTCGCTATCAGCTGGCTGTATTTCTGGTGGAGACTGCGGCAGGGGCTGATTCAGAAGTTTTTCAAAGTGCTCCGCCCATCTTGTTATTGGCCTTTGTTACCAATGATTGTCTTCACAGCTTTGCCTTTAAGAGGTCTTTCTGGCTTGTTATAGCTGATGAAGATTTTCCTTGTTATGTCGAAGAGTTCTTTTCCATGGCTTGCAGCTTCCTAGGCTTCTGTGGCAAGATTATAATTTAATCTTTGCTTATCTGCTCTTATTCTTCTTTTTCCTTCCTTGTTGGTTTTGATGCATGCGCCTTCAGCTTTCCCTTTTTCTGCTCTTGTTCATCATGTGTTGACTACAACTTTTTATTCCTTTCTTGCTTGAATTTTGCAGAGAGCCTCTGTGCAGATCCATTCTTTATGCCATTATTTATTGGGGCCAAGCACCTTCTGACAGGTTTATGTAACTATTTCTTTGATCTTCACCCACTGGCTTTCTACTGGGTCTCTGTCATCTTCTAGTTTTTGCAGGAGTTGAAACTTGTTACTGAGGGTAACTGAGTATTCACTCCATATCTGTGCATTTTTAGGAGGGTGGTGTTATATCACTGGCATTGGTTGTCTCTCCCATCCATGCGTCCTTCAGCTTTAGGTTTAGCCTGGCTATGACAAGGTGAAAGTCTGACATCATGTCTGCGCTTCTCTTCTCTTCACTCTCACATCCTGCGAGGACCTTCAGAACTTCTTGGCAATGCAGACATGGTCTATCTGATTCTCTGTTGAATGGTGTGGTGACACCCACATTATCATGAATTATTTTGTGTGAAAATACATCATCTCCTATTTCCAGACTGTTCAGGGCACAGAGATCTGCAAGCCGTTTTCTATTCTCATTCATTTTGCCAAGTCCATGGTTGCTCATGACTACTTTGTACCCAGTGGTGTCACTTCCAATCTTGGCATTTAAGTCCCACATCAGTATGGTGGGGTCTCTGTAAAAGCATTTATCCGGGATGGACTAGAGTCTGCTGTAAAACTGTTCTTTTTCCTCTTTTTTGCTGTCAATTGTAGGTGCATAGCACTGGATACCATTAGTTTTGATCTTCTGTTTTCTTTGTATGGAAGGCCACTGTTATGATTCTGGGATGATGGGCTTCTCAAATATCACAACTCTGTTGGCTGATGGAGTTAGCATCAGTGATACTCCTTGAGTATGTGGGGCATTCTGTTCCTCATGTCTAGAATATAGCAGCATTCCTCCTAGAGCCAGTCTTTTCAGTACAGACTGTGTCTGTCTGGTCTCGCTGATGCCAAGCGGGAAAGGATGTATGTAATCTCCGCTGCCACTTGGGCTGTTCTGCCTGTCTCGTACATGGTTGTCACGTTTCATATCCCGATGGTTATGGGCTTGGTTGAAAGCAGGTGTATCGGCTATGTGGTTTTCAGGGATCTCTGGCTTTCATCACAATGCAATAAATCTCTCCATGAAGGAGATTCCTCTGTCCCCAGGGCTGGGATGTGTTTTAGTCCTTTGGTTTAGGTTTTTGTTTACGTTTTTGTAGCTAGCATATTTCTTACATGCCATGGCTGGGCCCAAGCCCAGCTGAGAAAGGTGGAGGGTTATGTGTGGGGCTAGCTACCCCACTTTGAAAAAAAATCCTAGCTACAGAAACGTCAACCAAAAGATCATTTTCTCAGTCAGGGACACAACTAAGCTTGGGCGGTGAACTTCGCTCCGTTTGCAGAGTTTTCTGCACTCCACACTCCTCGGAGCTCACGGATTGCAGTCAAACTCTGCTTCCTGATGTGCGGCTGAGTTTTTCCCCCGCTAGCGAGCTGCTGCTTGGGTAGAATTTCAACTGGAGCAGAAGAATGCCAGCATAAACTGTAGTTTGCACCACACTCCGCCACTTGCTCAACTCCACAGAGTTTTATTGTAACTTCGCAAAACTATGCAAACTATGCCCAGGCTTAGACACAAGTTCCAGAGACCTCCCTGCAACTGTCAAGTTTACCTGCTGTAACTGGACCTGCTTGGAACTGCAACTGGACCTGCCTGAGCCATGTTGGCCTCTGCTAGAGTGTGTCCCTGATCCCAAGCACTACCGCCCTAGGTCCTGAGCCCTTGGTGCACATCAGAGTGCACTCCTCTGAAGAAAAAAGAGAAATGCTAAAGCTTTTGGCATTTTGCAACCACTAACTGGCCCATTCTCATAGAGATATCGCTGCCTGTGATGACTACCAATATGTAGCTTCGGTAGACCCAACTCTTCATGTTACAGTGACCACCAGAAATGACCAGCAACGTGAGATCTGCACTTCATGCTACAGCATCGACAGCCCACAGTGACCCCCAATGCGAAAAATACGACAATGACAGGGTCTTCGCACTACCATAACGATCGTCCACAAGACCTAACCTGTTCTCCGCACTACAGCAACAACCAAATGCAACACTATCTCTGCTCCTCACGGCTTCCTCCACCACGAGCTGGACTTACACAACTAATTGACTAGGGTAACTCTTTAGGTGTGCTTTATAAAGACTAGGTAAGATGTGCTTTACTTGTGTCTTGAGGTAAGACAACCTTCAAAGGAGTAAAGTACTTAAATATCATTATTAAATAGGAAGTATGACCATTTATTTTACCCTCACCAGCCAAATACAAAAGAAATCGAACCTAACCTAAATTAAGATAAGCACAATAATCTTTCACATAACTTTAGTTAATGGTGCAGCGAGAGCCCTCCTATAAAGGTGAATATGACACCCTCCAAGCTGTATGTAACAAAGCACTAAAGATATAGAGTACTAAACTAACTTTGATTGCCTCCAGAATTCTGAACCACAGACAGCTGAAACCAGTGAAGGCTCTTGGACATTGCTAAGAAAATAAAACCACTATGTAAATCTTAATTGAGAAGCTTTGGTGTTGACCTTCAAAGTGTTTTTGTAAAGTAGAGTGGATATTCTTGAACAACAATATCAAAATACAGTAGTGAATTACTGATACAAATAAAATCAGTGAAAGAATTGAAGAAAAATCTAGCAGGATTAGAGGGGTCGAATTGTAATTATGAGCATATGCAGGTTATTGAAGGGCATGTTCCAAACCCTATATTCTCAATAAATTCTGTTTGACAGAATGCACTGTGTAGTCTCTCCATATCTATAGGGTGAACGTGTCACTTCAGATAACATAACATGATCATTTCTTTCAAGATAAGGAATGATTTTATAGTCAAAGCTGTAAATTGTTAGATTGCATACTTAGGTCCTGTTTTTCCCCTCCAGCAAGTAACCACTCTTGCATAATCACACTCAATTTGCAAGTTGGGATAATGCAGTTGACTGCCGTATTCCACTATAGGAGAATTAGACGGTGTTAATCGCTGCCTGAGTTTTACAATTTACATGGCCTGGTGGTGGTGATGTAGTTATTTTCCCTCCTGTGTACCTAAGGATTCCCTGAGCCTCATCTTCCACCACAATATGGCCCCCTCTCTAACTTAAACAATTATGGCCAACACATAGTATGAAGGATTGGAGAGGTAGGAATGAGATTGGAGGCGAATGTTAGCCTACCGGGTGGAGAAAGATTTATTTTGTTGAAATCGTGCCCATAATAACATCCTTGAAACCCTGTTTTGCACAGGTGACATCTTTCCATCCAAGATTGTCAAAGAATGAGTTATGGAGCTGACCCTCTTGATTAGGGAAATTGTAAGTATCTCTGTTAGAAGGGCCTCAGCCCAGCACACTTGGGGGATATTCACAAGGACCCAACTCCGAAAAATCCCCACCGTAACGCATCATAAGTGGATATAGATATAAAACCCCATTCACAAGCTGGTGCAAACTGCAGACTTTGCCTGTATTCCCATGATAACTGCCCGAAGATATATCTCCCCAAAATATCTCTCCGGTGGACTCCACCAACTTACCCTAATGAGATGGAGAGAAGGCGTTCCCATGCAAAAACACATGGAAAAACCACAACACCACTTTCACAACGAACTGCCAGATCTGCTATGCAAAACAAAAACAGGCGATAAGACACAGTAGCAGCAGGGAATTAACACCTGGTCATTGCTGGTGTCAAGCAGGATGACAACCTGCAGTATAAAAGGGAGCCCTGCAAAGAGCCACACCGGAAGATTTACAGATGCCATGGAGACAATGACCATGCGCCGTGGATTCCCATTGCAACCACCCCAAGGATGCCACCATCCCAAGGACCCATACCGCCTCCCCCCTGGGAAAACCACAGAGGCAGCATTCATAAATACAGCTGACCCACCTGAATTGCACCTGCCGCCCACAGTCATGCAACTCACGACACTGCCAATGTGCACGCAGCACAACTACATCCAACATGACCCAAAACATGCCAACCGACCAGACATGACAACAAGACTCCATTGGGAATCCAGCCTTGCCATGCCCACAACCCAGCCATGGCATGGCACCACAGACTTACAATAGCAGGATGTGAGGAGGGGCATGGAGTAGGCATGTGCGAGAGCGGCAAGTGACTAAGGAATGTGAACCTACTGAATGCCAGGTGTGGAGTGGAGATGCCGAACAGACCACAGAGTGCAAACCACGGAAATGGCCATGTGGAGATCAACTGCTGGTGCATGGAGTGCAGTGGCCAGTGGAAGATACCATGTCCCCACAGGCAGTGGGGCAGAATGCAGAAATGTTGCATGTTACGTCCCCCCCTTGCATTTGCGTACATAATGGGCTGGACCTGCGTAACCCAGGCCTGCGTAGGCGTGTGAACAAAAAGTCTGTCGCACAGGACTTGGTTCTCATTTGGAATGGACCACGCATCAGCCAGGGCGGCGCCTCTCTGCTCGCCACTAGTCCTGCTCCGAGCTTAGCGGGCCTGCATCCCTGAGCACCTGCTGCACCCCGGGCCACCGGTCACCACACCCGTCATGCCTGCCCTAGCGCACTGAGGCTCCACTCACCTGCCTACACCAGCGTGTGTCAAAGAGGGCCCACCACATGCCCATGCAAGCTCTAAGCACCAGTCCTGTGACCTCTGCTTCGGCCCAGTAGGTTCAACATGTGGAACTGTGTCCTGAGTCCTGAATGGCAGTGACCCCAAATCTGTGCCAGCAGCTCCAGCCCCAGACCCCCTTCGATCAGCGAAGCATAATTCCATATTGCAGGCCAGCCACATGAGGTGCCGCTAACCCTGTCCAACGCCAGCCGGTCACAAGTGGATGAGAGCTCAGACCTACCCTGCGGACCAGTCAGTCCCACATCGCAAATCATGAAAGTCCACACCAGTGAATGCATCGAGAGGAGTAAGAGGAAGATGCGGCTCACTCCTGACAAAAGCCGGATCAGAGTCACAGAGAAGTTAGAACACTATCAACGACTGACCTGGTGCCATCAGCCCTGTTCACAGCAAGTTCACGTCCTGTGGTGCCACTGAACCTGAACTATGCAGGCCGATGGGGCCATCCAACCAAAGCGGGCGACACTCAGTGAATGGCACATGCTGACCGCTGCCTTAGGCCTACCCTGCGGTCCAGTAGGGCAGACATTTGGAAGTGCGTCTTGGGTAAGACTCCATTTGACACGCCTCATCAAAGGTAGCATCCCCTAACAGGCCTTGTGGTTTCCTGCATCTTCATCAGGCTGGACCAGACTTGGTGTTGAACATGTGTCTGTTCCATTCATCTCCATCATGGTGACTGTTTCAGCGTGGTCCTGCACTCTGCATCATTCCCTGGGGGGTACACGTTCCACTGTCCACCAAGACACCCCGCGACACGCTCCTTTTACAAATACAGAAACTTGTTCTGCATTTGTGGCTCTGCCCCACTGCCCCGCAAGTCAGTGGCGGTAGTCCCGTGCAGGCCGTTATACATCCGGGGACACTAACTCTGTGCAGCACAAGTCATGGGGCCTTTAATTTTGAATGGTTGTGTCCTTCGCTATGTACACTGTTGTCTATTTCTGACTGCACCAGGTAGCCCTTGCCAGCTGGTGTGCACACACCCCACACACATCCAATACAGGTGTCACTCGGTATGTGTGCGTGCTAGTAAATGTGACCGTGTGCACGTGCCCGTAGCCATTCACACCATCTGGGCAAGTGTGTCCGTGTGGTCATTGTGTCAGTATGATGGGCACGGGCCCTGCAAAATCACAGTGTGCTGTCTTCAGCAGACGTTACCATGTCACCTCAGCATTGGAAGTGACCCTGGACATGTAGCTTCGTATGCACCCCCCTGCATGAACAAGTGGCGTGCACTGGTCTGGTGTACGTCAGGATAGCGCAGGGGTGTGGAGAATTGGCAGGGGGAGCAGGGCGTGGCTCAGGCATGGCCTTGGGCAGGAAGTGAGGTAAGTGTGTCTCTGTGTTGGGGTGTGTTCGCCACTAGGGCCACAATAGTCGATGTTGCAATGTAGCATGCACCAGGAGGGCATGCCTGCACATATGGGGACATATAGGAGCGCAAAACCGCTCAGGGTCTTGGCATATGCATGCCAAGTGTTCAATGTATCAGCTCTGCAGATGCATGAGTCATTTACCTGGCCACAAATGCAGCACAATCCCAGCCAGCGATGGGCTGTAGACCTGTGTCCGCACTGTCCGGGCGATTGGCCTACACTCATGTGGCAGCACACCTTCAAAGGCCAGCATCACGGTATTCCCAGGGTCGCATACATCCCACCACCCCCATGCCAGGCCCTGTGCATCTCCTGTATGCATGCAGATGGTGAAGTTACTGTAGGGAGGAAAGGTCCTTGAGTTTGAGTTTAAATTATTTTTAAAGCGCGCGTACACCTGGCAGTTTCAAGGCGCTACTGTTACTGAAGCCTCGAAGGACGGGGAGGAGGGGGGGACATGGGAGGAAATTATTGAGGGAAGGTTTGTAAAAATTGGAAGGTTTTTAGTGCCTTTCTGAAGTGAGAATATTGGGTTGAGGATCTGAGGTGAACCGGAAGAGAATTCCAAAAGGTGGGGGCAATAGTGGAGAATTTAGAGCCTCCCCATTTTTTGCGGCGAAAACGGGGAACTGTCAGCAGGTGTTGAGAAGATGAGCGCAGTTCCCTTGCAGGGGCATAGGCTTTAATCTCCGAGGAGATAAAAGCAGGTGCGGAGCCTAGCTGAGCCTGAGAAATGATGCAACCCATCTTGAACTGGGAGCGTTCGCGGATGGGGAGCCAGTGCAAGGATTTTAGGAGTGGGGTGACGTGATGGGATTTGGCCAGATTGTAGACTAGACGGGCGGCTTGGTTCTGAACCAGCTGCAGTCGTCGTACATTGTAAGCGGGCACGCCGCAGTATAGGGCATTGCCATGGTCTAAACGAGAGACGACCATGGCTAGTACAATTAGTTTTAGGGCAGTGAAAGAGAAGAAGCGGGAGACCTTGCGGATAGTACGGAGTGAAAGAAAAGAGGAGGACACCACTGAGCTCACCTGGGAGTGCCGAGTTAGTTGATCATTGAGCTTGATATCAAGCGTTTTGACGGAGGAGGAGGGGGACGGAGGGGGACCGAGGGAGGAGGGCCAAAAGAGGGGGGACCAGGGACTGTCACAACCACCTGTCAAAACCAGTTCAGTTTTATATGGGTTTAGTTTCAGGTGGTTGGAATTCATCCAGTCCCGGATGAAGATCATAGTGGATTGGAAATTAGATTTAGAATCAGGGTATTGAGATAGGGAAATTATGATGTGTGATCCTTTGTGTGACTTATGAGGCGGTAGCACATCTAGAGCTCTGAGCAGGAACTGGCATGTGGCCGGCACCCCTGACAGATACAAAGGCATTGGCTTGCGACTCCCACACCACGCACTGACCGAAGTGGGACCAACGTGTACACATCCCACACGCAGTGGTCCATGGTCGTAGTTAGCATGCGTGAAATGGCCTTCACATGTACTCCGACCCCACACCAGACCTGCACCTGTTGCACAGAGACACTGCTCATTGCACCGGGCTGTGCCATTTCATCCACAGGACTGGCGCAGTGCAAACCAGTGCCTCTTCTAGCAGAGCCATTGATGCCATGGCAGACCATTCCGGAAACATGCTCAGATCCAGTCACATGGACCTGTACCATGCACGTCTGCTGCATGTACTGGGGGGACTTCTGTTGCCCGTCTTGCAGATCAGTTACCAGCTGAGCTTCCACCTTGCGGACGTCACCTGCATTCAGCCAGTGTTGCATTGTCATGCATATTCGAGTGGTCCATGAATGTCTGCATCTCGAACGTAACGGTAGCTGACCTGGATTACAACGTGTGTGTGCTCCCCCTGTTGGCCCACGGCCAGGAGTATCACTACAATGCCCTTTTTTGGCATTCATGGATGTTTGGCATGTAGGCTGGACCCTGGACCTGGGAGATTTCACGACTCCTCGTGTGCGGTGAGCACATTGAACCACTACCCGATTGGTCTTTGGCTCACATTAGGGCCAGTGGTTGGAGTCAGCACAGTGGTTGGAGGGCAGGTGGTGGTCTCCGGTGCTGTGGGGGCTGGGGGCACCCCACATTAATGCTATATCTAGCATCAGTGAGGTGGCAGTCCCTGGGGCTATGGGGCCTATGCGGGCCCCCAACTCATTAATACAACATTAGCCCTGGGGTCGTGGCGATACCCAGGGCACAGGGGTTGCTGAGCATCCAACCCCCACATAAGCTATTAACAATGCTCTGGGGAAGTGACAGTCTCTGAGGCTTTAGGATTCCTAGGAGAGGGGCCCCATGTGCCCCTCCTGCATATATTGTACATGCCCCTTGGACGTGGCAGACCAAGGGGCTCAACATTACTTTTCTGTTATTTTTTAATTTTCAGTCGGAAAATTTAAAAAAAATGCTTTTCTGGCCTGAATATACCTTGGGGGTCAGTGTATTTCTACCCTTTTTCTTTTTTTAAAAGTTTTTTTCTGTAACTTGGTTTAGCCGAAAAACAAGATGGCTGCCATCGCTGCTTGGTTTGAAGTGTTGGCAGCCATTCAGATCTCATTACGAGATCAGGAGTGGTTACAGATCCTCTGAGTACCTAGATATACAACTGAAAAAAATCTTTAAATTGCTCCGCAACTACTGAATGGATTTACAAAAATGTACAAAAAGGTTGCTTTCTGGACCAACAGCTACCATTCTGTCAAGTAGTAAGTAGTAGTAAGGTTAGGATTCCTAACTTTACTACACCTAAATGGCTTTTGTTAATACCGAAAGTTGTAAAGTTAGGATTTTTCTCAGTTTAGTAGTAGTAAAGTTAGGAATCCTAACTTTACTACTACTAAATGCCTTTTGCGAATACCAAAAGTTGTAAAGTTAGGATTTTGTCTCAGATTACTTTTGTGAATCGGGCCCATGGACAACTTAACCAATAAAATCAAAAGCAATTAAATCAACAATATAAAAGGCTAACTAATTTATACAACTAACTACTTTAAAGATGACAAATGCGGAAAGATGAGGAAACTCTGGTGAATTTTCTCCCCAGACCATTAAAGAGACGGAAGAAATATATACATTTTAACAACTACCTAACCAAGTAAATCCTGAATTTAAACTAAAACCGAATTTTCATTAAACTTCAAAACGTTAAATACTAAATAATTAGTAACTTACTCTCCAAATTCTATCTCTTTGTATGGATCTCCTAACAGGAAAACCCACAACTTGAAACAGCAATAAAGTACCAGAAAATAGCAACTATCACAAACCAGCAAAAGACATAAGAAAGTATACATGAATTAACCTAAAAGTATTACCTTAACCAAATAGCGAGCAAACATAAACCTAACAACGTCAACCTTTACAAACTATCCAAATAAATGGCATTTAAAAAGAAACGTTCGATTTTTTTTCATCCTATTAAAAAGAAATACTGGCTCCACTAGCACTCCCAATGGCAAAGCTGTGTGAAACATCGAAAGAGAACATACATGTAAGTATACGAGTATACGACATTGCATATTTTGACATGTAAATAACAAACGTACAAAGTTTAAAATATCCTATATATTTATACTAATACACTACTCCAAAATACAGTGACAGAAGCTGTGAAGTAAATCACTTCACAGACAGAAAAGCAGTTACTAAATCACATGGCCTACACGTACAGCCAAAAAAGTGAATCAACAGAAAATGTAAATTGGAAAAGTGCTAAATATTATTCTAATACATGCAATGGGAGGGTAACTACAGAAGATGATGTTGTAATTCATGGAAGTGAGTGCAACCATCCCCCAAATGTCATAGAACTAGAAGTAACAGAGATATAGCCCGATATTGTAGTGGCAAGCCCTAGCTCCCCAGGAACCACAATCAAAATCTTTAAAGATAGAGGGGTTGTTTCTGAGAGCTTTGTGTCACTTTTGCACCATGTAAACATTCTGCAGCAAACATAGAAAGAGGAAAAAGTCTAATAGGCAGTGGTTAATTTGTAAAATAAAAAGTGCCAGGGCTCTCCTCAGGAGGCAGCGCTAACAGGACAAATGTGTTGGTGCAAACTGCCCCCTGACTAGAGCCCTGGAACTTATCGTTCTTGAGAGGACTTGGCCTAAGGGCTAGAGCTGCTGATTTTGGAGCTGGAGAACCGGGTTTGAGTCTCTGCGCGGCTCAACATCCTGTGATTCTGGGGGAAATCATGTGCCTTCCAAATGAGTGTGTCCATAATTGGTGCTATAAGCGCCGGTGCTGAGGATTAGGTGCCGGTGCTGAGCACCAGAAAGCACCGGCTCAAATTAAGCACTGTTATAGAATTGTTTTTGTGCAGGAAAGTGCCCCTTCCTGCAACAAAAAAAATGAAATGATGTCTACGTTGGAGTTAGGATGCCAAAATGGTGCCTGCAGAGGCAGAAATGACAGAATTGCACTGTATTGCTTAAATATGGTGCATTCCTGCACTTTTACTTTGGTGTAGGGCAGCGAAGCAAGGTAACTTGCTGCACTGCCCTATGCCAAAAGGCCGTAAATGAGGCCCATACTACCTAAAGTCCCCAAACACAACACAGGTCAACTACCACCCATCTCCACTTTAAAACATTTAAAACATTTAATTGTAAAAACTAAAAAAGCCACCGGCGATACCCCACCTCCCCCTAGAAGATACCAAGACATACACATACATTTACCAATAACACTTAGGGGTTCACTACATTGCTAGTCAGACTGGGTAACGGAGTCTCATCGGAAGCGGTTGTTCCGACTACCATCATAATCAGGCCCATAATGAGGAACATTTCCTTTTATATGACAACCTAAATAATGAAAAATAAAAATGTATATTCTATATAGCAGGTAACTTACTAAATCTGAGACAATGTTAAATGTAGATGAATGACACAGACCCCAACCCAAATACCACAGTGTGATGTCTATGACCGCATCTTAGCAGAGGAAGCCAAAACAAACAACATAATGGGAAAATGGCAAAATGCTTTCTAATCCGCATTAGGCATAACCCGATCTACACTATGCACATTTATAGAAGCATTACAGAAAGAGCAAAGCTACCGCAAATAAGAAAGGTTCAATCTGTTATTCAAATTGGCCCCAAACATTGGCCCTCATTAGGATGGCTGACCGAGGTGGAGGGACCGTCCGCAGGGGCAGCGGCGGTACTCCGGTGCAATTAGGATGTGACCGCCACCCTGGTGGTCAAATCCTAGATCTTTAACCTTGCGGCGGGTGCTGCTTGAAGTGCAAGGTTGAGAAGTGTGGAGAAGTGTGGCTCAATGCTTAGAGCGGCAGACCTTGATGCAGAACGCTGGCCAGGGACCAGGGTTCGATTCCCGCCTCGGCGGGTTTCGGGCTTAAATTCCTCTGACCGGATTTTCTCGCACAGTGCCGATTCTAAGCATGGGTCCCACGCTGCAACTCTGGGCAATAGCTTGCTTAGTCTCCACAAAGGCCCCCTGATACACAAGGGATGCCTGGTTTCACCATGGGATGCCCAGGAGTGGACACCCCTCAAGGAAAAGCCAGGAGGGGTTCCCTTGTGGTAGGAGTACAAGCGCCGGGATGCCTCCGGGTCACTGTTCGCGCTATACATATACGCCACATTTACAAGGTTAAAAAAGCATGTTTTACATTTACATGCACAAAGCGGCAGGTACCTATGGTACCCCCCATGTGCCCACCCCCCCCCCTCCACCCTGGGTGCCCGCAACGGGCCCCCAAGGAAAAGACCGTATGCCTTTTCGTGGCGGCATTGGCGCCGTGGAAAGGCATGTCCAAATGCAAATCCTAATATGGCTGGTGGTGTCTGATAGACACCGTCACCATATTAGAGCTTTTCCGCCGCGGTCGGAAGGCGACTGCGGCGGAAAAGCGGCGGACGGTCTTCCCGTCCGCTGATGACCCCCGAGCCATCCTAATCTGGCGGGTGGTCTTTAGAATCACCGCAGCGGTGAATCCGCATCCTTCGGGCCGGCGGTGGCTTCCGCCGGCCCGGAGGATGCAGATGCACCGCAATCCTAATCGGCCCCTTAGTAAACAAACCAAAAGAATGTGCAATATATTACAATTTAAAGTCAAACTTTTCATAAATAGCAGAGTAGCACATTGCTTAGAAATGATAGCTAAAAACATGTTATGAAATAAATAGTAACCTACTAAAATCCTCAAAAAATGTTAATTTTGAATCCAACTTGGATTTTTTTTATAATAAATGTAATAATCTATTACATCCGTCAAAAAATGAATTACAATTCAGATATTAATGATCACTGATGTAATAAAACTTTATATATAAATAATGTAAAATAAAATCACCAACCAAGAAAGCATATACTTAAAAAACAAATGTTACAGGAATGTTATAGTTAGGAAAATAAAGAAAAAACCTTAGACATTCACTGAAACAACAAAAGATTACAGGGACATGATTCAACCATTGAAGTTCAGCAGTTATTTTACCTCACCTAACTATACCTTACCCTCTTGCAACGTACTGCTTATCGCCTTACATGTCACATCACTCATGACATCGTCAGTGAAATCACTGATGACACCTCTGATGACACCTCAAATAACATCATTGATGACATCACTGATGACATCATCCAGTAAGTGTGATTGTTCTGAAAACGTTTCTGAGACTTTATGATCTTTAATAAGCTATAACATAACTTAAATTATTATTTGCGGTACACTACTAATGAGTGATAGTAATACTAACATATGTGATATGAGTTGTTGTGTGACTCTTTCCATAATTGTATGAGTGGGAGTCTGAGTTGTTGTAAGGATATGTAAGTGGGTTTCCTAGTGGCTGTGTAGCTCATTTGGTGGCTGTGTAAGTGACTGTTGGTGTGTGAGTAGTTCGGTAAACAGGTTTTAATTTTTGAGTGGCTGCGTCAGTGGTTGTATTGATTTGTAAGTGGATGGATAAGTGGTTGAATGGGTGTGTGAGCTTTTGTCCAGATGTTTGAATTGGTGTGTGAGTTGTATATTAGTAAGTAAGTTGGTATGTAATTAACTGTATCGGTGCGTGAGAAGTTGAGTAGCTGTGTTGATGTAGGAGTGCTTGGGTAAGTGGTTTATGAGTTGCTGTATGCTTTCTTTTATGCATATTTGAATGCGTTTGTGTGTGGTTGTATGAGTGGGTTTGTGAATCATCAGTGGGTGTGAAAGCAGTTGTATCAGTTTGTTAGTGGGAGACCGAGTACATATGTGGGTGTGTCATTGAGTAATTTAATATGTTGTTGTGTGACTGGGTGTGAGTGGCTCTATGGGTTCTGAATGGGTATCTCAATGTTTTTGTGTGTGGGTGTGCGTAGGTATATCAGTGGGTGAGTGAGAAGGTATGGGTTTCTCTAATTGGTTGTATTGGTGTCTCACAGGGTATATGAATGGTTATGAGTGTGTGTGATTAGTTCTGTGGTTTATGCCATCAGTGATGCCATAAGTGATGTCACTGACCATGTCATGAGTGATGTAATATGTGAGGTCATAAGCAGTGGATTGCATATGTATAAATTACAGCTAGGTGAGGTAACTATAACTGCTGAATTTCAATGGTTTTGCATGAGTGAAATCTGAGGTTAACTATAAGCTCCCTGTAACCTTTGGTTTTTTTCTGTGAATTTCTAAGGTTTTTCTAATTATTTTTCCTTACTATACCAACCTTGTAACAATTAGTGCCCGATTAGGATGCTGTCAGAAAAGGCTCCAACCGTCAGTCGGAATGCTGTCAGTAATCCCAAGGGCGGCTTTTTTTGCCCAAGGAATTACAGTGTCGGCTTTTGACAGCCTTTCTGACACAGAAAGTCTATCAGAACTCAAACTTTGGGGGGCCCCAAACAAGGCCCTCATGGGTGCACAGCTGCCGGTGGGAGACCGAGGTGGCACGTTTGTTGTCCCCTGTTGATCCCTGCACCCCGTGGCAAACACCTTAAGGCGTCTGCCATGGGGTACATGGGATGAACTGCACCTCCTATTTTACAAAGGGAGAATGTAATCCTGCCAGATTACATGCTCCCAATGTAAAGTATAGGCATGCGACAGAGCAGTGTTTGGTCGCATCCTAATTAGTCAGTCGGGACCACCGACCGGGTGTCGGTTGGTCCCTTCACTGAGACGACATAGTAATGAGGTCCTTAGTTTTTTTAAGTGAGTTTCTAAGGTTTTTTAATATTCACATTTCCTAAATATAACTGCTCTTTAATGTTTTTCGGTGAACTTTATTTTCCTAACTATAATGTCCATGTAACCTTTGGTTTTTGTCAGTAATTTTGTTATATATTTTTATAATTACATTTCCTAACTGTAACAGTTGTTTACCCTTTGTTTTCTTCAGTGATTGTGAATGTTTTTTTTTATGTTTTTGTTTTTTGGGTGAATTTGTATTACTTTTACATTTAGTTTTAATGTCTGTGTATTGTAAGTTTTAGTTAGAAAGTAGTTTACATTATTTGCTATTAAAAACTTTAATAGTAATTAATAGCATAATGTAGATTTTTTATCATGTATTGTGTATTAACGTGTGTCTGGGTGTGTTAGTGTATGTATAAGAGTGTGCCTGGCTGTGTCAGTGTATGCATCAGTGTCTGCCTGGGCGTGTGAGCGTATGCATCTGCGTGTTTCTGGGTGAGATGGTGTATTCATCAGCATCAGCGTGTGTCTGGGTATGTCAGTGTATGTGTTGGTGTGTGCCTGGGTGTGTTAGGGTATGCATGAATGTGTGCCTTTGTGTCTCAGTGTATGCATGAGTGTGTGCCTTGGTGTGCTAGTATATGTATGAGTATGTATCTGGGTGTATCAGCATGTGAATAAATGTTCGTCTGGGTGTCTCAGTGTATGCATGAATCTGTGCATGGTTATCTCAGTGTATGCATCAGGCTGTTCCTGGATGTGTTAGTGTATTCATTAGTGTGTGCCTGGGTGTGTGAGCGTATGAATGAGTGCACGCAAGGGGGCATCAGTATTTATGTCTGTGTGTGCCTGGTACTGTATGCATAAGTATGTGCCTAGTTGTCTAAGTGTATGTATGAGTATGTGCCTGGGTGTGTTAGCAAATGCACCAGTGTCTGTCTGGGTGTGTGAGCATAATGCATTAGTGTGTGCCTGGCTGTGTCATTGAATGCATCAGTGTCCGTAAGGGTTTGTGAGTATTAGGCATGAGCGAATTTTGCAAATCTCGCGTTCGCGAATTTTGCGGATTTGCGAACTCGCAATCTGCAAAATCCGCGAATTCCCGCGAATTTGCGGATTTTTTTTTTATGTTCGCACGGGTTTCTGCAAGTTCGCAAATTGCGAAATTGTACAAAACGCGTGCAAACTTGCAGAAACCCGTGCGAACACAATGTGCCCAGTAGGGTATGTGCCTCGTCTTGTGTGAATAAAAGGTCAGAGAAAGATCAGTTCAGCAGATGAAGAGAAAGAAGCTCCTGGTCACAGGAACAGCACGGGTATTGTGCTCGTGAAAGTCAAGGATGCAAAGCCTACCCAGCATCACAGCTGATTTTCCACGGTAGATTTGGGAAGAAGGCACACCTGGCCTTGACGACGCTCACAATTGTTTTTGGGCTAATGAATGAGTCACTGAATTTGAGCATCAACTAGTTCGAGCGTCCATGTGTGTGTTACTATGCAATCGTCCCGAAGGGCGCAGGGGCCCCTTGAGTGAGCTGTGAGCTGTAACTATTTTACAATGGCGCCAGCAAGCTGCCAGCGCCGTTGTAAAATAGTTACAAAGTTAGCTTGCACAGGAAGCACTTAGATAAAATAAAGCAGCACCTGCTTCGTTTTATCTAGTGGTTCCTGTGCAAGCTAACTTTGTAACTATTTTACAACGGCGCTGGCAGCTTGCTGGCGCCATTGTAAAATAGTTGCATGAGTGGGGTGTCAACTTTTGAACCCGTTATGCTCGCGGATTTTTTTTGCGGATTGTGCGGGAAATCCGCAAAATTCGCGGATTGCGGATTTCCCAAAAATCCGCAAAATCCGCGAGCATAACGGATTTCCCGCTCACACTTAGTGAGTATATGCATTAGTGTATGCCTAGCTATATCAGTGTATGTATCAGTTTGTGCCTGGGTTTCTCAGTGTATGCATGAGTGTATACCTAGGTGTGTCAGCATGTGGATTAGTGTGTCTTGGTTTCTCAGTGTATGTATGAGTCTGTGCCTGAGTGCCTCATTGTACGCATCAGTGTGTGCCTTCATATGTCAGTGTATGCATCAGTGTGTGCCTGGATGAGTTAGTGTATGCATGAGAGTGTCCTCAGTGTCTCAGTGTGTGTGTCTGGCTGTGTTAGTGTATGCATCAGTGTGTACCTGCTCTTAGCATATGCATGAGTGTGTGTCTGGGTGTGTCAATGTCTATGTCTACAAGGTACGAAAAGTGTGAAGCACAGTATGTTCACACAGTATGCAAATTCATCATTTAAGATTCTCAAATAGTTTGTAAACACTGAATGTTGTCTTTCACAGTGTTGAAAGTATCTTCATAGCAGTGACATTCTCCAAGTCATTCCGATTCTGAACATAAAGGCTTGAACATTTGTAGAAGTGCAAAAGAGAGAAAACTCTCTTTTATCAGGAGTTTCACAACTAGATTTTCTGTGGTTAATTAGATTTTCTTTTGTTTGTCGAACCGAGCAACAAATTACTGCATAGTTCACTTCATCTTTGGTCTGTGTTGCATTGTTTAAGTATCCATAGTGTTAAGTATTTCATAAAGACACATATTTTCTAGATGTGAACTCCTTCTTGGATAGTAAGTGTCTAACACATTTGTATTCACAATGTCTGTACTTTCTGGGTCCAACTCTGCTAGGTACTGAATTTTCAGACAAGACTTCAGCACTCTATTTCGCATGCTTGCGTGGCCTAGACTTACCCAAACAATTCCCCTTGACATTGAGTATATTGGCTGAGCTCAACCAATCACACTAATCATAGAAACCAATTTCCCTACGTGAAAGCATCTTCAAACTGAACTTGTACAATTTCTTGGTTTAAGGCTTTTCAGAAAAAACCTCCCATATCTCTGGCATCTCCATCTTCTTTGATTTTGGTATGTAGGAAGTCACATAATAAGCAACAGCAAAGGAGCTGTCTGCCACAAACTGAATATCCATACTGGCATTCCACATTTTGGGAATCACAGAATTATAGTCATTAATATATTTGGAGGCCTCTATTCTTCTGAGATTATATGTGCTTTTCGGTGATTTTCAAGTCAGTGTATGTCTGACTGCAGATAAACAACTGTTCACTCTTACTTTGGAAATTATAGCTCTTAGAACTCCAAAATGGCACCTTGTGTAAAATTTTCCTTTCACCCTGTATTTTTAATCACGTCTATGTGTCAAAAGTGCAGAACTTGCTGTTTCAGGCCTTTTTCCTCATTGTCTTTTACGATGGCACATGTCACATACTGTTCAATGAAATTGAGTACAGAGTCATTACTATCTGTTCCAAATTTTGGGGCATCCTTTATCCACAACAGCATGTGAATATGAGGAGCACCTCTTGCTTGGAACTCTTTATGCCAAAATAAATCAGTAACTTTGCGAAGAAGAGGATTTGTTTTGTTCCAAATAAAAGATAGCATGGCTCGAAAACCGTGGTTAAAATATCTACAAACATTAGCAGGATCCAAAGAGGAAAGTTCTTCTGCTGTCTTCAAATGGATGTCCTTAATGTTTGAGTTTGCTTCTCTCAAAATCTCAAATGAGCCATTCCACACACGCTCTACTCAATTGAGTATCACAAACCAAGTAAGTACACCTCAGTTTCGAACATACATTTTAGTTCACCATGAAGATGATACCGATTCTCGCTGGTCCCACGTAAGCATGCCATCAAATTAATCCAATTGTATTCCAACTTTTCATCCTTACTATGAACTTTGCCAACAAATTATTTTGCAAAAAGATTTTGTAGAATTACTCCTGTCTTCTGTATGTGGTTTATAGCATATGATAGTCCAGACAAGTCACTCTGAAATAATAGATGGAATATTTATGGAATACATTGCCGAAATGTACGGCCCTCCGAATATATTCTTGTTGTCCTGTTCTCAGGTGCTGGTATATGTACGGGCGGTCATCATTCCGGCCACCTACTCCAGTGGGAAATAGTTGTGGAAAACAGCACACCTCTAACCTGTTCTCCCACTCACTTGTTGGAGCTCCTTTTGGTTGTTTCATTTGGAACAGATCAATAGAATTGGCAATAACATATTTGGAATGCAGTGGATTGATACTATAGTGTTTATATATTTCACCTGATTTGGCTCTAGACAGTTTTTCAATCTGACCACTTGATGGTAACATGTTATCCTCTATACAACTTCCATTCTCACCAACATCAACACGTTTATAATAAATATTACTTTGTTTACTTTATTAACAACTACTTGCTCTTGCCAGATTTTTTGTGTAGGGACACCATTTACAAGAATGATAAGTGGTTCATCAGTATATCTCTCTACACCAACAGTTTCAATATTCTCTTTAAGTTTGAAGGCAAGATTTCCCTGTTCTGCCTTTATGTAGCTCTGTCAGTGGTAGTTTTCCAGTCTTTGTTTCCAAACAAACTACTGATTGAAAAGGGTGCATAGATTGTATGAGAATTCATGCATAAATATTTAATTCTCTGTGTTCTGCTGGAATTGAAACCAATTCTAATTTGTTACGTATTATCTTGACAGACAATTTGTTTTCCTCTAACTTATTATAGCATTGCTTACATTTGCCTTGTTGATAAATCAAAGCGTTCTTCTACAAATAAATATACAGCCAATTCTTGTCACTTATCTCTATTCTCATGTTCAGCTTTTTAGAAAAAAACAACATTTTGAGTTTGGCTTTTGTAGTGAGTGCGTTGACAACAAATACAAACACAGTTTGGTTTCTCTGAACAAACTGTGTTAAACTTTGAAAACTCTTGTGTAAAGTCATAATATCTAATACCTGTGTCCTGCTCTTCTACACATGCAGATACCAACTCCCCATTTTCCCTACACTCTTCATCAGGACCAAAGAAACAAAACTGAACATCTTCACAAACTTTTTCTACCACTGCTGCTGTATCATGAAATATACCTCTATTCACTTCTCCTAAACATAAGGCAGGAATTTTCACAAAGTAAAGTCTCCTAGGTAAATATCACATTTTAGAGTAAGCAACTAAAATTCTGAAGTGATGAAAGGGGCCTCTGCACAATTTCTTCAATAGACATGCCAGTGAATGTCCCTGTAAATTAGTATGCTTCCTTAAGTTGCATGGATCTAAACTCAAAATTTCAATTTTCTGTTTCAGACTTCTGCATGGAAATTCACATAGGAAATATATCAATTGGTTTCTGACAAACACTACAAATACTGCTACAGTTCCATTTGTAAACAGGGACCTGTCAATGTCTTCCTCGTACCTCTTCAGCTATCACTTCCTCTACATTTCTTGGACCCATCTAGTCTTATGCAATGGGAGTACCATCTCTCACTCCATATCTCTCACTCCATAAACTCGACCAGATGTTCCAACTGCATGCACTAATCCCTTCTCTTGGAAGTAGCTTTCTTCATTAAAGAAAGGCTCAGTAGTGGACGTATGCTTCCATTCTCCTCTAAAAGTTTAAGAAATGTACCTCTATTCACAAGTCTTTTATTGGCTTCCTCTCTTCATAGACAACATTGTTTTATCCAGTGTTCTCATTTTGTTCAGTATCAAAATAGATAGTTGTCTTTTCAGGGCAAATGCTTTATCAACTATTGTCTCAATATGTTGGTTTTGTTTTGCTGCTTCTCATCTCCTTTTATACTGCCTCTTATTTTGAACCAAATTCTGTATTACCCTACTACGAAATAGTCTAACTCCTTTTTCCTTTAAGCGCTTCTGTCTTCTTGGTAAACCACCGGCTTTCTTAGAAGAGTTCATACTTTTAATGTCACTTAGTTCATCTTCTTTATTAGCTGATTTGAAACCTTGCCTTTTCTTTGCATGGTTTTTCTCACTTTGCATTTTTCCACATACTATTTTAAGAATCTTCTTAGTTTTCTTAGAGCAACTCTTTCCTCTTTAGACACATTCTCCACATTATGTCCATTTTCTCTCTCAGTTGTAAGGAGTCAGAATCCTCTGTTTCTTTCTCTTTCTTTTGGCATTATAACTCTCTTTTTTTAAGTACATGTAGATGTCTTGAAAAAAAAAATCAATGCATATAGCTTTTTAATATATACTATTACATTACATAATTTAAGCAATTAAGTACCAAAACAGTTATATATCTATGTTATAGCCACTCTAAGTCTGTTACTTTTCATGTTTAAATCAGTGTGTGTCTGGGTGTGTCAGCGTATGAATCAGTGTGTGACTGGGTGTGTCACATGCATCAGTGTGTGCCCGAGCATGTCAGTGTATGCATAAGTGTGTGCCTGCATGTGTTAGTGTACAGATCAGTGTGTGGCTGAGTGTGTCAGTGTATACATAAGTGTGTGCTTGGGTGTGTTAGTGTATGCATGAGTGTGCCCCTAGGTATAACAGTGTATCCATCAGTGTCTGCTTGGGTGTGTTAGTGTATTAATCAGGGTATGCATTGGTGTGCCACTGTATGCATCAGAGTGCAGCTGGATGTGTCACCGTATGCATCACTATCTGCCTGGGGCATTTCAGTGTATGGATCAGTGTGTGTCTGGGTATCTTAGTGTATGGACCAGAGTGTGTGTGGGTGTGTTATTGTGTGCATCAGTGTTAGTGTGTTCCTCAATATATATGTGCCCATATCACCATATGCATCAGTGTGTGCCTATATGTCAGTGTTTGCATAAGTGTGTGCCTAGGTGTGTCAGTGAATATGTCAGAAAATGTAAATGTAAATGTAGTATACTTGTAAAGCGCACACTGTGGAACCCTTCCTGGCTCTCCCTGTGAGATGCCCCTCCTGGGCACCCCCAAGGTGAAGCCAGGCATCCCAGTGTTGTTGGGGCCGCTGTGGATATTGAGCAAGCTATTGCCCAGAGTTGCAGCGTGTGACCCATGATTAGAGTAGGCGCCGAGGCGAGAATTATCGAGTCCGCGGACATTGAGCCCAAGACCCTGCCGCGTCGGGGATTGAACTCTGGTCCCAGGCCTGATCTCTGCTTCAGGGTCTGCCGCTTCTAACCAGTGAGCCACACTTCTCCAGGTCAGTGTGTGCCTGAGTGTGCCAGTGTGGGTATAGGTGAGTGCCTGGGTGTGTTACTATGTGCATAAGTGTGTGCATGGGTGTTGGTTTCCATGTATGCATCAGTGTGTGCCTGGGTGTGTTAGAGTATGCATGAGTGTGTGCTTTGATGTGTTAATTTATGCATCACTGTATGTCTGGGTGGACTACTGTATGCATTAGCGTGTGTCAGTGTACACATACGTGTATGTCTAGGCACATCACTGTATGCATCTGTGTGATCTTTGGTGTCTCTATGTATGCGTTAGTGTGTCCCTGGGTATGTTAGTGTATGTATCAGTGTGTGCCTGGGTGTCTCACTGTATGGATCAGTGTGAGCTTAGATGTGTTGTGTGTGCATCTGTGTATGCCTGGCTGACTCAGTGTATGGATCAGTGTGTGGCTGGATGTCTCAGTGGCATCTTATTGTCAGTGAGCATGTTACTGGATGTAAAGGTGAATGAACGGGTGTGTGAATACTTTTTTAGTGTATTTTTCACTGTATCAGCTACTGTCTAGCAATACCACTTTTGTGTACATAATCGTTATTCTGACACTACAACTGGGTGTATAAGTGCTGCAATTATGCAGTGTGTAACATACACTGAAATTGTGTTATTTTGCATTTATAGATACGTTTAAGTGTTACTTTATGGATAAGTGACTAGATGTATCAGTACCTAAGTATAGATTTAAGTGATTGCATGTGTGCCTCTGTGGTTGTGGTATTGGATTGGTATGTAATATGTTACTGTATGACCACCTGTCTTAGTAATTGTATGGGTCTCCTAATAGATGTGTAAATCACTCTATGTATACCTTAATAGCTGTGTTGGTGAGTGTTAGCATATGGTGGTGTTAAAGCCTAATTTATTGTAGTATGTTACTTACTCTCTGGCTATAGTAATATGCTGTTCAAACTCACTTCTCCAAAACTGAAACTAGCAGTATAAATACCAGGTTGAGTTTCTCACTTGGTACAAACTATATACTAATCACTTATTTACTGATATTTATCATCTTCATAAATTTTTTGTAACTTGATAAAATACGTTTTGATACTCTATGCAAATGTTTCTTCCTCCTTTACAGGTCACTATATTGTTCCTTACTATCATCATGTGATCTTCCATTTTACACTTTTGTACATGTTAGACACTTTTATCCACCTCATACACACGTTTTTGATACACATATTTTCTTTAAAGTACAGCCCAATTCACATACCTGAGAAATGTCTTTGTTGAAAACAATTTCAAGAGCACCACGACATGTTAATATAAGGTCCGTCAATATAACAGGTCCAAGAATGTTAATCAAAGCAAACAGATGGAAGTCAGGTCGACTAGAATCCAAAGTGTATGAGGACGCCAGATGAAGTTAAATACCCCAAAAACTTTTAATGTTCCTATTTGTATTCAATTTCTGTAAAATCCAGACATAAAATAGCCGACACATGTTTCGTCACTTTTGAAGGCTTTTCAAGGTTCACATCCTCATTAATGAGTATGTCTATTTTGAAGGTGCATCCAGCAATTAGGGCATACATCAATAACTTCCACCTTGAGCCCCAGGGACAGAAGTCTAGAAGTATGGACCAATTTAAAAAAAAAGGTTTGGCCAGTACTGTCCAAACGTAACGTAAGCGTAAAAACAAAACATTGTACAGACGCTAACTCTGAAGTTGCTGTTGCATTTTTGACTTTACTAACTGTGGCTTATCATGGCCCATGTAATGAGCTCAACGTAGCGATGCCAGTCCCTATTTATGAAAGATTTATGCTTTGGACAGTACTGGCCAAACCTTTTTCTTTTTGTAAAAAATGGTCCATACTTCTAGACTTCTGACCTCAGGGCTCCAAGCTCCAAGGTGGAAGTTATTGACTGACACCTTAATTGCTGGCTGCACCTTCAAAATAGACATATTCATTAAAAATCGTGTGAGACTTAAAAAAGTCATTGAAAACGACAAAAAATGTGTCAGTTGTTAATGTCTGGAGTTTACAGAAATTGAATACAAATAGGAATATTAAACGTGTTTTGGACATTTAAATTCATCTGGCATTCTCATAAACTTTAGAGTCTTGTCGTACTGACTTACATCTGTTTGCTTTGAGTAACATTCTTGGACCTGTTGGATTGACGGACCTTATATTAATATGTTGTGGTGCTCTGGAAATGTTTTTCATATTGTGAATATTTGAAAGTTTCTTTCCTATATTTTTGAAACACTGTTTTGGTGACATAGTGTCTCTCTGTCCATTGAGCACACGCTACTTGTCTGTTAACTTTTTTCCTGAACTCGTGAAGTGCTAGCATTGAGCTTTGACCACTGTCACCTTTTCCTTGTTTTAAATGTATTAGTTGGTCTGCAATCTTTTTGTCATTATCACTTAGAAACTCTTCTCTCTGAAAATGTGAATTATCCAGCATAAGAATGGAATACCACTTTCATACAAGGGAACCAATAATGGCAACCTTTTCAACTTTGCTTTCAAGATTATTTCAGCAGAAAACAAATCTCAACCTTCCTTTCATTAATTCACTTATGTTATATTACTTCTGAATCGTCAGTATTGTTAACCCTTTCTAATACTCCTCTAATGCAGGCCAATTTAGTAGGGGTGTTGGGTGACTTCAAGGATTTGCTGCTGTGCTCAGTGTGGGCCCCTGTGTAAATTTGTGACAGATTTGCAAATGTACACGGGAGCCTGAAAACCCATTTCATAATTCTACTGGTAAACAATTTCATTTATGCTTGACTTGATGCAATTAACTAAATCTGAACTCTAACGCTCCTTATTTGGCCTTTTGTTTAATACTACTCTCATGTCATGGTAGCAGTCTAGTCTTTTCTCTTCCTTTACCCCTCATGCTCCTGTAGCTCCATTACCATAGTGACCAAGTTTGAAACATTCTCTGGTAGCAGTAGGTCAAAAGTTCAGGACACTTTTTGAAGGCAGCATACTAACTTTTAAACCTACTCTAGCAGGTGTGGATGAGTGTTTGGATTCATAAGCATATTCATCATTCTCTGGTAGCAGAAGGTCAAAAGTTCAGGACACTTTTTGAAGGCAGCATACTAACTTCTAAAACTACTGTAGCAGGTGTGGATGAGTGTTTGGATTTAGAAGCATATCCCAAACACCATTACTTTTTTGTTATTTCTCCAAAGCCAATCACACATATACTTACTTTTATCTCAATAGCACTACCTAGTTTTGCCTCCAGTGTATTTACACTATCCAATCAAAGATTATCTTTATTTTAGGTGCTGTCCTCCATTTTAACTGCCTTTCATTTTAAATATGTCTCATTTAGCTGCAGCCCTCTCCTGTGTGCTACTCCCCCTTGCATTCAAAATGGTCAGAGTGTGGATTGTGTGTCATAGCTTTGTGTTTTGGGCCAGAGAGTTTGGTAGAAAGAGTTGCATTGACAGGGACTTGGGTTTGCCTAATGTGGAGATTAATTCAATTAGCAAGAGATGGTTAATGTTGTATCAATTGCTGCCTTTGGTTGAAAGCATTGTGGATTGCCAACATATAGACCTCATGATTGTGCACTGTGATGGTAATGATTTAGGCAAACTTACTCGGGTACAACTGAAAAACCTAATGAAGGATACCTTTGGTCAATTAATGAAAGTTTTCCCTCACACTGCATTGGTTTTATCCCACATTTGCCATAGGCAGAAATGGAAGTGGTCAAATAAATTCTGTCTACAGATAGACAAAGCTAGGAAACATGTAAAAGAAAACTGTTTCTGCACTTCTCAGAGATCAGAACACTGTCTCTATATGCAACAAAAATTTACGCCTTGACATGGATGATATCTATAGAAGTGATGGAGTTTATTTTACTGAGAAAGGCAACAGGGTGTTCCAAAAGGACTTGTAAGACTGCATACTGGTTTATATGTAGTAATCATCTTGTTGTAAATGAATCTAGGACCCTAGTGTAATTTTCCCGATTCATGCCCTTATTTAGGTATAAATTACCCAATCCTTATATATGCATAGAAATCATTACCATATTTAGACTGAGCCTATGCAGCCCAAATACGGCATGGCTACTTCCACTAAGTTCCGAGAATCAACAACGATTTCTTTAAAAAACCCACGTTCAGCAGCTAGGGACTTCTCCTCCCCTGAATACTAATTATCTAGGAAATCATGGAGTTTTCACAGAACTGGGTCTTTGAGTGACATTGTTAAGTCCAATCATACGTCAAACTCTGCACCTTCAAAGTATAAATATGCCTACATTTGCCCAGACAAACACACGGTGGTTTGGAGCAGATCGACTAACTACTTGCCGGACGCCCTGCAGCAGCAAGTGCTGAAGGAAGCCGACTCCCCAGCTGATGCACTGAGAGACGCTGTCTTTTCTCTTGCTGAGAAATCCAGCTACAGTGTTTCCAGGCTACCCTTGCGGGTTGCTGGGAAATCGAGTGCTGAGAGAGAGATACAAGACGTCCTTCATTCTAAAACCAAGGTACGGAGCTGATTGGGGGCATGGCTAGCCGGGTAGCGAAATGGCCACTCTGTGAGTGAGCTCCGCCGGCTGCATCATCTAATCCTGCATTAATCCTGCTCCAAGACCCTGGAGGCCCCAGATCTGACCGGGAGTCGATGACACACACCCGTTGGATCCTGCCACCGAAGTTTGAAACGCAAAACTTGCTGAGTTACGGAGATATCGCTGTGGGAAGATAGCCTGGGTTGCGCGCCTTCTAGGCCCCGCGGCTGCGGAGCCGGACGCTGGTCGCCGCGGCCTACTAAAGACCGCGGCTTGTGAGGCCGCTAGTGGCCAGGCGAGACAAGATGCGGATGCCTGGCTTCGGGGGAGTCGCCGCCCTGGAACAAATCGGTGAGTCCCCGTTGCCTTGAGGACACGGCCTGAGGCGCGGCGGGGCCGGCGGGCGAGGAAGACCTGACGATCCCCCCTTGGGTGGTAACCTTGCTGAAACTCCGGAACCAGGTCGGCCATCTTGCGGGAGCTGCTTGGAGATACTGGAACTCTGCTGCCGGGCCGCGGCCCGACTGTCCTATAGCCGAGCGGCTGTTCTGGCTTTAAGACCCAAACCCAAGCTGGCGTTTGCACTCCTTTCGCCTGCGCTGCACTGCTGTTTGGATCGGTCCGGCTAAGTGGGCCTCACTCGCTGTGAAAACGGGCTGCGGGATTGGGGATCCCGCCATTTTGTGCACTGCGGCCACTCCGGGCTTCATGCTGCAGTCGACAGGCGCCCCGGAACACCGCTAACGATTCGAGTTGGCCTGAAAGTATATTCATCAGAGGTTTGCTACTACGAATACTGCTCCCCACCAGACACTGCGCACAGAACACTCGGAAAAGTGCAGTTTGGGCGGCCTGCAGAGTGCCGTACAACTGCCGCCATAATGGGGAAAAATTAAGCTAGACAGCCCAAAATAAGCTTCGAGAACAGACGCCCGCCTAAGCAGTTGGCGACTGAGACGGATGGAGGCAAGCCATCGTCACAGTCTGCTCCGGCGGACATTGACTTTGGGGCGCTAATAATGGAGGTGCGAACTAGCCTGAAAAGCATCGACACCAAACTGGATGCAATGTCTTCCCAGCTGGAGTCGGTGAAGACCAAGGTTGACGCCCATGAAACCAGGCTGGATTGCTTGGAGAATAGGCAGACCGAATGCTGCGAATTTCAACAGCAGACCAAGCAGCATATCACAAATCTGGAGAGGGAACCGGAAAGCCTACGAGCTAAGTCGGATGATTTGGAAGCGCGTTCCCGTAGGTCTAACATTCGAATTACTGGAATTCCGGAGACGACGAACACTGGCAAGATGGAGGTGTTTGTAACAGACCTGCTACACAAACTTTTCGACCCGGCCCTCTCGTCGGTCTTCACGGTCGAGAGAGTGCATAGGTCGCTTGGCAAGAAACCACCAGTGGGCGCACCGCCTCGTCCCATCCTTGCTAAATTGCTCAATTTCCAGGATAGGGATCTCATCCTGCGTCTGGCTAGGGAAAAGGGTAAGATCACGCACAAAGGAAACACCATCTCCTTTTTTCCGGACTTTACCCCCCTGGTGCAAGCGGCCCGTAAAGAATTTATTCCGGCTAAGAGACTGTTGGTGCAAGCTGGGGTACAATACTCCCTGTTATATCCGGCGAAACTGAAGGTGCTCCATGACAACACCACGCACTTCTTCACGGATTCACAATCCGCCCTCAAATTTGCTAAACACATCAATGGTCCGGGGGCAAGACGGAAATCGCCGAGATTGGAAGAAGACTCTGCACGACTAAGCGATAATGATTGATAGTGCCATGACTGTAAGTACTGTGCTGTCATTGCGTTTTGCTCACGCCCTACTTCGGGGCTCAGATGTCCCCAGCACCCTCTATTGCAGTGCGAACATTGACTGTGGCGGGAGAGGGGACTTGGCGTGAATCCCCCCCCCACACTCATGCAGCTACTAAGGCTTTGTTGCCTGTATTGACATTGCTGGGGGACTGTTGATCGACCCTGGGGAGTGGGTAACCTCCGGGTTCAGGAGCTGTACACCCGCATGCAGCCACCCTGTTCACACAGGGGTGTACGCCGGGAGCACCATGCCCTCATGGGGTGTCTCCCACTGTTTTTGTCGTTAGTTTACCATCATACTTTTCATGTCTTTCTATGGGATATGTCACAACCTGATTGGGGGGTTGGTGAGGGTGGGGGGAGGTGGGGGGTGTTCGGAGAGTTGTTGTTTTTAGTTATCATATGGTGCACTGTGAACTACTCTATATTTTCCATTTTGCGCGGGGGGTCGGTGTGTGGAACGTGTGCGGTGCTTAAGGGACCGGGGGGGCACAACCTGGTGGTGACCCTGCAGCTTTCACGACACTTCAGGCATGGGGGGGGGTTAAACTGTGGACCTGGAACATTCGAGGCCTTGGGGATTATAAGAAAGCCCAGCTGATGCATAGTACGCTGACTAGACATAAAGTGGACATCTGTTTTTTGCAAGAGACTCACCTTAATACAACCCCTTCGCCCCGGCTGAAACATTCGAGGTGGTCAAATGTTTATTCTGCCATTTACTCTAACTATGCAAGGGGGGTGGCCATACTTATACGGATGGGATTGGATTGGCGGGAACACACTTGTGTGCTGGACAAGGAGGGGCGCTATGTTATAATACATGGTTCGCTGCAGGGGCGACCGATTATTCTGTCTGCTATTTATGGTCCGAATGAAGATGACCCAGACTTCTTTCGGAGCGTCTGGGCACAAATTGCACTGCTGGACTGTAACTCGATTGTTGTGGGAGGTGATTTTAATGTTGTGTTGGATGACGACATGGACAGGAGAGGTGCGAGTAGGCCCACGCATGCTAGAGCGCGTCAAGCTGTACTGGATGTAATGGAAGAAGGATTGCTGTCGGATGTGTGGAGGGTTAGACATCCGGGGGAGAGGGTGGGAACTTGCTACACGTGCCATCAATCTGCCTGGTCCCGCTTAGACTTCTGGCTGGTGCCGCCTGAGGTGGCGACGTGGGTGATGGAAGCTGGCATCCAGGCTAGATCACTCTCAGATCACGCCCCCTGCATGTTGGAGTTGCGCATACCAGATACTGTACACAGGGCATTCACATGGCGCCTGCCCCCTCACGCACTCACGGATCTGGTGTTCACTGAGGAGTCCGAGCGGATATTGTCAAATATTTTGCTGAAAATGAGGGCTCCGCTTCGTCGGAGGCCATTGTGTGGGACGCCTTTAAAGCAGTTATTAGGGGCCAATGCATAGTGAGGCAGGTGGGGGTACTGCGCACTATCCGTCAGACGCTAGCCCAGTTGGAGCGGGAGTTGGTAAATTTAGATCTGGCCTTCTGCCGGGAGCCAACTTTGGAGCTTGCGGGCAGCTTAAAATCCAAGATACTTGCCTTTAATGAAGAAGCGCAACGTGAGGTTAAGTTCCTAGGGAGACAGGCCGAGGCCCGCAGATACGGGGAGGGGGATAGGCCTAGTAGAACCCTGGCTAGATTGATAGTTCCTCGCGCACGGACGCATTACATACATACTATTCACAATAGCGAGGGATCCCTGGTCATGGGGCAAGAAGCCGTATTGCACGCTTTCACTGAATTCTACACGTCCCTATATGCTTCCAGACAGCCCAATGTCCCTACATCCTTGGAAAGTTTCCTGGACTCCATTGCCCTAGTCTGGTTTAATGATCACCACAGGCAATACATGGACCTCCCAGTAACCGTGCAGGACATTGTACAGGTAATCAAAAGCATGCCGGCCTACAAGGCCCCTGGCCCTGATGGCTTGACAACGACCTTTTACAAAACATATGCAGAGGAACTGGCGCCGAAACTGCACTCGGTGTTTGTAGAAGCCCTTGAGCTGAACTCCCTTCCAGACTCCATGCGCGAGGCCTTAATCATCACACTGTTGAAGCCTGACAAGGATGAGCTGTTCCTGGACTCCTACCGACCCCTCTCCCTAATTAATGTGGACGCAAAAATCTATGCCAAGGTTATTGCAGACAAACTGCAGCCAATCATAGCACTCCCTGACCAATCTGGGTTTATCCCTGGCAGCGCCACATCGCACAACCTCAGGACCATCTTCTCTATCCTACATTATTTACACCCCTCGGTTCAGGCCGCGGTGGTGTTCCTCGACGCCACTAAGGCGCTCGACTCCTTGGAGTGGCCTTACTTGTTCAGGATCCTGAGTAGGATGGGGTTTAGCCGTAACTTCACAACCCTCATCAAACTGCTGTATGATACACCCAGAGCCAGGGTAAGTGTGAATGGCCTTGTATCGGCACCCTTTAACATCACTAGAGGGACCAGACAGGGGTGTCCATTGTCTCCTCTTCTTTTTGCCATAGCAATGGAGCCGCTAGCGGCCAGGATTCGGCAGCACCATACAGCGAGGGGAATTGGATTTAGTTCCCGCAGTCTGCTGATCTCGCTGTACGCGGACGATGTCACCCTGTATGTCATCAACCCCACAGAAAAAATGAACCCACTACTCCGCGAATTCGTCCGCTTTGAGGGCCTGGCAGGAGTTTCCATAAACTGGTCGAAATCTGTGGCGTTCCCTCTGACTGACGTGACCGGTCGACCACCACCTGACTAACCCCTGCGTTGGGAAAGTGACGCAGTTAAATATCTGGGAATCTGGGTCAGTAGAGATGTACAGGAATTATGGTCTCTTAACTTTGGCAGGGCGGTGGACTGGCTGGAAAGGAAAATAGAAGTCTGGAACAAGCTTCCCCTCTCCCTGGTTGCTAGGATAGCGCTGGCCAAAATGGTGGTTCTCCCAAAATTTTTATACCTTTTTGTCAACATCCCGCTGCCCATGACGGCGCACTTTCACGCGCGCGTCCGATCTCTGCTCCTGAATTTTGTATGGTCTGGGGGACAGGCGAGGGCGTCCTGGGACCTGCTCATGCTCCCACTACGGCAGGGTGGTCTTGGTGCCCCGGATTTGAAGTTATATTCCCTATGCGCACAGGCGCAATTCTTACATTTCTGGGTCTTTCCCACTCCCTACCAGCCACATGTGGCGGTGGAGCTGGCAGCTGTAGCCCCATCGCCGCTACGCGTGGCGCTCTATGGTAAAGTCTTGCACCCCTCGAAAGACGTGGGCACCGTAGAAATGATTCGCTGGTCCTGGCGTGAACTGCAAAACAGAGCGGGACTCACCTTACTCTACGCGCCAGCTATCCCCCTACGGGGCAACCCGATGTTACCATGCTTGTGTGCCAGAGGTGACTCCCTCACAATTCGTGGGAAGCGTCTGCACACTTTTGCGGATGTATATCCCGACGGTACATTCGGGGAGCTGGGCGCTTGTGAGGCTGACCAACCTGACTCCTTTGCTGTTGCACTCCTATACCACTCTCTTAGGGAATCCTGCAAGAAACTATGGCCCCAATTCCCAGAAGCACCGCCGACACTTGATGCCCTCCAGAATCTGCTTTCGAGACCCTCGCCCAAAAAGCTAGTGTCTAGACTCTATAATTGCATGCAGGAGCAGGCCCCGGTAACAGTACCTACAGCCAGGCAGGCTTGGACTGCTGAGCTGGTAGACCCCCTGACAGACGAGGTATGGGAATATTGCTGTAAGCAATTGACGGCGTTGTCTCCGAATTATCGTTTACGGCTAGTCCATTTTAAGTTCTTACATCGCTATTATCGCACGCCGATACTGCTGCACCGAATGGGCATTCGCGCCGATGCATCATGCTGGAAATGCGGCGGGGAGGATGCGTCCTTCCTTCATGTAGCATGGAGCTGCCCCAGATTAGGAGAGTACTGGTCGGACATATTCACTGCTATTAACCAAATACTACACAGGACTGATACACCTTCTCCACTGCTGGGCTTGTTAGGCTATGTCAAAGACACGGAACCCTGTGATAGGAAATTACACGCGCTGTTGCTCCTTTACGCCAAGCGACAAGGATCATTGCACTGGGGCCGGAAGGCTCTGCCATCATTCACAGCGTGGGTCAGGGATGTGACGTATGGTCATGGACAGCTCACACATTACTGGGAGACGATGCCTACTGCTTCTAGGCCTAACGACATTTGGGAACCCTTCCTGCAATGGACTAGAGAGCGCGCTGGCTCAGATGCTTCGGGAATGTCACCTGACGTGGGCATTTCGGATGATATGGGGTAGGGGCTTGTGGATGTGTGAGTGCTGTTGTTGATCTGATAGTTTCTAACTGAGCGTGTTCGCTCTAGGGCTGTGATACGCTTCCCGACTCCTGCCCCCTGCCCCTGGACACTCTGACACTACACTGTATGGTCCTTTCCGTCCCCTCCGAGGCCACGCGCACCGATATTTTCTTTTTTGTTGTTGGTTGGGGTGGGATGGGCGAAAACAGTGGCCGTAGACATATTTTTTCCATATTGCCGGTTCAGCAGGCTGTGGCCTGTTGATCTCTACAGAGTTGCGAGGCAGCACTATCACTTGCAGATCCGTCTGGCTGTCTACAGCGCTGAAAAAAATGTAAGACCAATTACCGTGCTGATGTCACACTGCTGTTAAATGTATCATTACTATACCATGAGCTTCTCCTATGAGTCATGCCTCCCGACTGTATGTGTCACTCCTTATGGTTCAACACTTTTTGTGTGTTGTTTGCTTTCATAGCGGCCTGCCTCCGGGTTATTGGCGTGACGCAGTGTAACTTTTATTTCTTTTGTGCCAATAAATGTCTTACACAAAAAAAAAAGGTACGGAGCTGATTAGACCCTTAGAGAATTCTTGGATAGATCCTTGGCAGAGAAATACTAAACTTAAGCTACTCCTCACTTACTTCTTCCCTTGTACTAGACTTTGGTTAGGTACACCGGGATAGGCGTATTTTAGAAGCACCAGTTGAGTACTTTTAGTCATTATTTTTTTACCGTATGTATTTTATACATTTTAGGCAACTTATGGCTTAGAAACCATATCATGCTTTTACAGTACTACTTTATAATACTTTTCGTATTATATGCCCTGTACTTTACAACCAGTATTACGATTGTAGCAGTACATTTCTTATGCTTGAGAAAGAAGACTGTTCAATAAATACTTTTTATTGAACACGCCCGTCTCTCTATTTTCTCAGCACCTCTGGTAAAACAAAGCATGCACAATTGACTGAGTAAAATAGTTATCTATTGTTTACGCAACTCTGGAGATTGATTACTTATTCTTGGGAAACAAAGTTTTCATGTTTATGCGGTTGTCAGAAACGAATCCCTTTTTGTGAATTCGAGAAAGTTTCTAGTGACCTCTGAGCTAGCTGGCACTCACAATTAAGCTTTATATATACGATAGAGACCTAGTCAATCCCAGTCCTACGTCGAAACTATAGTACATGTTATTCCAATGCGCAGAGCCTATTGGGAATATAGGAACTACACTACAATCTACAAGCAATAAGCACAAAGGCTCTTTTTGGAGCGGCCCTTTTTCTCAAACACTGGTTCTTCTTTTTATAAATCATTTTTTAAACGTTTTTACTCGACTCTGCAGATCTTTCGCAGCTCCACAAACCAAAAGCACACATTCAGTACAAAGCAGGACATTTAGAATTCACTTGTATAGGTTTGTGAGTGGATGTATGACTGTGTGTGTGGATCTGTCAGTGGCTGTATGAGTGCCTGTGTTGGTCTTTGAGTAGGTGTGTGAGTGTCTCTGTGGAACTGTGAATGGGAGTGTGGGTCTGAAAGTAGGTATGTAAGTGACTGTGTGGGTCTCTGAGTGGGTGTGAAAGTTCCAGCATAGAACTGTGAGTGGGTGTGTTAGTGTCTGTGTATGTCTGTGAGTGAGTGTGAGAGTGCATCTGTGGGTCTGTAAGTAGAATAGATGTGTAAGTTGTTATGTAGGTCTCTGAGTGGGTGCGTGAGTACCTGCATAGGTCTGTGAGTGGGTCTGTGTGTAGGTGTATGAGTTGGTCCGTCAGTGCTTGCATGGATTTCAGAGTGGCTGTGTGATTGCCTATGTGGCTCTGTCAGTGGGTCTGTGAGTGTCAGTGTGGTCTGTCTATGGGTATGAGAGTGCATGTGTGGGTCTGTGAGAGAGTGTGCGAGTGGTTGTGTGTGTCTGTAAGTGGACAAGTGAGTGCATATGCAGGTTTATGAGTGGCTCTCTGAGTGGCTGTATAGATCTGTGAACGTGTGTGTGAGTACCTGCATCGGTCTTTGACTGGGTCTGTGAGTGCCTGTGTTGGTTTGTGAATGGGTCTGTCAGTGCCTACATGGGTCTGTGAGAGGGTGTGTGAGTGGCCATGTGGGTCTGTGAGAAGGGGTAAGACTGCCTGTCTAGGTCTATGAGTGGGTGTGTGAGTGCCTTTGTGAGTCTGTGAGTACGTAGGTATAAAAGTGCCTGTGTGGGTCTGTGAGTGGGTATGTGAGTGGTTGTGTGGGTCTGTGAAAGAATAGGTATAAGATTGCCTGTGTGGGTCTATGAATAGGCATGGAGGGGCTGTATGGGTCTGTCAGTAGGTGTGAGAGGTACTGTGTGGGTCTGTCAGTAGATGTGACAGTGTCTCCCTTAGTATGTAAGTACGTATATGAGTATCCGTGTGAGTGTGTGAGTGCCTGTGAAAGTGTTTCCATGGGTCTGTGAGTGGGTATGTGATTGACTGTGTGGGTCGATGAGTAGGTGTGAGTATCTCTGTGAGTCTGTGAGTGGGTGTGTGGGTATCTGTATTAGTCTGTGAGAGGATGTGAGAGTGTCTGAGTTTGTCTGTGAGATGGTTTCAAAGTGTCTGTAAGTGGGTGTGAGAACTCCTATATGGGTGTGAGAGTGGATGTGAGAGTGTCTGAGTAGGCCTGTGAGTGGGTGTTATAACACCTGTAGGCTCTGTGAGTGAGTATGTGAGTGTTTGTTTAGGTCTGTTAGTGGGTGTTAGAGTGTATGTATGGTCTGTGAGTGGGTGAGTGAGTGAGTGGGTGTGAAAGTGTCTGAGTAGGTCTGTGAGTGGGTATGAAAGCACCTCCATGGGTCTGTGAGTGGCTGTGAGAGCACCTTCATAGGTCTGTGAGTAAGTGTGAGTGTCTTTGTGGGAATGTGACTGGGTGTGAGAGTGTTGTGGGTCTGAGAGTATCTGTTAGGTCTGTGAGTGGGTATGGGAAAGCCTACATGAGTCTGTGAATGATTGTGAGAGCACCCGCATGGGTCTGTAAGTAAGTGTGTGAGTGTCTGTGTGGGAATGTCACTGGGTGTGTGAGTGTCTGTGTGGGTCTGTGGGTTGGTGGGTGACATTATCTAAGTAAGTCTGTGGGTGGGCATAAGATCGTCTGAGTAGGTCTGTGATTGGGTCTGAGAGCACCTGCATGGGTCTGTGAGTAGCTGTGAGACTGTGTTAGTCTGTGAGTGAATGTGTAAGAGTCTGAAAAGGACTGTGACCAGATAGATGAGTTTCTGAGTGGGGCTGTGAGTGGGTGTGAGTATATATTTTTTAATTCATGGTGGGATCCACAGATCCATCGCAGATGTAGACGGGGGCCACGCTGAGCCCTGCGGTGGATCCGTGGATTGCACACATTGTAAAAGAAACATTTGTAGGAAATTTCTTGCCAATCATACCTACTTGTGACAGCTATGTAACACAAACATGGGTTCAAAGAACCTCTAGCCTGACCCTTCATAAAAATTGCAGCCTACATTTCAGCCCTAGGGGATGGTTCCTGATACATAAAATGACGGGTTCATCTTTTCTCTCTATCAAGGCCTTGTTGGTGGCATATGACTTCACAGATCCAACGTGGGAGATCCACAGAGAGTTTGTATCCCTCATATATAAATGTATTTTTCTTTAACATCTCAAAAACTACTAAATGGATTTAAACCAAGTACTGCCTTTCTGCCAAACTTTATGTAATTCCACCTGGTGGTTCGTGCTGTAGTTGACCCGAACCCTATAAAAAATTGCATGGGGAAAAAGTGTTTTGGTGCTCCTCCTTTTTCTGCTTTCGCTTCATGAATCACCTCAAAATGTTCAACACAGCAGCTGAACTGAGTATCATACTAATTTTGAAAATGTCATAAAAGTTATCAGCAAAACAAAAAAATGCTTTTGCTCTGGAAATTAGGTCCTAACTACAGCTACCTACTGGCAACGCTCAGTGGGTAATATATATGCACCCACTCACACACCCACTCAGACACTCATGCACCCACTCACAGACCCAAAGAAACTACCACAACCACTCTTAGACCCACTCAGAGACTGACGCACCTACTCACAGATGCACTCAGATACTCCCACACACACACCCACTCAGAGACTAACACGCTCACTACCAGACTCATGCACTCACTCACAGTCCCGCTCAGAGACTTATGCACTCACTCACAATCCTGCTCAGAGACTTATGCACTCACTCACAGACCCACTTAAACACTTACATACCTACTCACAGACATATTCAGAGACTCATGCACCCACTCACGGACCTACTCAGACACTTACACACCCACTGACAGACCCACTCAGACACTCTCACACCCACTTATAGACCTGCTGAGATACTCATGTACTTACTCACACACTCATTCTCAAAGGTTAGTGGATACAGTTAGGAAATACAACTTAGAGGGCCACAACACCCACGGCCACAACACCCAGGACCCCTTCCTGGCCCCCCCAGGCAAAGACATGCTACTCCAGCTACACCTAATATGTACCAAAAATTACACCTGATGTCGCACAATCACAACTGGTGACATGCATGTGTCGGGACAGAAATGACCATTGCACATTTACTATGAAGCAAACAATTAAACTTTATTGAAACAACACAGAAATCACATTAAGACACATGATGGCCCCCCTCGACACATTCCGTAGGTCACAGCCTGCAAGACAAAAAACATGATGAGAAGGAGAGTCCTGCACACATCAAAGGACAGAGAGAGAGCGAAGGATAGAAAGAGAAGAGAGAGAGAGAAGAAGAGAAAGGAAGAGAAAGAAAGAGAGAAGAAGAGAGAGAGAGAAGAAGAAGAGAGGGGAGAGAGAGAGTGAGAGAAGAAGAAAAAGAGAGAGAAGAAGAAGAAAAAGAGAGAGAAGAAGAGAGGGGGAGAGAGAGAGAAGAAGAGAGGGGAGAGAGAGAGAGAGAGAGAGAGTGAGAGAAGAAGAGAGAGAGAGAGAAAGAGAGAGGAGAGAGAGAGAGAGAGTGAGAGAGAGAGAGAGACGACCCTGTGCACCCAGGCCACACCACTCACCTGCTGCCACCGGTGTGTCTCCAACCACTTGCTAGTACGTAGAGCTGTACACCAAGTCACACATCTGAGACAGAGCCATCATCTGAAACAGGGTCCAGAGACATGACTGGCACAGTACACACACTTGCAGAAGACAGCATTGCCCACACCCCCATGCACACCCAGCCAGAGGCATCCCAGCCAATCCCACCGCCCATCGTAGCATGCCCACCCATGCACACACAGGCCTCACTGCTTACCTTCCGCCACCGCTGTGTAGACTGCAGGTCCCACCACGCGCCGCTGCAAACCACAAGGCCGGGGACCACAGGCATGGCACCCTCAGCACCATGCCTTCACGCTGCACTGGCCACCAGGTAACACGTCTGGTGCTGGGACCATATTACACCATGGCATGGTATGAACCAGGGCACCCGGCAACATCGTAGTCTCCACAGCTGCTCATCCCAATGGGTGCCACTAACTCTGTAACCCTGAAAGCGGGGCCACGTTGTGGTAGGCCTGCACAGAACGCTGGCACGGCCTACTCTGCGGTCCAGCAAGGCAAACAAATCCTTGGCAGTCCGGACCGCCATGACGGGCCATCATCGCAGGCTGCACACCCGCTCAGCAGGTCAAGGTGCCAATGACTCAGTGCACCCTAAGTCACTGTCCTGTGGTGGGTTGCCAGTGCCGGCCACAATACAGCGTCTGCCACAAACCCTGTCCAACCTCAGTCAGCAGCCCGTGGCGGGGTGCCTGTGCAGGCCTCTCCTCAGCGACTGCCACAACCCACTGTGAAAACCCAGTTCACGCCACATGGTGGTAGGGCCGTGCAGGCTGCAACCCTGCGACTGCCACATTCCCTGTGCAAAACTAGTCAGCGCCACGTGGTGGTAGGCCTGTGCCGGCCGCAAGGCCTCAGGTCTGCCATTCAGTCACCACCGGCAGAGGGATATGTTACATCATCGGCCCCTTATATTTGCTGGGTTACATGGCCTGTGACACCTGTGCCGGGTGGGTGTGGTATGTGTGCAAATATGTGGCTATGACATGTTGACAACTAGACCAGTGATCTGCACAACACCAGCAAGTACGCCTGCGATGGGTAGCAATGAGGCCCCAGTGGGAGTTTGAGCGGAGTGGTCTGGCCGGCCGTACTCCAAAACAGGACCGGGCTTGAGCAAATTACTCCTATGCACTGGGCGTGGTTCAGTCCATGTCTGGACTAGAAAGTAGATGCTGCGTGTGTCCCTGTTGTTGGGTCCAGGGGACCCCTGACACAAATTGCCATGTTACCCCCTCTGACTGCCATCCTACAGGATGTGCATCATTGATGCAAGGAAAATCACTTTCCCTGCATTCATCCATACATACATACATGACTGAGGAAAGACATGACACAGCACTGCGTCACTATATGTTTATTGCCCATCCAGTGCTTTTCCACAGCTGGAGCGGTACAGGGCAATTCCGAATACTCCAATCTGTCTGTGCCCGTGGAGGGACAGCCAGAGTCCATCTGTAGAAGACAAGTAATGCGGAAGAGGAGGGGTGCAGTCCGCAGTCCACATCGCACCAGCTTTACTGGCCTAATGTGTATTGAAATAGAACATTTGTCATTCACTGTACAAAAATTCCCTGAGAGACCAAAAACCATGTTATGCTGAAAATAACGACCCTGTGTGCTTTAAAATGCACTATTTGACAAATGTAGTGTCAAAGAATGACTCAGTCTTTTACGAACCACATCGGAAAAGTGAAGGGAGCCCGAGTCATTTTGATTTGGGTCTCATGATGTCTCTGTCTCCACTAATCCATGTGTAAACCCCCACCCCTCAAAGTTTGAGTCTAGTTGCGCCTCTGAACAAAAGTTGTTCTTAGAGTTTTGTAAGAGGACAAAAAAGAACAAAGTGCAATGTGGATTGCTTCTAAGTGTTATCGCAAGGGCATAGTTAAAGGTTTTCCTTCCATCCACCTTGGATTGGAAAAGCCACCAAAGGTGTACAGTGCCAAGGTAAAATCTAGTCAGATAAAACCAATGCTGTGATTTTAGAATATAGGAAAGATAAAACTCCATCTCATAGCTAAATGAAATATCATTCAAAATACTCAAAGGATATTGATGGGTAAATAACATCTGATTATTGGACAACACCTATGTTGAATATGCTGCCTTAGTTTGTGTTTTAGCTTGAGGTGGAACATTGGTTGGATCGTAAAGAGCTAAGTGAGGCCCAATTAGTCAAGAGTGCGATGGAAATATCCAAGCCAAAGGTAAGGCAGTCCAGAAGGATGGATTTTTAGAGTTCTAATTCAGGAGAACACCAAATGTTACCCCATAATAACATGGAGAGCCAGACCTCTAAAATCTTCTATATGCTGTAAACCCAATTCTGCATGACAAAAGAGGGTCGAGGTGCACTGGGGAATCATCAGCAACCTTTTAAGAAAACTATTCTTGACTACCAGCAGCTTGGAGCAATTACTATAGCCCTAGACTCCAGCCCCATAAGTAGTTACTGAGACACAGTTCGCTTTGTAAAGGGTAATAATTTCCCTAACAGGCTTCTGGCCCAATTTATCTGGGAACTGGAAAAGTGCCTCAGCTGCTCTATTGGTTTGCTGAGCCCTCAAAATCAGAATGGGGTCCCATGTTATCTGTGTATCAAAAAGCATGCCCAAGTAACAAACAGTTTGTACTTTATCAATGTAGTTGCCTTCTATATATAGAGTTTTGATTTTGCCATCTTTAGACCACAAACCATTATGTAAGATTTCTTACTGGTTACTTTAGGTCCTATGACATCATGAATTCTGCAAAGGCATCACAGGCTTTCTGCAGACTGATAGCTGCATACAGGAGCGTAGAAATTAAATGATTTCTCATTTTCGGGTAGTCAAATTTCTATTGTAGCAAGTCTGCCTCCAGGCCATTTGTGTAGACAAGCAATAGGAAGGGAGCCAGGATACAGTCCTACCGAACACACTCAGTTGAGTCTTTTGAGCATGTACTGTCACCATCGGGGACATGTATTTTAACTGTGGTATTAAAGTGTAGTCGGCGTATCAACAAAAGAGAGAGTGAGTGATTCCTCAACGTAAATCTAGTATAAACAAAAGAGGAGTATCGCCAAAAGGACCATGGAAGGTTCTTAATGGGATGTCAAAAGAGAAGACAAAATTACATTATCCTTTTGTTAAGCAACCCCTCACTCACCAACCTGGTTGGTGACATGCTTCATCATTGGGGTCCACCCAGATGGCCGAGTGCCATCTGGGTGTGCTATGACACCTGCCTACAGTGGAGCTGTTTTTTTTATGTAGAGTGCAAAGAAAGTGTTATTAAAAATTGTCCTGGTATGACTTGTAGAAAAAACGTTATTCAGAAGCTACTGGACAATAATAAAAAAAAGGTGTAGATACTGGTAGGTTATAATGACCAGTAGTATCTATGTGTGTGTTATATATAAAAAATGGTATTAGGCATTCGTCTCGATACATCATTTTATCCATCACCTGGTGGTGATGGATAAAATGATGTATCCAGACAAATGCCTAAGACTCCTGAATGATACCATGAACTATAAACCCATACAATCAGACCCCACAGACGACCTCAGGATGGAAATCCAACAGCTGGTGTAAACTGCCGAGTCAGCTGGTAATATCTCTAAACAAGAAGCGGACTGCCTGTGTAAATCTGAAGGCAGAATCTCGTACTTCTATATCCTACCAAAAATGCATAAAGGAAAGATCCCTTCCCCTGGTAGACCAATAGTTTCAGGGATAGACTCCCTCCTGGAACCACTGTCCAGGTTTTGTGATTTTTTTTCCTAAAGACAATTGTTCAATCAACGTCAACCTACTTACAGGATACCTAGAGCCTATTGAGACTACTGCAAGATATCACAGTTGATGAGAACACCATACTCTTGAGCTTTGATATTGAAAGCCTGTACACGAGCATACCCCAGGATGATACCATTACGGTCCTAGAGAAAACTCTGAATAACAGCACCTGGACCTTTAACACAACAAAGGCATTTATTTTGGAATGCGGCAAACTCGCCTTAAAAAGAAATTACTTTGAGGCTGAGGGTTCTCTCTACCTGCAAATAGGGGGGACCTCGATGGGCAGTATTTTTGCTCCTAGTGTGGCAGGATTTTATGTTTTTGATTTTGAAGAGAGATTTATTCTTAATGAACAGAACCCTTTCTCAAAACCACCTGACCTTTTGAAACGTTACATAGATGACGTCCTAGCAATCTGGCAAGGACCCCTGGAAACTCTGCATGAATTCATTGCATGGATCAACACATGTGACCAGAATTTGAGGTTCACCAACAGCTATGACAAAAATACTATGGTGTTTCTTGACATCGTAATAACAAAAGACAACAATCGTCTTGCAACTAAAACATATCAAAAACCCAGGGCCAAAAACAACGTTCTACGCTTTGAAAGCTTCCACCCCGACCCCTAAGGGAAAACCTCCCTTATGGACAATATCTGAGACTCCGCCGCAATTGCAGCAATACCCCTGACTACCACAACCAAGCAGCTGAACTTATTGAGAAACTTACAGCCAGGGGGTATCCTAAAAAGGCCATCAGAAAATGCCAAAAACGAGCCGGAAACCAGCCAAGGGAAGCTCTACTAGAAGAAAAAGTGACTAGCAATGACAAGACTATACCACTAACTTGTGTCACAACTTTCAATGCCATATCTTACCAAATGAGCAGATGCATGAATAAACATTGGTCTATACTGAACACGGGCAACTTGCATTGGGAGAAACCTTTATTCTCTTTTAAGAAATCACGCAGCCTAAAAGAGGCCTTGGTGAACATCAGACCCAAAGTGGTCAACAACAATGATGAACAATCAATCACCAGGGCCTGGGGTCTCCCTGCTGTCATTGGGAATTTTTGCTGCGGAAATTGTAGCGTATGCCCTCTTACCGATAACACAAAAACTTTAGACCTGGAAGAAGGCAAAATTTGGAAGCAACAATCACATACCAACTGCAACAGTACTAACGTGGTTTACCTTATCACATGCACATGTGAGAAAAGAGATATAGGAATGACAACCAGAAAAGTCAAACAAAGGATCTGCGAGCATCGCAGCACCATCCGCTGCAAGTAGAATGTAACCAGACTAACAGACAGACCACTTTTTGGAAACCAACCACACCCCAAATGACATGAGATGGTCTGTGATTGAACAGGTCAAGGCTGGGCCGAATTTACAAAAACTACTATTTGAAAAGGAATAACGGTGGATTTATAGACTATCCACACATATTACAGGATTGAATGATAACATTCCCTGGGGCTCCGTCCTTCAAAGATGATCCCACACTCTCTATAATGAGAATTTTTTCCTGACATTTGAATCCCTTTAATATGCATAAGCTCCCTTAGCACAATTTATGGGCTTCTCCCTATGAGGAATTCCTCTATCTCTTTTCATTTCCTCCATTGTTTTTGTTAATGACTCTACCAAACAGGTCCATTGCTCCTGTTCCATTACAGTTACACCTTGCCTCTCACACAGGTCTACCAGTCTGACCTGCTCCCCTCCCGTGCCCATGAGAGACCTTTAACCTATTGGTATTTTCTTTGCAAGCCGGTCCACTGACCGGTTTATTTTTCCCAAGTGAATTTCTTCTTTGTAAGCGGATCCACTGACCGGTTTATTTATTTTTCCTCAATGAATTTGCACCTCCCGGTATCCACCCAGATGCACAGGTCTAATTTTACTGCTTTCCAGAGGTAATACAAATGGACACCCTGGTCGGGCTATTTCCTATCATTTTCCTACACTTTCAGTAGTTTGACACCACTCGACCACTGTCCAAGCGTGCCGAGTGTTTGCCTAGCAACGGTTCTCTCACGCGCCCCACGTGACCCCGCCCATCCCGGAAGCCGCCGCTAGTTAATCCCCTCGCCGGTGGCTCCACACTGCTACGCGGAAAACGAAGAGGCGTGTAGGTATCCGGATCACGGATTTCAACGAAACTGTAAGTCTTCTTTGAAATCAGACACTGCTGCCATACCGCCATTCGGCAGCAGCGTCCACGGGCTCGCTTGGAGCCATCTTTTAGCCTTTCTGATATACTCACAGCTTTTTTACCCATTTCATAACTCAGATTAGGTTTCCTCTTGAACAAGCCTTCCTCTGCCCCCTGGAACAATTGAGACCCTTGAATAGAGTAAGATTCCCCCACTTGACAGCTGTCTTAGGACTCGGATACTATTATATATGCATGCATGTTTAAATAAACTCACCTATGTTTGAGTGGGTTTCAATAGTCACGCAACAAATAATCTTCTGTGTGCAAGTGACACCATTTAATGTTATTTCCTAGCCACCACGCACACGTTTATTGATCAGTCTGAGTGAGTGAGCATATATTGATGGCTATATTATAGCACCACCAATTAACGATTTACAGCCAGCAAGCACTACTGCACTTGATACCAGCAATTATCCACGCTAGTATCCATGTCCCTGGCACATTATTTACTACAATATAATTACAAATGGGATTCGCATGAAGCATGCAGAATTTTGAGAACCTACACTACGTTACAGGCATGTATACTACCAGTTTGTGATTGTTTCCATTTTCCTTCCACAGATGTCTCTTTTTATTTCATCACCTATTTAGGTTTTTGAGGCAGCCTGCTGCACAATTTTGCAGTACGATACAAGGAATTTATGACTGGGTACACGTTAGTGTGTGTACACCACCCACTTTCCCATTTAGTCCTGACGAAAACCTGGGATTACCATTTACAGGTTGAAACATGTAGACCCTTTTTTAATATACAACACACACATAGATACTACTGGTCATTATAACCTACCAGTATCTACACCTTGTTTTTATTATTGTCCAGTAGCTTCTGAATAAAGTTTTTTCTACAAGTCATACCAGGACAATTTTTAACATCACTTTCTGTGCACTCTACACTAAAAACCAGCTCCACTGTAGTCAGGTGTCGCAGCACACCCGGATGGCACTCGGCCATCTGGGTGGACCCCAATGATGAAGCATGTCACCAACCAGGTTGGTGAGTGAGGGGTTGCTTAACAAAAGGATAATGTCCTTTTGTCTTCTCTTTTGACATCCCATTAAGAACCTTTCATGGTCCTTTTGGCGATACTCCTCTTTTGTTTATACTAGATTAAAGTGTAGTCTTCAGAGGAGGATGACTAAGGGTCCCTCCACGCCAATGTCCCGCATCATGTTCAATAATTTGTTGTGGTTGACAGTATCAAATGCACTTGACAATTCCTTGAAGGCCAGATGTAATGAGCTCTTCGTGTAGTTAGTGTACTTACTAACAATAAGTGAAAACTTGAACCATTGTTTTACTGTGCCCATTCCTTGTCTAAAGCCATATTGGGCCATTGAGAGTATGTTGTATGACAGACTCCGCTTCCTATCTAGCTAGAGGTACCCTACCCAGGACCTTGGCTGTTGCGTCAATGAAAGAAAACGGCCTGTGGCATGCCTGGTCATTTCTATCACCTTTTTTGAAGATTGGCCCAAAATAGCCTCTTCCCATGATGCTGGCAATGTGCTGGCAGCTGCCGCCCTAAAAATATTGGTAAGCAATGATGCCCAGACAATGTGATTGTTTTTAAAGAGGTCAAGCAGAAAACCGTCCAGTCCCTGCACTTTTCAAGGTATTCCCTCTGTAATAGCTGCCTCCACCTCCTTTACTGAGATGGATTGGCGAAACTGGAAGGCCTGATCCATTTCTTGGATCATATTGATATCCCTATCCTCTGTGTCAATCACCTAATTAAAAAGAATAAAAATGCATGAGAAATGTGAGGTCCATGTGGTCCCTTGAATCAAAGAGTCAATTTTTGTTATTGTTGATCTGAGAACAAAAGGCGATTTACAACGTACCAAAGTTCCTTCGTATTTCTCAGACTGCCAGGGGCAAATATTTCAGATCTAGCTTCAATTCTAAGCTCATACTTTCTATGTTCAATTTAAGCTTCATCATTTTTTTTGTGCTGCCCTGACTAGGTCCTTATTCGTGGGACAGCATGAAGAGCTTTCTTTAGCTCTTTGTGGGCTTTTGCACATGCACTGTTTAACCACGGGAGGGCGGAAAAAGAGGGGTGGTTGGCTGTTAGTCCTGATGATATAGCTATGCAAAATGACTCAAAGTCCCTAACAAAATCAACGGAACGCCTTCAATTGTCAAGCATCTATTGACAAGGTCAATATTTCTCCTCAAGATTTTTGCTTCAAAGGCCTGCAGGTTTACCCGGTCCCATTGAAGCTTAAGTCCTTTTTTTGAATTGTGCTCAAATTCACAATCCCCTAGCCCAGATGTAATGTTGAAATGGGCTATTAGGGGATTATGATCACTGACACAGTATGGGGTTATCCTAAAGTCAGGGACCAAGCTACTATAGAGACTCGATATTAACATAAAATCAATTGCTCTTGCTCTCGTCGCAACTGAAAAAGTTAAACAGTGTGAAGAAGTATATTTTATGCAGTCAAATAGAAAAACAAGATAATTTAAAATCACAATGTTATTTAAGACACCCCCATAATCGGAGTGTTTAAAATGAGTTAGTGGCTGGCCCATCTTGTTTTCCACACCACATACCAGTGAATGTCTAAAATCACAAATCAAACAGTTGAAATCCCTACCCATAAAATACATAGCTGATGGCCTTGGGACATTTGCCTTTATAATAGCTTCATTAAATTTGTCAGCAACTTGGGTATTATGCTGGCCGTATATGTTATGGTAGAAATTCACGATCAAAATATCCATGGTGTCCAAACCAGAAAGCAATAGGAATTAGTACCAGGAGGAGAAGCTCAGAGGCTTGACTTTGGCTTTACTACATTTAATAGAAACAAGCAGAGCCAGGCTAGCATTCACCCTCCCTGGAAATGCACCAATTGCTGAAATACAATAAGAGCGGTTCCGATTTATATCGAAATCTTTTAGGGACCAGGGGCCTCATTTAAGAGGCTGTCAGTCACTTTTACGCCGCCAGTGCGTCACTTTTTGTGACGCACCAGTGGCATAAAGAATGCACCTTGTTGCGCCATATTTACAAAGTGACGCATCTAGGTAGATGCGTCACTTTCTAAACTCCTGCGCCACATTATACCTGCGCCAGGTACAATGTATGCAAGAAAGGGTCATGGAAGTGATGCAGTGAAATCTATAAGATTTCATTGCGTCACTTCTAGGACGCTGATGCGTCAATATCTTGTGCTTGCCTCACGGTAGGCGTAAGACTGACACAGGCCCTTTCACATGGGGCTTGTCCCATGTGAAAGGACACATTGCTGGAGTTGCGTCACTTTTGTGACACACTCCAGCAATGCGTCACTTTTGCGCCATACAGATACGTCAGAAATACTGACGTATCTGTAACTCCTTGCGCCATGATGTGTCATACTGTAAATATGACGCATCATTGGTGTCGCAAGGACAGCGCAATGAAAAGTGACGCATCGCTGTTTTCACGCAGCGATGCGTCAATTTTCATAAATGAGGCCCCCGGTCTCCTGAAGACAAATCAATTCAAAGCCTGAACCAAAGATCCAATATTCGTGCATATTCCAGCGTTATTCTAGGACAGCAGGGCAAGAGACTACTCTAGGTTGTTTGTCGTTAGAGCTGTGCTGCTGCATGGGACTGTATCTTTTGGGGCTTCAATCGAATTGATGTCAGAGTTTGATGTTATATAGTTTGAGGAGAAAAATGGTTGTACATTACTCATTGACAGTCACTCATTGGCTTTCAAGCTATTTAGGACAGCAAAGCATTTTTTATGTGGAAGCCTAGAAGGGAGTGAATAAGCCATCAAATTAACAAAGGACTTTTGGGTGACAAAAACTCCTGTGTGTATAACGACAAAGGCGTATAAAAATACCCAGTGATAATGCTCCTACTCGACAAGGTGAATCTTCAACATGACTTAATACAGTTAGGAGGTGCCTCACCATCGCTTGGGATCTAAAATTGACAGCTGCATAATCGCTTTCAGTTGAGATTGGATGATGACCGATACCTGACATTCTTCTTCCTGTTATGATTTTGTGAAATGGGCTCCCTTAGTCCTGACATTGGACCGGAACCAGTGCAAAACTTTATGCCTCAGGTCCTTCTCTGATTCTTTCTTCCCACTCTGCAACATATGGACACGATCCAAAATGATGACATAAGGTGTGGCCTCCTGGGTCAGCTGTAAGAGTGGCTGTGACAAGTGGCTCTCTGAACTTCTTCTAGGTGGAACTAGGGTTGGATATTGCTCTTTGTGATGTTAGTGGTTGTGATTGTGATTGTTTTTAGGGTTACCCAATGTAAAACATGTATTTCCCTCCTCAATTGCCTGAACTATAGTATAGATGGGTCGAGAGGATGAGACATCAGATACAGACAGTGGAGGGAGAGTCGAACCTTAGGGATTATTCGTTGTGTGTAAATTACCCAAGCAATTGAATGAGGATTGTCCCCGAGAGGCCACAATCTTTTCCAGACCCTGCTCGAATTTTGCCATCAAGTCCTTTTATAAGGGACCTACTAGTGCTTCCAATCTAAGGATTACATTTTTGTTGTATGATCTAATTAAGGCACCCAGCTGGACCCTTAGTTTGTTTTCGGGTTCGTTGTTGTATTAGGAGTCACTAAGCCTACCAGGACTCACAGATTTTTGGCGTGCTTCCTCTTTGCAAGCAACTTTGGTGGTGACTGCTTGCTACGCCTTTTCTTTTTTAATGGAGAGGAGTTGGAGTGCTATGGAGGATCAATGATGACAGAAGATTAAATTACAGGGGAAACCAAACCCTCCTCGAGGTTGTCCTTTTCACCGTCATCCACAAGCTCTTTGTTCCTAATGGCCGTAGTGGGTGTCACAGATTTGTTCAGTCTTGGGCAGGAAGAAAGTCCCATTTCCCCATCAATTAAAGGTGGCTCTGTACTTGAAGGCATTATGTCACAATCATTTGTTTGGGCCAGTGAACCTTGTGGTTTAGATAAAGTCAAAGAGCTCCACCTCACAGTGTTTATTCTTTCCTCCAAATGGACTATGTCAGAATTTGAAGCACCCATTACCGTTGATAAATAGTTTTTAATAGGTGGTGTGCTAAATGGGGTGCTGAGATAACCTGCGAAGTCGAGGACCCCAAGCGTTTCATTTTTCTCTTACCCTGGCTGGCTACTTGGGCAAAAATACAATAAAAATACCGCCTGAAGTGGTGGTTACAATACTTTCTTAACAGAAACTTAGCAAGCACAAGGAGAAGAAGGACATGTGTTACTGATATAGTCCCAAGAATTTCAGGCCCATATCCCTGCTCCTTTTCCCTGCGAAAGTCATCCAAAACATCGTCAATAGGCAACTGACCCACTTCCTTGAGAAGAACAACATCCTGGACCTGTCCCAATCAGGATTCCACAGCAATCATAGTACTGAAACTGCCCTCATTGGTGCCACATATGACATCAGGACCCTACTGCACAACAGCAAAACTGTGGCCCTCATCCTCCTAGATGTCTCGGCCACCTTCAACATGAAAAACATTAAAGGGAACCCTGAATCTAATGAAAGAATAAAGGGGAACCACCCACCAGGGAGTTCAACAAAAATAAGAACATGAACGGGAAGTTCCCAACAATCAAGAGGACTAGAAAGTTTGAATAATTTCAATTGCCCACAAAGACGCTATCCAGTATCAAATCATTTTATTTCATTCCCATATATTTCTTGTAGACAAAACATTCATTTGTTCAAAAAGATTTTTTTCAAAGACATAAAAATAAATTTTGTTTGAGAATTATATAAATATAAATTTTCTTTAGCAATATTAGCCCAGCAAAATGAACAATAAAACATCATCTGCACAAACCATACACACTCTCAAGCAGACACACATTCATCCATCACCATATACATCAGAAAAGAAAACTGTAAGCACAATTAGGACCAACAGACAGAGGAAAGCGCCGACGCGCGTTTCGGAAAAAGTGCCAATGTTGTGGATTCCTTCATCAGGGAGCACAATAGGGTTTTATTACAGTTCCATTTCAACTTTGCTGGGCAAACACACTGTAGGGCATAGCGTTTCTGTAACCAAACCCCAAGTATCAATTCAATGAGGGGGCCGAAGTGTATTTCATCAACTTACACGAAGGTCTAAGGCAGTAATAAAAATCGGTAACTCCAAAATGTCAGAGTGTACATGCAAACATTCAGGGGCAGCAGACCGTAGATGTAAGGGCTGTAGGCGCGGTAGAAAGGGATCTTTAAATCCGTGCCTAAATCATGATCGTCAAGATGATAGCACAGCCCATGAAGTGCTTCAAATTATGCACAGCCGGAATCGAGCTTGACAAGGTAGGAATAAACGAGGTTTGTTCAAATGGATTCCTTATGGGCTTTAGAAAAGGCTCTCCGGGCGGTCTGCTGCCGACTTCATCTTCGTGAGCCACCTTCAACACCATCTGCCACCACACCCTACGCACACACCTCCACGACACAGGAATCAGCGACAAAGCCCTGGACTGGATCACCTCCTTCCCCACCCACAGAACCCAGAGAGTCCGCCTCCCCCCATTCCGCTCTGAAGCCACCAAGATCATCTGCGGTGTGCCCCATGGATTATCCCTCTGCCCTACCCTTTTCAACGTCTACATGGCTCCACCTCAACATCGTCTTTTATGCTGACGACACCCAACTGATCCTCTTACTCACCAAGGACCCCACCACCACCAAAGCCAACCTCTATGAAGGACTGAAGGCTGTGGCCGACTGGTTGAAGAACAGTCGCCTGAAACTTAACTCAGATAAGACAGAGGTTCTTATCTATGCCTGGGACAACTCTTGGTGGCCTGCCGGTCTGGGAGCCGCACCAACACCCTCTGACCACGCACGCAACCTGGGGTTCATCCTGGACTTATTGCTCTCAATGACCCAGCATGTCAACACCGTCTCCTCCTCCTGCTTCAACACCCTCCTCATGCATTGCAAGATCTACATAGTGATCCTTACCGGAACCCGAAGGACGATCACGCACGCCCGGGTCAGCAGCAGACTGGACTACGGCAATGCCCTCTACACAGGAACCACTGCCAAACTCCTGAAAAGACTTTAACGCATACAGAACGCCTCTGCAGGCCTCGTCCTTGGCATCCCGCGCCACACCCACATCACTGCCCACCTGAAAGACCTGCACTAGCTCTCAGTCAACAAGAGGATAACCTTCAAGCTCGTCAACCACCTTCACAAAGCACTCCACAACGCCGGACCAGCATGCCTCAACAAACGTCTCACCTTCTACACCCCAAATCGCCAGCTTAGCTCTGCCGACCTAGCCCTGGCCACCATCCCAGGCATACACAGAACCCCCACCGGCAGCAGATTCTTTTCCTACCTCGCCGCTAAGACATGGAACACACTCCCCACCCATCTACGACAGACCCAGGACCTTCTGACCTTCTGGAGACATCTCAAGATCTGGCTGTTAGAGCAGTAGATGCAACCCCCTCCCCCCCGTGCGTTGAGACCCTCACGATTGAGTACTGAACTATACAAATGAGTGATTGGTCCCACCAAACGTCAGGATGTATGGGGGGGTGGCCCAGACCAGCCTCTTTTGGCCACGAACCATGTGTGTCCCGTGCAGTGCGTGTCTTTTTTGGGAAGATGGAAGCTGGGGGGCTGAGTCCCACCCCTGCAGGGACTCTGTAATGTGTTAAAGAAGCCCAGCAATGCATTGCGGGCTTCGGACAGCCCGTGTGAGTGTCCTGTTCAGCAGTAGTGGGTGGATGCTTTTCAAGCGTCAAGAGTCGGGCCTCTACAGTTTTGGCCGGGTGGATGCTGGGGGACCGAGTCCCACCACATCAAGGCCTCTGTAATGCGGGAAGGAAGATCAGCAATGTATTGCGGGCCTAGAACGGCCCTTGTGAATGGCCTGCTCAGTGGGTGTCGGTGGATGCTTTTCAAGCACCATGAGTCAGGCCCCTCCTGTTTGGGCAGGGTGGATTCTGGGGGTTTGAGTCCCACCGCAGCACACCCTCCTTCATGCGAGAAGGAAGTCCAGCAAAACATTGCAGTCTTCAGACGGCCCATATGAGTGTCCCCGTGGATACCAAAGAGAGTCATGAGCAAAGGCTCCACTAATACTGATGATCAACTTAATACTGGAAGTTCAACACAAAGGCTCAGTGGTAGTGGAAGAAATGTTCAATTCAATGATACAATAGTGGTCTTGTGGCAGGCCACATTAGAGGGTCTAAATTGTGTGATCATCAGAAGGTGCATCACCTGTATATTAAAGGTGTGGAGGGCAGAAGCTGTAAATCTGTGGTTGATAGTCTGCTAGCTCCCGTTTGTTTTTTTGGAGTTTGATATAGAGCAAACTAGACCAGAAGATTTCAGGTATCAGAGCGCTTTACATGAGCACCATTTATGGTACAGATGGACACATTCATTTTTGTTGGGCACGGGGAAATCACGGGGCATATGTATCAAGCTAAATTGCGATCGCAAACGCTAAAATTCGCTGAATTTCAGCATTTGCGATCGCAATTTAACTGTGTGCAATGTATGCGAAAGAAAACCACTAGCAAAATAAGGAATCACAAAATTTGCGATTCCTTAATTGCAATGAAGGAAGCACAGAAAAAGTATGATTTGGCCTTAAGGAATCACAAATTACCACCAACTTCAAGTTGGTGGTCATTTAGGATTTCTTTGAAAAATTCACTTTTTTGCATTTTTCAAAGTGCCATGTGGTGCACATACATGCCCTTAGGGCATGTGTGTGCGCCACATGTGCACACATACATATTTCAGGGGTGCAACAGGGTGTCCTTTTGACACCCTGGCACCCTTGAAATTGCATTCTCAATTTGCGATTCTCTAATTGCGAATCGCAAATTGAGAATGTCTTCCCATTCATTCTTATGGGCCTCCTACCCAATAGGAATGAATGGGAAGGAATTCCTTATTTGTGAATCTCAATTTGCGATTCGCAAATAGTGAATATGTAGGATTCGCTAAATTTTTTGCAAATCCTACATACATTGCATTTTGCGATTCTCTAATTGCGATTTGCTAAAAATTGCAATTTGAGAATCGCAAAAATCGTTTTTGGTACATATTGCCCCAAGTGATTTGCCCAGAATCACAGGATGATACGCGTCGGTGCCTAGACTCGAACCCCGTTCCTCAGCTTTGAAGTTGACCGCTCTAGCCTCAAGGATACATCCTCTCCCCTTGGGTCTGTACTGGTGAGCACCCAAGGATTTTTAACACCAATGTGAAGACTAATGTGGATACATCAGACTCTGATGTGAAAGCTTTATTGACAGTGAGCACCACACCATTGCAAAATGCCAACCACTTTGACTGTATTTTCCTATCAGAGCACTTCTTTAGCCACCTCACCTACCCATAGTACTCGAACAGCTCCTATGTAGGGTATAGTAGATAGGCCTAAAAAAAAACCTGTCATAACCAGACCCAGGGAAAAAGGCACAGACCGAGATGCGCATGTGGTGGCAGCTTCAAGGAGACGCCTGACAAATTCCTTAACTCACTGTGCCCATTCAAAATATTTTAGCTGCCTCATAAATTGTGTGTGTGTGTGCATGTGTGTGTGTTGATACCTGGGAGTTTGTCCCTCTCCTTTTTTAAGTGGTTGTTCCAGGACATTGGTGTTGCAATTGCAGAGGTTGCCTGTCTCCTACATTACTTTGTGGTGATTTTATACACACTGGTATGGGTTGTCCATAGTCATCATGGTGTTTAGTTGTCTATAGTGTCCTTGCAATGCTCTGCTGGGGAAAGTAAAAAAAGTTATCTGTAGATTGCTGCAATTAACGTCAGCCACTGGCAATTACTCAAGGCCACTAGCCATCCATCATATTTATTCCAACCAAGCCACCTCAGACAAGATCCAGTCATAAGCAAGACAGCATTAGTACTTCACCAGTAGAAACAATCTTGCCTGAAAAGCCAGCCCGGCAAGGTCCTCCTTGAGCAGGAACACATGCAACCCCAGACAGTTTGAGCTTATTTGTTTCTCATCAGCAGGGTGCAGCTTGAGTCCTAATATATGGCAAATATGAGACCAATGTTCGGGCATACTCTTTGCACTTAGGACATTGCAATGAGGAAATCAAAAAGTGGTGGGTGAACTGCTTGAATTAATCTCAGTCACTGGTATATACTCTTGACTGCAACAAATTATTTTTTCCTTCCAAACTACCTCAGACAGGAGCAAGCCACAAACAAATCAGTCTTGATCCTTCTCCAAAATGAACAGTCTATCTCAAACTGGCAGGGTAGGTTCCCTCCACACAGAAGCATAAGCAACCCCAGACTGGTTTTGGTATAGTTGGGACTGGCCAGTAGGGAGAATCTAAACAAATAAGTGATGGGTAGATTGCTTGAATTATTCTCTGCCATTTGTTTTCACTCTGGCCCAAAATCTAGTCCATCACTTTTTGCCCCCGATATCAACTCATATAGGAACCAGTATTATGCAAATATATTTTGGTGCTGGTCCAATAGGAACAGTCCAGCTCAAACTACCAGGCCAAGTTCCTCTTGAGAAGGACCAAAAGAAATGCCAGATCAGTTTCAGACCATTTTGGATTCATCATCATAATGCAGCTTCCATACATCCTTTCAAAGGGGTTAATTCTAGATGCAGGTTATATCTCTGGTGAATGAGTATGGGGCTCAGTGGCATGACAATGACATAATAATATGCACTGGATCTTTGTTTCGTTGGTCCTAGCATTTTCTTTTCAGGAGTCATGTGAGACTTGATTATCAGAAGGTGGTCCCTGATAAGTCGTAACCTCTATGTTCCTTCCCAGTCATTGATTTTCTGGAGTGGTGTCTTTCACCTGAAGCGTGTTTCATCTTGTACTCTCCCCCTCCTGAGGGTGACATGAGCATATGTACCAGCTGAAGCTCCATGTGCATGTGATTAGGGTTATGTCCCAAGTTTTCTAACACTCACAAATCCATGATATGTTGCTTCATTAGTGTTTTATAAGGAATGTTATGCTTGTGATGCTAATTCCTTCACCTTTAGGGTATTTGAAGGTGTGGTGTGTGAGTAGCATGCCTTCAAATACATTGTTAGGGACACAACCATCTTGTCCTTCATTCAACTCATCCTTTCTTGTAATCTTGGTTTGTGTATTTGGTTTCTATGCTAAAGCTTCATTTTGATCCCTGCTTGTGTTTTTAGTTAATGTTTGCAACTGACATTGTGAACGTGTGTATATTTGGGTTTGAGTGGGTGTGTTAAACCTGTTTTTAAAGTGATTTACAATTTGCAGCTGTCTGCAGTAATTGTGATTCTACAATTTAGGTATTAGAGCACTTAAACTATATATTTTTATTTCTGGTCTTAGCCATGATATTTTGATTGTCCTACAAATATAAATGATGATATTTTTCTATCTCAAAAAGAACAGATTGCCAGAGTACTTTATGGTACTAAAGGGAATAACTTGTATATTCACAAGAAGTTGTGATAACTACCGCAAGAGTAGCGTAACACAGCTTTCAACATCGCAGCCCATTGCGGAAAACAACCCTGTGTCAACGTGGAATTCACAATACGGTGGCAGCATGCGATAGTCTGCCGAAACTGCGGCCAATGTCCACGATACAACAACCACTATGGAGACAAAAACACAAACCACAACACCAAAAAACCTGCAATGGGCCCAAGCGTGATGAGGAAACATGTGATAAGCAGCGCCAGGTCTGCAACACACACCAAGCAGGTGGGAAAAATCACTGTAAAAGTGGAGAAAAAAACAAACACAAACTGACCAACACCCAAGCACCATGGAGGCAGCCGGAGCAGGCGCAGAGGACGAGTGCAACCCCAAAAGCAACCCATACGACCAGCCCGGGACCTCAGGGACAGGGAAGGGCAAGGACAAGAAGAAGAGGGAGAGGAAGTTCAGTCTGCAGCCGAACAGGATCATAGTCATGGAGGTGATGGAACATCATCAACAACTGTTCGTCACCTCCAATTTGTCAATGGGCACCAAAAAGGGAGTATGGCGGGACATCTTGGACAAGGTGAATGCCGTCGGGGAGCACAAGAGGACAATGGACGAGGTCAAGAGGTGATGGAATGACATCAAGTGGCGTACCAAGTAGAAACTCACCGCTAACCGGAAGGCAGAAACGCAGACTGGATATCGGGGCCCAGCACCACAGCTCAAGCTGGATGACATGGAGAAGCTGGTTTCAACAGTCATCAGTGTGGAGACTGTGGCCAGAGTCATAGAATCAGACACTGCTCGACAGGACACAACACAACCGCAACAGGGTGAGTGACCAGCAGGTACTGGGGGGACGGGTGGAGATGGGTACAATGGCACACATGCACAATCAAGCACAGCACAGTGCACACCCACAATGACTCTGGGTCCTCCCCCAGATCTACAGACTGTCACAATGCACAATGTAATGCTGTCTGAATGTCAACATGTACCATGCGGCTACATACATGTGGACACATCATATTACACCATCTCCCCTTCACACCGCAGGGGCTCTGTCAACACCTCCTGCAGAGCAGTCCCAGCCACTCTTCACTGATGACAAGGAGGACAACACCAGCATCGACATCATTGACCTCATCCAAAACTCACCTCCAGGATCAGGGCAGGCCAACTGCATCAAGGAGACCAAACTCACTACCCAAAGCACCCAGCAGGAGGTACCCATAGCCCCGGTACCCCCCAAGACCCCCAGGAACAACACATTGTCTTCCAACTTCGTGTGCTGCAGTGCCAGAGGGAGACCAGAGAACAGGTGCAGTTGGGCATCGGCAACATGGCTACCAAACTTGACGCCATCCTTGAATGTGTATCCTAGCCACATGATCTCCAACGAGCCCTGACTGACATTGCTGGAGTCATGACAAGGAGAGAAGAACACCAGTCTGCTCTGAGTGGCTCCAGCAGTACCAGCCATGAGCTGCCACAGATGCGGAGGCTCATGGAGGACATGGTGCGGATGGAGGCGGAAAGGATGGCAGCCACCACTGAACATCAGCGGAATGTAGCTGGGATCTACCATGACCTGCTGATCCTCATCATGGCATTGCTGCCACAAGGCGTGGCGATTTAAAATGCTGCTGCCCCCACACCATCCACATCACCACCCCCTGGTGTTCCTATGCCTCCCTGTGCGACAGGCCTTACCACTCCAACACCTGAGGTGTCAGTGCCTCCCTGTGTGGCAGATAGACCACCTCCAGCACCTGAGGTGTCAGTGCCTCCCTGTGCGGCAGATAAACCACCTCCGGCACCTGAGGTGTCAGTGTCACACAGTGCGGCAGAGAGACCACCTCCGGCTCCGGCTGTGCAGGCTGCGATGTTGCCAGGTGCCCTGGTTCATACCATGCCATGTTGTAATATAGTCCCAGCACTAGACATGTTACCTGGTGGCCAGCGCAGCATAGATGCATGGTGCGGAGGGGGCCATGTCTGCGGGTCCTGGCCTTGTGGCTTGCAGCGGCACATGGTGGGACCTGCAGTCTACACGTCGGTGGCAGAAGGTGAGCAGTGAGGCCCGGGTGTGCATGGGCGGGCATGCTCCAATGGGCGGCGGGAGGGGCTGTGGTGCCTCTGCCTAGATGTGCATGGGCCAGCGAGCGATGTTGTCTTATGCAAGTGTGTGCACTGTGCCAGTCATGTCTCTGGACTCTGTTTCAGATGACGGCTCTGTCTCAGATGTGGGACCTGGTGGGCTGCTACACTTACCGGCAAGTGGTTGGAGACACACCGGTGGCAGCAGGTGAGCTGTGTGGCCTGGGTGCGCAGGGTCAGCTCTCTCTCTCTCCCCCTCTCTTCTTCTCTCTCCCTCTCTCTCCCTCTCCCCCTCTTCTCTCTCTCTCTCTCTCTCTCTCTCGCTCTCTCTCCTTCGCTCTCTCTCTCTCCCCCTCTCCTCCTCTCTTCTTCTCTCTCTCTCCCCCTCCCTTCTTCTTCTCTCTCTCCTTGGCTCTCTCACTGTCCTTTGATATGGGCAGGACACTCCTTCTCATCAAGTTTTTTGTCTTGCAGGCTGTGACCTACGGAATGTGTTGAGGGGGGCTCCAAGTGTCTTAATTTGATTTCTGTGTTCTTTCAATAAAGTTTAATTGTTTGCTTCAATAGTGAATGTGTGATGGTCATTTCTGTGCCGACACATGCATGTAACCAGTTGTGATTGTGCAACATCAGGCGGATTGTTTGGTACATTTTAGGTGTAGCTGATGTGTCATGTCTTTCCCTGGGGAAGGCTGCTGTGGGGGTCCTGAGTGTGGTGGCGGTGAGTGTTGTGGCCCTCTTGGTTGTCCAGTAGGCATAATCAGTTGCTCCATGGCATCTGTTGCCCTTCCGATGATGCCCTGGGCTCCCTATTGTGATGCAGGCTGCCGTCCGACTTTACACCAGGTCAGAGCAGGTGTAAAATTCCTGCTGCTAACATGCCTTATTGCATGTTTTGGGTTCTTATCGCCAATCTGTCTGGTCGTTGTGAATGTTGTGGTGTGGTGTTGTTGCGGCTTTGTGCACAGGAACGCTTACTCTGCATCTCATTAGCGATAGTTGCGCGGGTCCTCTATGGCGATGTTTTTTGCGGCTGCTATCGCGGGAAAACTAGTGCTGTGGGCTGTTAGCATCTGCTTGTGAATGGTGGGGGAAATTTATCATGACTTTGGCTGCGCAAAAGTGCCGTTAATTCGGCGATAGCTCCTTGTGAATATGCCCTCGAGTGTGTGGATGTGTTCCTTGTGAAAATACAGAATGCCGTCTCTTACAGTGAATTTGGCCAATAGCGAAAATATCTGACTCATTGCTCTATGATAAATGCTACAGTGGGCAGAAAAAAAAATGTGAATGACAGAACTGTAGAAGAAGGAAGCTGGCTAAAAACGCCTCTAAGTAATTTTATTATATACATATAATTATAGTAATATAAAAAGTTGTTGGCAAAATCTAGACCTAAAAACAACACTCGATAATGGGGATAAAAGAACACTAAAATAATTAATTTCATCCTTAATCCAGTCCCAAAGAAAGTACATCAACATTTTAATTATTGGCTCACATCAAAGCAGAGAATGGAAAAATAAAATACAAACTTCTGAAAATCCTGTATAATTGGCCACAGATCTGAAAAGAGATTATGAAAGTGTTGCTTTAACATAAAGAGATTAAAATATTTCTGATATCTTGAGAACCGGCGTCAGCGAAGATCACCTGATTTTAATTAAATTATACATCATATACCATCATTGATAGCTTTCAACCATCTATCTTCACCATTGATCTGCGAGTCTTTCACAATGTTGTTCCGTCCACCACAGCATACAGCAAAGGGGCTCATAATCAGCCCATTAATTATTTTGGCTTACCTCTGCTTAAGTGGCTACACTCTTCAGTTTCACAGTGTGTACTTACCCACTAAAAGTCTTTCTCTTGAACTGCTTTACACAACTCATTCACAAAGATTTGCAAAGCCAAATGTTTCGAGCCAATGAGACACGTATTGGCTTAGGCAATGCTTGTTTTTCTAGATTTCAGTTAACATTTGCGTGAACATTCTTCGTTTTACAAACGTGAGGTAATTACAAGTTTGATTGCATGTTAATTTTGAGTTGATCGCTATTTGCTCGCTTATTTGCTCTTTCCATTGCGGAATATGCACAGTATGTCTACATCCAGCATGACCCACTGTCTTTGCTTTCTGTTATTTGGACTGTGCTCAATAGATTAATAAGCAGCTGTGCTACAAATAATAGTAAAGTAAACTTGACTCCTTAGGGAAAGAGAGAGAGAGCGAGCAAGAGAGCGTATGCGCGTGTGCGTGAGTGCGTGTGTTTGTTGCACTTTCTCAAGTCTCCTCTGTAATGTGATATTTTGTTTGCCATTCTGTGAATAAATCCTAAAACAGCTACAGAGTAAAAAAAGTACATTGCAGAAACCAGCCTAAATACAGAAATTACTTTCTAATTTACAACACACATTGTTTCGTTCCACATTCTCCGGAAAGAACGAATTAGTTGCACATAAACTGAATATTGTGCGATTGTTTTTCTGAAAACAAGATTTGACCAATCTTACCTTTTCTCTTTTTGTTTCATGAGGAGATTGCAGGGGCTGGGGCACAAAGAATGATTGTCGCTGCCTTATAGTGTCATTTGAGGATTTATTGCACCTTCCTTTTTAGTCTATCTCTTTTATACGATGGTCTGTAAGAAAATGCTTTTCCCAATTCCTAGGAAACGTAATCAGAGATATTGCCATCAAACTCTAATCTTACTGTTGAGTGATGGGACTTGTGAAATAACTTTTGCAGTAGCTGTGTTTATGGCGGTGTCAGAGAGGGGAAGGAAGCCGGGATTAGATTCGTACAGGATTGCTACAAAGCTTTGACAGATCCATTACCTTGTCTCCGTTTTGCTTCTGAATGCGCGAGCCGGTAGGGAACGACCTTACACCTAGGAATATTTACAAAGTATTAATCAATACGATTGGTCACAGTACTGGTGAATAAGGAAAATAAATGATCTGCAATAGGTTGGATAAATCTGGAAGTGTAGCTCAACGAAAATATTGTATTCTGTATGTTTAAAATATATATACAATTCACCTGCTAAAGTAGACGACTTCAATCATGCACCTTTGTTTCAGGAGTTTTGTAATGGTGAACTGGAAATTCGTTCGACGCTCGAGTCCTTAAACTCACAAGAAATCGGTCGAATTTTCATGATACAAGTAGAGCACCATGAGTAAGTTATTGGGTACTCTAAATGCTGTGACTTGTGTGCCCCATTACATCAGTGTGGGTTGCGTGTAAGCGTAATGGAAGTCTTTAATATTCCAAAACTGTAATATCTGTTACAGCAGTTGAAGGAAAGTGTTGTGCACTAGAAATTAAAAGATTTCACTGTTTTAGGAGCTGAGCACTATAGTGATGGTCTTGACTGCACGATTGTTGTTGGTGTTTTACAAACTATAACCTTTGCCCAGACTAGAAATGTTTCTGAGTGCCTGGCAGGGGGCTTAGTATGAAATTGCAGAAGAGGCAAACAGGTTGCAGAGCTTCTTATTTCATATCAAACTTGTGGTCACTGACCCAGCGCACTTGTTCACAGGGGGTATTAAAATAATTTCTGTTGGGTCGTGCCTTGTGAAAAGCAGAGCATTTTTGGTAAATCTGGTACATATTTGCATTCTAAAACAAGCTCTGGAATTAGCCATCGCCAAAGGGAGGAGGACCCCCTCACTGCCATCATCAGACAGCATGGACTCAGCATAGTATCCTAGGCCGAAGACACCCTGCTCATCCTTTCCTTCACCATGGACCCCCTCACCACCAGACTCAGCTTCCAGGAAGAAATGAAGGATGTCGCAACCTAGATGAGCAGCAGCTGCCTGAGGCTCAACTCGGAGAAAATAGAAGTCCTTGGACCCCCTTCTGCATGTGACAACACCTGGTGGCACACCACCCTCGGCAGCCCTCCCATTCCCATGTACCATGCCCGGAACCTCTGCATCATACTCGACTCCTCCCTCTCCATGACCCAACAGATCAACACCACCGCCTCCACCTGCTTCAACACCCTCTGCATCCTTTGCAAGACCTTCAAATGGATCCCCTCTGAATCAAGAAAGGTTGTCACCCACGCACTCATAACCAACAGACTAGACTACATAAACGCCCAATACGCCGGGATCAACAAACCTCTGCTCTGCTAGCTCCAGACCATACAGAACACCACAGCTAGACTCATCCTGGGCACCCCCCAACACAAACACATCATTACCCCATACCTGCGAGACCTCCACTGGCTCCCAGTCGAGAAGAGAGTAACTTTCAAGATACTCACTTACGCATACAAATGCCTCCACAACATCAGATCCCAATATCTCAATGAAAGTCGCCTTCCACATCCCCAAGAGAAACCTCTGATCCACTGACCTCACCCTTGCCAAAACCCCGTGCATCCGCAGAGTCAGAACAGGTGGTAGAGAATTCTCCTATGTTGCAGCAAATACCTGGAACAAGTTCCCTATCAAAATCAGACACGCACCAACTCTGCACATCTTCAGGAAGACCCTCAAGACCTGGCACTTTGACTGACCGGAGCTGCTCCACCAGCGCCCTGAGACCCTCACCGGTGAGTAGGGTGCTTCACAATTCCCTGATTGATTTAGGAATACACCAGGAAGGATATGGTTTAGACGCTGGACCCATTACCTGAAGGGGGAAGAGGGTCCCAAAGACAGTCTGCCAACTCTCCTTAATGAGGCGCTGAAACATCACAATAGGAACATCTCACAGGAAAGGGCTCTTACAGCAGAATAGTACAAACAATGGAGCAGATGCAGCTTTTATTGTTGAGCTGAGTGTTTCCTGTCACAAAACCAGATAACAGGATGAGAAGCCTGATCTGATGCCATTTAACTATATATAGATCTAAACCCAAAAGTTTTTCCACAGGTCTCCGTTTTTGCAGAAATAGAAAAAGGGGTCTGTCTCTGAAGTGGTTGCCGGCAAACTGGCAATACCAAGAGGGCAATAGCCACAGCAGAAGATTGTCCTCACCCGGATACTTTACCAGATGGAGGGAACCTGGAGGTGTTCACCTTTGGCTCCACAAGGTGGCCCAGCAGAGTTATGGATTAAAGTCCATCTACATTAACTGGAAAAGGCATTGGAAGCATACAACATTCAGGCCCCAGGGCCATTTGGCCCTGCCCCTGTACCCTTTTGAGGTTATAAAACCAAGGGTTCGGTCAGGGCTTTAAGTGGGCCTGAGCACCAGTAGTTTTTAAAGGGGGCCTTGAAATAGGTCTCTATCAGGCTCTGTTTTGTGGCCTGGCACAGAAGGTCCTTTTCTTTCCGGACTGCAGAGACAGCACGCACATTGATGTCCGCATGCTCACACTGCTCACTTCTCACTAGTACAGAAGTTACATCATGCCGTCATGCTAGGTGAGCTTTGTAGGGAAAGGGAAATCCTTTAAAGAGAGTCATTTTCTCTCTGGATTTCCCTTCTCTTTTTGAAACTCAGGAGAAGCAACATTGTTGTGGTGTCACAAGGGCTTTAAGTGGAAGCTTTTTCAATATTATATGCAAGCCATCGTTACTGCCTATTTATTTTATGCAACTAACAACCATTGACAAAGCCAATAGTTCTGACTTGTTGTAGGTATGATGTTACTTGTATCATATATCTGGATGCAATGACAAAAACAGCAAAATACAAGTCATGCGGCACACTATGCTAAGCGCAGATTTTTAGCTTACATGTTTTTAAGCCACACCCTTAATTACATTGGCCACTCCCCTTTGAGAGACCCCCTGTTTTTTCATCCCACTTAAAGCCCTGGGGTCGGTAAACTGAACACGGGACTCTATGGTGTACCTGCTGCCTCTATTTATATCACAACCTAGCCGCAATTCAGTTGTAATCACAGATCATTGATAATATCCTAATGAGGCCTTTGAAAGCATTATGGGCTGAAACACATCAACACCTCTAGGATGCACTCCTACCACTTGAATAAAATGTTTACTTTTTTATGAAATATGAGCTCATGGTCGCCAAACTACATTGAGCCTTTTAAGTTATTTTATAAAATTTGATTGATATATGTGTTTTGTATCAATAAATCAACTTTTTTTATATAGCTTTGATTATGTTAAATGATATGCCTAAACAAAGAATATGTTTTGCTATTGTGATTAATTCTATGATGCATTGATAACATACTTATGATCTAACTTCATTCATTTTCTTAATCTTTTCCTTGAGAGTAATTTTCTTCTTTTCATTTACCTTCTCAAACTCTCATGGGGTACAGGGAACAACACTTTTCTGTTCAGGACCCCCTACTACGGCAGCTGTCACGCTCTATCAAGTATTCCACCTTTATTAGTTCATTCACAAATTACATGCATGTTTTCCATCTATAAAGGTTAATTAGAAACAAATTGCCTGAAGTGCAAAATCATTTTGCAATTACAAAGCCGTACAAGTCATAAAATCACAGGATTTGCCACCACAAAGTGTCTTTTGGAGTTTACAAAGTGTAGTCTGCAAGTCAGAAATTACTTTCCGATTTGTAACATACCTTTTGCATCCCCTTCTGGACTTCCCCATAGGAGGCGTGTAAAACTGATGTAGCCCTTCTATTGCGAAATGGAATGGTATGTATCAGTGGTTTGCGACCGCAGTTGTAGTCACAAACCTTTGATGAGTTAGTGACTCTCCCTCTTCCGATATAGAGGTGGTAACTGATCCGCAAAGGGTAAATGGCCCCTATTGGAATAGTTGATCTATGAGATAGTTCTGCTTCCCAACCTGAGATCCACTACATCCATCCCTTGTCATTCATTCCAAATGAACAGGGCTTTAAAGCAGCCAGTGTTTCTTTAAGAGACATGGGATGCTAACAGGGGGTCACTAAAAGCCTTATGCCTAATAAAGGTTCATTAGACAGAAGGTTGTGTGACCACTTATGACTCTACATTTTACAAAGTGATTGATTACCACCTCAATCATACTACAAAATGAAGTCTAGGGCACAAACCATTCGGTCTGCAATATGCATATGCTTGTTTTGTGATTTGGGCTACATACATCGGTCTCCAAATTACTATGATGGGTTGTTAGACCTGACAGCCTTAGGGTGGTCTTTCCCCCAATGTTTTCCTTTCCCCTCTACTTTCCTGACCGTGTTTCTGCTTGCATTAGGACTCTGTGCACTTTACCACTGCTGACCAGTTCTAAAGTTCTTGTGGTCTCTCCCCTAAACATGGTAATATTGGGTATTCCCAAACATGGTTCACATGCTCTCTGTGTCCCTGAAACCAAGCTGTACCCAGGCCCATAACTAGGGTAAAACAAGCCCTGGGTTGCTTGTGTTCCAATTCAGGGAGGACTTGGTTGGGCAGTTTGGGTTGGACTGTTCCCATAAGGAACAGGGTTGGCTGATTTGCATATGGCTGGGTCAGAACTGAGGTGGCAGATTGAGCAAAAGAATGATAGATTGGAGTGCTACCCTGAGCGATTGCCAGTGGTCATAATTAATGCAAGCAGCCACTGATTACCTTTTGTATATTTCAGTATCGTTTCATCCCCAATTGACATTTTTAATTTGCTCATAAGACCCCAATAAAGTTGTATTCCTGTACCCAGGGCCTGTAAATTAAATGGTACAGCCGGGCCTGCAGGACTAATTGTGCCACCCACTTAAGGAGCCTTTTAACCAAGCTTCAGGCCTGCCATTGCAGAGCCTGCGTGTGCAGTTTACACTGTCATGTTGACCAGGCAAAATAAACTGTTTGCCAGGCTCAAACCTTCCCTTTTTATACATATACGTCACACCCTGTACAACCCAGAGGACATGGTGCACTGTATTTAGAAGGTAGGACATCTACTTTTAAGCTTTGCATTGCCTGGTAGTGAAAAACGTTCAAAGTTGTCTTTACTACTGCTAGGCCTATATCTTCTGTAGGATAACTTTGAGGTTACCCTATTACATTTATAAGAGTAACTGCCAAGTTATACCTGATTCAAGTTTGGTGTCTCTGGAATGACAATTACAAATCTAAACTTATGGTGAAGTCAGATTTTAAATTGCAATTACAAAAATGCCACTTTTAGAAGGTTTAAGTAAAAAATGGAGGCATTCCCAAAGGGGCAAGGATAGGGCAGGGCCGTTTTAAGAATGCAAGCAAAAAAAGATTCCACCTATACCTCGATTTTTCAACAGGCAATAGTGATTTCTGCTCTGAAGACAAACACCTTTATGTTTATCCCGGTATTTTTATTTTACCATTTTCTTTTTTGAAAATTATATTATTATTTTTATATTCTCAAAGGAAGAATGAAAAATGGTCAATTCATATCCATATAGACAAACATTTCAAAAAACATTTTCAATATACAAAAAAAATTAATTGTGCTCTACAAAAGACATCACAAAATGTTGCTTTACATCTGTGACAACAAACAACAAACAACTAACATCAATAAATCATCTAACATGTACAAATGTCCCTTTGTTTATCAATAAAGTTTATACAAAAATAGGAATTCAATCCTGATTTTGATAGTGGGATTTAACCACAAATCCTTGAAGTTTTCAAGAAGTATATCTCTAGAAATATTCTGACACGTTTTGAGTTCAGATATCTCAATTCACTGGACTCTCATCAGGGCTTTCACATTTATATCTGGAAAAGATATATGTGACATCAGGAAAATGTTTTAGGCTATACCTCTCTTTATTTGACTAACTACGATTATTTTGTTTTTAGCCATCATGCCTGAGTGTTATAGTTTTAATCACCCAGGGGCCAGTTGGCAGTTCAAAAACAATATATTTTACGATTGGAAGACCTTGTTTCTCTAGAGGCAACAGTACACAATATTTAGTATCTGTAGCCTTCCAACACCCCACCTGGACTCCGCCATCTGTGAATCCACCGTGCAAAGTGGTGCCACAACAGTGTTGAGGACCTTTAAAGTGGGACTAATTTGCTTGCCAGAAGAACCAATGCCTCTTCTCTGCTAAGCAACACATCCCTGAGCAGAACCAATGCATCAACGCTGCTTCGAGGATTGGACCCATTGCAAAAGATATTCTGCAACTGGAATGTAAGGTGTTTGGTTCAGCAGGCCTAACTTGAGTCCCAGTAGTCCCAGTAGCCAACCCCCACTCCATCATGGTCGTCCTGAACTTGAGACTTTGTCCAGGTCTTGTGCGACCCGATGTCCCCAATAGTGATTTTTGCTTCATGGCTCTATTTTACTTCAAAATTTTGTGTTCAACATCTCCAGTTCTACTAATTGGATTTTTGTTGTGTTTGGACTTTTTTTTATTCATTAATGGCAGATCTATTATTCTAACCCGGTGTGGAATCTTTTTGTGTTTTTTTTTTACTATTTGAAGTGTTGCACTAATACTTTAGACATAGCCTTTAAAGTTAGGGCAGACTGCTTTGTGCCAAGCTACCAAAGGGTCAGCACAGGTTCCTTTAGAGTTGCCTGCCTCTTACTCTGACTAGGATTGTGATTGCTGCTTGACCAGGACTCATATCATAGTCAACCAACAACCCAATTTCTACTTTTAAAAATTGATGTTTTCCCTGGACAACTAAGACATACTGTTTTTTTTAATTTACTTATAGATAACTCTTTGATGTTATTGCTTTTACTTCTCCTTGAGGCTTTTGGTATTTCCTTCTGTATTAAGGAGATCCAAAAAATAACCCCTCCAAGCCCATTGTCAGAAAGGAAGAAGCTGTGAACCACTTTGAAAATGTTGATACCATATGGTTCCTTTATTTTGATCACTTGATATCAAAGGGGCATGTCTCATCCTGCTAGCAGGAACTGTACCTGTTGTCTAAAAATAATGTAGGGGCTCTTTCTTCTGTACACCCCCGATTTGCATCCTGATGAATCACATACTGTACAAATGTGTTTTTTTTTGGCTGAGGTGGGAGAAAACTCTACTCAAGCTACAACCACAATCATTATCATTAAAAGTCACTAAATTAACATGTGTTTAACCTTCTGGTAGCTTGGCACAAAAGCAGTCAGGCTTAGCTTAGAGGCACAGTGTAAAGTGTTTATGCAGCACACAAAAAGTAATAAAGTGAAAGCACAAAACAAGAAACAAGAAAAATCCCACCCAATAAAAAAAAATAGGGAACATTTTATTAAGTAAAATGACACAAAAACAGATGTAATCAAACCAGGAGAACTGGAGGCATAAATAAAAAAAATTGTGTGAAATCTAGCTTCCAAAACATCAAAACGTCAACTGTGGGTATCTGGTTGGGTGAGACCGGGGCAAAGTCAAACGTTAAGCCTAACTGCAATGGATTGGGAGTCAGTTACCAGGGGTGGATTGGGCCCAGTCTCAACTTACTTTCAGACATTTTGGAGAAAAGTCGAGGAGAATACGGAGTTCAGTGCAGCAAGGCAGCAGGCCATGTCCACGGTGGAGTTTCAGTGAAGCCATCGATGATGGGGGGAAAAGCTTCCAGCAGGAAAGCTCAATTTCAAGCCGAAGAGGGCATCATCTTTGATGAGGAGCCTGTCTCTGTCAAGCCCGGTGTAGATTTATTCATTGGGCTTAGACAACATTTTGGAAATCTTCCAGTGGGACTAAGCTGCAAGCCATAGCCGAAGAGGGCTCCACGAGGCCCGGTCCCATTGCTCAGATTCCCCGCTGAAGAGTATCTGCTGCTGCAGAGAAGGAAATAGTAGGAGCTACCACGAAGTCAGGCCAAACGGCAATGCGCCTTCGGTGGATCAGCTGGCAGGCAGGTTCCTGTCTTCTGTCGGGTCTTCTTGCCCCTTTTGGTCCAAAAAGATTTTGTCCCAACTTTTGGGATTAGGTGGGAGCAGCACATCTAACCCCATTTCCAAGGGTTCAGGACCTGGGGTCCCCACTTGGGGGCGGTTAGGACTCACTCCAGCAGAGGCCAGGTGCTGAGTTAAGGAGATGCCAGCCAAATAGCCCTTAGAGTCACTCTGGTAGCCTGGGTTCAAAAAGATGGTCCAGCTTACCTTCAAGCAGCAAGGCAGGACTTCAAGTAGAAAAGCAGGATTTCAAGCAGTAGGGCAGTCCTCTGGTAGCAGCAGGGGAGTCCTTTGGGAAAGAAGGCAAGCCTCAAGCAGCAGGGCAGTCCTCCGGGGTCCAAGGGAGTCCTTCTGAATAATTCCACAGGTCCAGGAGTGCACATAAGAGGATTTCTGGGATCCAATATTTATACCTTGTTCCAGCTTTTGATGTGGGGGGGCTTTTCTAGGCTGCCCTCAAATCTGGTCTGGAATATTTTCCCCCGCCAAGACTCCAAGAAGTCTGGGATTACAAGTCTAGTGTCAGGTTCCTTTTTGTGTGTTGGAGTCAAACACTTTGAAATGTAATTGGGTCAAGGAACAGCTCGGCACCCCATTATCTTAATAAAGGGCCTTCCTGTAAAACACATAGTGCCTTATTGTCTCACTGCCTGGCAAGAATACAAATAGCTCCACTGTAATCAGGTGTCGAAGCACACCCTGTTGGCACTCGGCCTTCGGGGTGGGACCCCGATGATGAAGCATGTCACCAACCAGGTTGGTGAGTGAGGGGTCTTCTAAAAGGACATGCTTTGTCCTGCTGAGGTTGGGCACACTGTGCTTCAAATGAGCCTTAAGCTCTAGGTACAGAGCCTCTTTCTGTTACGCTTTCAGGGGATACTCCTCCACTTGTTGTTTAAAAGAATGCAAATAGCCCAACAGCTAAGCTATTCAGTGCCATGTGAGTCAGGACATTGGCAGCAGGCACCAAAAGGTTTGGGCAAGAAAATGACACATTTCTAAAAGTGGCATTTTGGGAATTTTGACTTAAGATCTGACCTTACCAATAAGGAGGATTTTAGATTACAATTTATTTGAATCCAAACAAGACATTCCTATGTGCTCCCAATCAAAAGGTAAACCTTATTTAATGTAATGAGATACCCCAATGTTATCAAATGGGAGAGATAGGCCTCAAAGAAGTAAAAAAAACGAATGTAGGACTTTTTTACTACGAGGATATTTAAAAATAAAAACACATATCCTACTTGTTGAATACAATGCACCCTACCCTATGGGCCGGTTAGGGTCTACATTAGGGGTGACTTACAACAGGAAGGGTTAGGCCTGGCAAAAAGTTTACTTTGACAGAAAAAATGGCAGATATGAAACTGCACTTTTATGTTGAACTGGTAGACCTGAGACATGTTTTAAAGTACTACTTATGTGGGTGGCACAATGAGTGTTGCATTATCACTAGTAGCATTTATTGTACAGGTCCAGGCTATGTGTAGTACCAAATACTGAGTGATTATAAGCAAATCAATTACGCTAGTCAGGCTGTAAGCCAACTGTACCAAGTTTTAGGGAGAGAGCACAACTACTTTAGCACTGGTTAACAGTGATAAAGCGCAGAGGGTGCTAATACCAACACAAACGAAACTCAGAAAACAAGAGGGGTGAAGGCAAAAAAGTGTGTAGGTGACCCTGCAGAGAGGGCCAGATTCAACACATGTAAAATGCTATACTAGCATACATCAATACCACTGCAGACCAATGCCACACACATAAGAGATAAACATTATAGAGAAGAGCAGCTTGCCAACACACGTTCCTGAGAAGAAGTGCACGGTGGCTGATAGACATACTCAACAGGGAGATTGTGCAAAGAGAGACAAATTACATTCTTCGCCAGCTCATTTGGAAAAGGAGGAGGACATTTAGTCCCTACAGTGACTAGCAACCAGCAAATATTTTCGCTGTGAAGGGCTATAACTGTCCAGCGAAGAAAACTAATGTTCAGAATAAAATCATAAGCCTGCAAACTTGGGATAAGTTACAGATGATGTAAAATCCCACCTTTTTTTCATTTTTTATTTTTGAGATGTAGAAAGAAATGCACGAATTTCGTACATAGTGTAAGCTAGAGCATATTTAAAGAAACGTCTTTCAAAGAGTAAACACGATCACATGCTAAGCACTCACTTAATATTAGATTTACCCAAACAATAAATATACCAGAGATAAAAAAAGGAACATGATAATAATGTGATAACGATAGCAAAACAAAAAAACAAAAAAGAACACAGCAACACTGAGCGAGAGCGTGCCGTTTCAGTCCTCCGGCATTTTCTATATTTTCGAGAATCTCCTTACAGACCCAATGACTAAAGGTTCTCCATATGATTTAATCGTCTGCATTTTCATGATCCATTGACTCAAAGTATAAACTTCCCATGATTTCCAATTTGCGAATATCAGAGGCCTTGCTACCAGAGAGGAAATAAAAGGAAATTGATGTTGTCCTATTGACATCTCTGATTGCTGAGTCGCAATGCCAAAAAGAGCACCATAGGCATCGGAAGTCAATTTAAAATTCAATTTGGAGGGGCCACGGAGGGAGCGTTATTTCGCATGCAGTGCCCTCTTGCATGTGGGAGGAGTGTAAGAACGCACCGGGCAAAGAGCGGGCCCATCTGCACCCATCCACAGCCGGCCAAGGCTGGGCTGGGCCCACGCTCTTTGGCCTCAAATATGTAAAGGTATTCCTATTTGATTGATTACATTTTTTTTGTCTCTATTGTGAGAAGTTGGCCTGGTATATGATGCTCACTAGTTCTAGTGATCACCTTGTACCATGCCAAGCAACCCTTATGATGATTGGTTGTAAGTCAACCTTATAGACCAGCTATCCTAGTGGTAGCGTGGACAAAGCAGTCTTAGGCTAAACTCTGAAAGGCATGTGAAGCAAGCTGTTTTACCATATACAACCCCCTTGAATACCAAATGAAAGGACACCACACAGATATATATTGAAAATATATATATATTTATTAACTACAAATATCCCCCATACTCTTTATGAGCACAGAAGCACAAGCGTTAAAACAAAACACAGTTAAAATACACAAAAGTTGCACAATATGGATGAGGGCGGGTGGCCACTCAAACCATATATTAAGAAAGTGGTATAAGAGATACCAATTGAAAAGGAAGCAGGCCTAGGCCCTTGGGAATCGCTGGAGCTGATTGGGACCAGCAGTGACTAAGTCGGGAAAGGCCCGCGGGACTCGGGTGCAGTGTTTAAAGTGCACACATGTATTAGTATTCCAAATCGTATGACACCTTACTCGACATGTTTTGATAAAGCCAAACCAAAGTTAGTATATAACCACAAGGATTATAATGCACTTAAGAGTATATGGTATGGCAATATCCCGGAACAGCTAAGGGAGTTGTTCCCGTCACTGGAGACAGGCTCAGCTCATGCTAGAGCACCATCTCACATGAAACCACACACTCTGCCCCCAGGATTGCAGAGGTCTTCCATAGGAATGGCTTATAGGTTAACATGTGTCCAGTTAAGGTTAGATATAGGGATACTATATCTAAGCAAGAGGTGATTACACCAACTTACCCCAGCTGAGTGATCAGCCAGTTGTGTCAAAATATGGAGGCCAGGCCAGGGGTGGCACAATACATGCTGCAGCCCCTGGTAGGCCTTGGCTACACCTATGCCCTGGGTACCTATGGTACACTGTTACAGGGGCCTATAAGGTGAACCAGTTCCAATTGTGTATGCACCTAAGGTACATGGAGTCCATTTTAAGGAGAGAGCAATCAGCCTGGGGCCCTGAATAGCAGGATCCCAGGCCAACTATGTTAAAAACCAGCTAAACACCAGGCAAAAAGTTTGGGGGTAACCATAGTCAGATATCCACCTTCCTACACATCTATTGAAACTCTAATTGTTATAAAGAGGGAGAGTTAAGCAATGCCCTTCTGCCTACCAGCTGACTTCTATTGTTATTCTACATTGTTGCTATAGAGAAGAGGAAAGCACCTTCTGCACTGTTACCTCCCAATCCCCAACAAGCTGTTCTTCTATTGATCAGTTGCTGGAAAGGGCAGTGGGGTCATAAGTACGGAAAAAGCCTTCACTGAGAGAAGGTTGTCCATGAGCTCATGCATCAACTCAACTCCCTCCCAGTTATTTTGTCCAACTTTCCTGCCACTTCCTTAAGTCCCTTCTCCCCACAGGTGGGAGATTGTGCCTTTTAATGCTGGAGGGTATAAGGCGCTTGCCAAGGAGAAACAAAAATCAAGAGGGAACTTCAGTATAGTGTGTCTGATGCAGTCACACAGATAGACACATAGGTAGATAACGCAGCAATGCCATCCTGAGGGATCCCTATGTTCCAGTCTTCGGCTGCAATGGAGGCGGGCGGCTGCACCTTTATATGACACTGACCGAGAAGAGCAATTCATTGATGACTGTATGACAAAATTCAAGGCTGCGGTACTGAATGAGCTCTCCCTGATTCTAGCTCGTCTGGAAACTTTTGAAACCCAGCTCATGTCCTTTTTGGTGCAGCAACCTCTGTCAACGAGTGACCCCATAGAGGACATAGTGCCAAACAACTCCCCAATGAGAACCCTTCAATGCCGGCAGAGGTGGGTTTACCATCTAGAGCCCCTGCTAACCCTGCTCTTCCAATCCCACTGGCTGTCGAAGTATCTGCAGATGTTCCTGTGGTTAAGGCTTCAAACTCTGACTTGCTTCCTAATTAGACTATTTTAAATCTTCCCCCTGCCCTTTGTCCTTATGTTGTGGTTTTGACTGGAGAACTCCCTTTAAGGAAGAATTGCGAGCTTTCGTTTACGGAGCTGCACAACAAGGTGGTGGGATAGTTAGTGCGACAGAGGGACTTTCCTTTTGTCCTTTCTGACGATTTTGTTCACTCGAAGGTTTGGCTGAAGCGGTCCTGGCCCTATCGCAATTCATGGGGACTGTGTTATTATTAACTTTAAATCCCCATCCGTAGCTCAGGCTATATTCTGTGGGTACTTGAGTAGACCCATTTCCAAGAGCTCTAGAGGCCCTGTTCCACTTGAGTTTTCCTATAAGCCCCCTTTTTTTGCCCACATTTCTTTGTAATCCTTCGGTAATGGTGGTATGTGGGAGAAGGCTGAGGATACTTTGGGTATGAGACCAGCCCCGCTACTGCCTAGTCATTCTGCTACCTCTTCTGTTTCCACCAATGCTCACTTTAACGTACCTGTTTGGAACCAGTTTGATGTCTTATCTGAAGTTGATTGACTCTCACAATCTCTCACCGGAAGCCTGTCTATTGATGTGCCTATGGGGCAGAAAATACAGAGAAGGGGATAGATGGAGGGTCTGAAGGGCCCAGTTAGTCTTTTTCCCTAGTGGTTTGGAATGTGGCAGGGTTAAAAAATAAGATTATAAACCCAAAATGGTTGAACTTTTGATACATTTGATTTTGTTGATTTGCAAGAAACCTGGGTTATCATACCACTTTATTTCAGGGGATTTTCCTGCTACTCGTGCCCTGCTATACCACCTTCCCATGGGAGACTAAGGGCCCGATGTAGGTAAATGCCATTTACCGATTTTAAAATACCGAATCCTACCGATTCGGTATTTCAAAATCGGTAAATGGTATGTAGGTCCCAACATCTGGATTCGTTACCGAATCCTTAACAATTCTTTAATTACCGATTCGGTAAATACCGAATCGGTAATGCCCATTCATTCCTATGGGCTTTGAAGCCCATAGGAATGATTAGGCATTACCGATTCGGTATTTACCGAATCGGTAATTAAAGAATTCACAAGGGTGCAGGGGGTGTCACTTTGACACCCTCTGGCACCCCCAAAACAGGCACAGGTGCCATGTGGCAGGCATACCTGCCCTAAGGGCAGGTCTGCCTGTCACATGACATAGGTGTGCATGCACACATGTGCATGCACACCGGAATCGGTATTTTACCATGGATTTGTATTCCATGGTAAAATACTGATTCTGTAAGCCATGTGCAGAAGGTACATTGCCTACCTACATTGCATTTTCGGTAATTTTACTGAATCGGTAAATATTACCGAATCGGTAATTATTTTACCGATTCGGTACATATTACCGAATCGGTATATTTACCGATTCGGTAATGATACCGATTCGGTAAAATTACCGAAAATGTGCCCCTACATCTCGGTAGCCCTTTACCGATCAGAAACGGCCGAAAATCGGTATTTTCGGACGAATCGGATCGGTAAAGGGCTACCTACATCGGGCCCTTAGTGGTCCCTCTACATGGGGACATTTAAATAAAAGGGTGTCAACCATTGATTCAGGAAGTCCTGCATACCAGTCTCTGTTTGTTAAAGGTACTCTTATTTCTTTTTATTTTGTAAACGTTTATAAAAACAACTTCACAAACGCTTTTAGTTTTTTAATTGATGAGTTGTTTTGTTTTATAATGAGTCTGAAACCAATTGATTCTAGTGCTACACTCCAACCTAGATTTTTGTTATGTGGGTACATTAATGGTAAACGTGAGGATCAGTCTGAGGGGTTGGGTTTTACAGGTTCCGTAATGGAAGCAGGACCTCTGAACATCAGAGGGAGAGAACTGAGGTATGTGTTTGTCTGAATGATCTTGAGGATTTAATCAACTTTTTTCAAGATGAAGGACCAAGTAAACCTACTTTTTTGGGGGGAGGAGTTCATTACTGATATATATTTGCTCCTAGGCACTTCCTTCAGTGGTGCTCTAATAGTTCAATGATAGAGACTCAATTGGGGGGTTCATGACATATTGTCTTGTCTATAAAAGGGGCCCTCCTCTTGGGCAAGGACAAACTGTCCGTAGTATGTATGGAAATTATTTGAAATTTGAGAGGCGGGCTCAGATTGGTTTGTTTTTTGGAGAATTCCAGATTCACGCATGGTCTCCTTCTTAATAAAACATCTGTCAGTGTTTAAGGGGTGTTTGACAAAGAATCAGGAGAAGTCTTATCTGCTCGTTATCAACATTTATGCATATGCATAATGAACCATTTCCTAAAAACCATTGGCCTGCCCAGGACCGTGCTTGTTGGTTTAACGTGAAATCTTCAGCATCCAATCACCATTTAAGGAAGGCTCTTTTAGGGCACCCAAGAGATATTAGGGAAGGGGGGGTTTCGAGAGGGTAGGAATGTCTACAAATTGATTTTTTGTATAAAAGCGATTGGGAAAAGCTGGATCTGGCAGCTACACAGAATAATGGCAAAGTGTTCTGGGATATTGATAATAGGTTTTGCCAGTGGGATACCACACCTAAACAGCTTTTAGTTAGTAAAATAGCCAGCTTAGAGTGGGTCAAGCACTTTTCCACTATATATCAGGTGCCTGAGTTTAGGTTTCGAAATTATATGTTACTAGGGCCATTTCAGTCTTTCCTTTCAGAAGTGGAGGAAGCCATCAGCCAGTGCCCACGTTGTAAAGTCCCCAGGCCAGATGGAATTCCCATGGACCCACTTTTCTCACTACTTTGTTTAATAATTCTCTGTGTATCAGGGTTCCAAACTCTTGGGCCCTTTCAATAATCATCCCAATTTTTAAAAATAGGGACTGTGAGTCTCCCAAATGTTACGGGCAAACATCCCTCATTAATAGTACATTGAAGATCTTGGGTAGGGTAATTTTCAATTATGTACAGGCCTGGGTCAGTGATATTAATATATTTTTTGGAAAAACCAAAACAGGAGCGCCAGACCAGAGCTAATGTACCTCTATTTATATCCTTTGTAAACTTTACAGTTCCGCTGTTTCTTCAGCCTCTTCAGCCGCCCACAGTATTGTATAAAAAAGCTCAAGCAGGCAGGATGGCGCAATAGAGTCCCAAACACCAAATAAATAGAAAAGGGAAAAAAAAGAAAATGCACTGCAGTCTCTAGAGTTTTTCCTCCTTTCCTTTCCTTTTTCCTCCCGTCTTTCCCCCGGTACCTGGCTGAGGGGAGTGGAGCGTTATTCAGCGTGTGATGGCCATCTGTGCACAGGCTGCTCCGACTTCACCTGTCAGTCGCTAGCGGCGAGATTTCCTTGCCGATTTTCACCTTTTGCTGAAAAATTTGTTGCTTCACTTGGCAGCGAGCGCAAGAAGCTGCCTTGCCTCGCAGTGACTGGTGAGCATTCGCGGGTCTCTCATCCCCGATGCTGCTCATATTCTCAGTGTCCTCTACTCTCCGCCATTACCGCACTGCATCGTCTCCATAGTGGTCTTTTCTTTTTTTTGGGCTGGATGTGAAGGTTGTTATACATAATTTATTGACCATTTGCATACCATCACAGCAGGGTGGTATTTGGAACTTTTCTTGGTCATTTCCTTGGGACATTTGATGTTGCCATTGATATACGGGTGAGCAGCTGGGGAAAAGTCAAAAGGCCCAAAGCAGGATGGGAAGACATTTAAGACAAGTGAATGCAGTGGCAGCTGCGATAGGATTGGAAGGGAAAAAACACAAAACATTAGCCCCGGCGAAAGCTGCAGGTGCCTTAAATCTCTCCGGATCAATTTCAAGCTCAGAGAGCGCCATGGAAGAGATGATGGAGCCTCAAGAAGTACAAAGGGAGTGGGATGTGGGCCAAGGAACCAACGGATTACAGGATGGAGTGTAAGAGGGACCTAGTGAATCTCCCACACTAGTTAGTAACAAGGCTGAGGCAAGAAACAGCAAAGACTTTCCGCTATTCTAAGCTTATAAAGTCCCCCGCAATTCCTTCTCCTTCACTGGCAACTGCAGTTCCTCCTGCTACACCAGATGAGGCTGTAACAATTGATTTCCTTGCAAGGCTGCATATCTTTCCACCCGCAGAGGTTTTGCCTACAGCCCAGACCATATCTGCCACAGCTGTTCAAAGGAAAAAGAATATACCATCCTTCCCTGTAAAAAAGCTTGCCGGGGGAGATCTGCCATTTCAATCTCTTGTGGCAATAAACAGCCCAGAACAACAGTTATACAGTTATACAGCAAATACCGGATCAGGCAGTTCTATGCCGGGAGAAGAGCCAGGTTCCTCTAAACCAGTCGAGCAAGAATGGGAATAAAAACTCGCAAGAGCAATTGCAAGATAAACCGGATTTGCCATCCCCTATGGCCAACTCACAGCTGATGGAAGTGAAAGAGTTGCTCAATTTGATACTGGAGGAGATCTGGGAAATGAAAAAGTCCCAGGCACAGGAGATAGCTGTTCTCCACCCCAGACTCAAAAATATCGAGGAATCAATCTCTCGCACTCCTGTAAGGCTTGAGGAAGCGGAGTCAAGAATAGCTCAATTGGAAGATCAGATGAGCTCTACAATACAGAAGATCAATGAGGTGACAGTGGAAAAGATCGCCCTAGAATCTAAAGTAGAGGAGCTGGAAAATCACTCAAATCTGCGCATTATGGGAGTGCCTGAATGGAAAGATGGCACCAACACCCTTGGGTGACTTGAAACATTTATTAAACAAAAAGTGCTCCCTGACTTTGTGGGGGAATCTTACAGTAACCAGGGCCCATCGGGTCCCGGCACACCCGATTCTGAATTCCAAATATCCTCGTACAATTTTAATACATTTTGCCGTTTATAGAATCAAAGAAGATGTGTTAACTAAAGCAATTCAGCAGAAACAAATTTCCATCAACGAGGGTTCCAAATGTCGGATCTTCTCAGACATGTCAGCAATGGCAGCCCATAGACGCAAGGAATTTGTCAAGCTTTTGCTCTTATTTAAAGCACAAGGGGCTCAGACGTCCATTGCTCAACAATCCAAGGTAAGGGCAAATTTCATATGCTCCCACGGGTTGAAGAAGCTCAGGAATTGCTGAGAGATATTTCTACTGCGAGATTAAATTGTTTTGGCTAGATACACAAATATGTTTAATAGTACAGCTCTTATCCACGGGTCCTTTTCTGGTTTGGGGGGTAGGGGGTGCTAACCTAGGGTGCAGGACAGGGCACCCCATTAGTGGAAAGGGGGAAATGTGGTTTGTGGGACCTAAGGAGACCACATTAGGGAGGGGGAAAGGGCCCGGGGGGGTGAAAGCAGTTGAAAAATGATCAGTAGCAGGGCTTTGATTGGAATAAGGGGCAGGAGCATGCAAAGATGTGTTGTAGTTGGCATGGCTTATAGACATAGGTTTATTAATGATGAGTAAATGTAGCATTCTTTCGCTCAACGTCAATGGAATTTTGAACAAACAAAAATATGGAGCCCAAATTAGATGGCTAGATTCCAGTGTACCCCAAGTACTATTTTTACAGGAGACACATTTAAAACCTAACTCCCCTACAATATTTCTCCCAAGAATGTACTCACATGCCTTTTTTGCGTCTGCGGGAGTGGCTAAGTGAGGAATAGCAATTTATTTCTGTAGGGGTCTCCTATGGGAATTTGTCCAAGTGAAGAGAGATCCTCAGGGGAGATGGATATGGGTGGAGGTTAAATTGAATGGTAGGATTTTACATTTCATCAACTACTACGGCCCAATTGTGGATGACACTACTGCCTTATGTAAAATTAATCAATTATTAAGGGGGTAGCTGGGAAATTAATTATAGGAGGGGATTTTAATTTTATTCAGGACTTAAAGAAATATACCTCGAATAAAAGTAAAACAGAGCTTAAACCAAAAACTAAAAAGATGATTAAGGCTTTAAAGCAGGAGCATATTCTCATGGATCCTTGGCGTGTTCCCAATCCATCAAAATTGGAATTCTCATGCTATTCAAATCAATTTCATACGGCCTCTCAAATTCATTTCTTTTTAATATCACAATCCCTGGGCTGTACAACCTTTTATATAGATATTAATCCATTTTCCAACCATTCTCTCATTAAACTGAGTATAGAAATTGGGGTGAATAAGAGGCCAATATCCAGGTAGCAGATGGATCAGCTCCTTTTGCAGGACCATCAATGGGTGGCAGATACAAAAGATTGGATCGTCAAATTTTTTAAGATCAACATGAATACGGCAGAAATGTTCTCAATTTGGGGGGTGTTCAAGGCTGCCCTTCGTGGCGAATGATTGACTCCTCTGTTAAATCAAGAAAAGAGAAAATTCTTAAACTCCAGCAAGCCGTAGTAAAAGCAACAAAAATAAGATATGCACCATTTGTGGGTACAGGGGACCCTACAGCAAAGCTAGATAGGGCCAAATATGAGTTAAAAGAGTTTTTTACTCTGGAAAAGATTGCTAGCTCTAGAACCTATTTACAGCGTGTATACGAGGAGAGTCAGCTGGTTGGCAAGCTGCTCGCTGGTAGCGTGAAAACTAAACAGGAGGCATCCATCATTACAGAAATTACAGACTCCAAAACTAGATTGATGTAACAGGCAAAGAAGAGATAGCTCAAGTTTTTTTAGATCATTACTCCCAGTTATATACAACTAGATATAAAGCTGGAGCAAGTCAAATCAGCAATTATTATGATGGAGTCGAGCTTCCTCCTCTTTCAGGGACTAGGGCGGAACTGCTCCTGCTAGACATCTCTGAAGAAGAGATTATAGGTGTTATTAAGTCTATTCCAGGAGCCAAAGCCTGCGGTGCTGACCGCCTTCCAATAGAGTTTTTAAAACTTTCTCAAAAGAACCGACCCCGTTTTTGGTAAATCTTTTTAACAACATCACCCAAGGAGGCTGTGTTCCCCCATGTTTTAAGGAATCTATGTTGGTTAGTTTTGTTAAAAATGGTAAAAATGGTAAAGATATTAACTCATATAGGCCTATTACTCTTCTTAATGCGGATTTTAAAATACTAATGAAAATCTGGGCTCAACGCTTTACGCATATTGCCCAGGAGCCTATTCACTGTGACCAAACTGGGTTTGTTGCGGGGAGGTACATGTCTGCAAATACTCGATTTTTAATTCAAGCACTTGATTATGTAACAAACAATAAAATATGCAAACACAACAGGTGATGGACCAAATGTGGAAAAAACAATAAAATACCCATTCTCATTACCATGGTTGATGCTGAAAAAGCATTTGACCTGGTCAATTGGGATGCACTTTTTTTTGTTTTAGGTAAATTTGGTATTCCGGCTCAAGTGTTGAAAATGTTTAAAATATCTACAAAGGTGCTCAAGCCCGGGTGATAGTTAACAGAGATGTAGAAGGGACAGTGGAAATAAACTGCGGTACTAGACAAGAAGGTCCGATGTCCCCTCATTTGTTTACTTTTTTCATTGAACCCCTCGCTGTAAGAATTAGTGGAAATCCCCTTATCAGAGCTCCATGCGAATGGATGCCAAAGTAAAAATTACTTGCAGACGACATAATAATGTACCTCTGCCCGGAAAAACAGATCGTGGAAGAAGCCTTTTTAGAATTTAGAAAATTTGAATTAATAGGAGGCTATAAGATAAACCAAAAGAAAAAGGAGATGTTAATATTTAACTCAAAATGGTGACTGCTTACCTATGATTTTAAGAACTCAGGCTCTGAAAGATGAGCCAATCAATTAGATACTTGGGTATCAGCGTCTCATGCCACATAGATCAATTATTCAAACTGAATTATATAGCTGGGCGAATTAAAATTAAAATCTTATTAGATAAATGGTCACTTCTGCCTTTGACATTGATAGGGCGTGTCACACTCCTAAAAATGTCAATTCTTCCTTTATTCATATTTTTGTTTGTTAGTGTACCCTTAAAAATTAATGCTAAACATTTTAAGGAAATCGACTCTATGTTTAGGGAATTTGTTTGGAACAAAAAAGCGTGTAGGGTTAAATTGCCCATTCTACAATTAGAAACAAATCTGGGGGGCTTTGCTCTACCAAACATTGGAACATACTACGAGGCTGCGTTATTAGATTTCACGGCACGCCTAGTGGAACCTAATGACCAGATGGACACATATTTTTTTTAATGATTTTTGAGTCCAACACACAAATCCCAGTATTTCTAAAAACATGTAAACTACCAAAAAATCAGGCTGTAAGATTGTTTGCGACTACTCCGACCGACTTTAGTTGTTGTTCAAATAAGCAAATGTTTCCGGATTTGCCTTTTTGAAATTGGAGGAATGTAAGGGGATTGGCCTGCATATTCATTCAAGCCATGTTAAGAGATGGAAAGATACTGGCTTTGAGAATCTGGACCAGTTTCTCATCGGTAATAAAGTGATTCCCTGAGAAGGAGTACTATGTAGGGTAGGGAACCGAATTAAGCCAGGGTTCCTGGAATATATGCAGATCACAAACTTTATTAAAAAATATATATTCCCTTAAGCAGAGCTCCAACTCTCCTGGCTAATGCATTATTTAAAGTAAAATTGAAGGGAGTGGGAAATTGGTATTCCTTACTTATGAAGCACAAGGCACTTCCCTTGATTGATGAATTTTTGGGTAAAATACCTCGGGAGATGAATTGTTCTTTTTCTCATCAGGAATGCAGGCTATAGCCCATTTAGGAAGCAAGGCTCTAAGAGCAGCACATTTTAAAAGGATGGCCTTTTTGTCACGATGGCTGGCTTATTATACTCCGAAAAAGATAAATAAATGTTATCCGGAAGTAAATATTAAATTCTTTCGATGCCTCTCCCAAGGCGAGGGAGACTGCCTTCATAGATTTTTTACATTCCCCAAGCTTGAGACCATTTGGAAAAATTATTTTCTAGCAATGAGCCAGTCAATTAAAAAAAAAGATTAACCCCAAGACATGAGTGGCTCTCTTTGCTCTCTAAAGCTAACTCAGATTTGGCTAGAGCTGAAGAGACTTATATATCAATCTGTTCTACAGTAGCACGCTCACTAATTCTCCAAAATTGGAGGTCGGAAGAGATGCCATTTTACCTAAAATGGGTAAATAAAATGGCAAGAATAAGGAGATTTGAGGAAGAATATGCTAAATGGGTTGGTGCAACAAAAAGGTTTGCAGGGGTTTGGAAGCTTTTTGACAACTTGGCTGTATTACAGAAATTCTAGCTCTTTAGCACGTTTGCACTTTAGAAAACTAAGCACTTTAATGTATTGCACGTGAAATCCCAAAAAGGGGGGACAAATAAAAAGTTTTGTACTGTAGTAATAATGCCAAGATCTGGTTAATGAAAAAAGCTATCGATGAACCAACTGATTTACTTGTATTCTTGATGATCACCTGGCACTAGTCACTTTAGGTAGTTTTAGATGTGAAAGAGGTAATTAATTGCTATTTTGATGTTTATGAACATAGGGTGTTCAGGACTCTTTGTTTTATTTCTTTTGAGGATGTGTATATCTTGGTCTGATGAGTTCCAGTTTTTAATTGTATATTTGAAATAGGTGTAAGTGTATATATGATATATTTATTTATTTTATTTTATTTAATGAATTTTTATAAAGCGCAGACTTTACTCGAAGGTGTCAGAGCACTGTACAATAGAACCAGTTACGTTACATGAGAGAACTATTACAAAAATGGAACAAACAAAAATAGCAGGCCATAGAATCAAAACAACACTGGCAAAAGGAACACAATATCAAACACAGCAAGCGCAGGATGTACAAACAAAAATATAAATATATATGACAAATTTACAATGACTAAAAAACTTCCTAGTGGGGTCTGTGAAGGAGGGAATTAGTTCTTAAAGTGTCTTTGGAATAGAAGAGATTTGAGGTCCGCTTTGAAGATCTGGATAGAGGTGATGGCACTGAGCAAAGGAGGAAGCGAGTTCCAGATTCTCACCACATTACCTGAGAACGATTGCGCCATACATTTTTCCTTTTTGAAGGAGGGCAGTTCAAGCAGGAACTTTTCCGCATTCAGTAAGGTCTTGAGCCTCCAGACAATTTCAGTTTACTCGCCAGATAGCGAGGGGAAGAAGAGTGCAAAGCTTGGTGGGTGATACACGCCGTTTTGTAAATAGCTCTAGCCTTGATGGGAAGCTATCGAGAGAAGACAGGATAGGAGTGATATGATCATTTCGTTTGGACCATGAAATGAAGTGGGCTGCTGAATGGAGGATTGCTCCCTGATGATCAATATTACGTTATTTTTTGGTTCTCTGCTCTGCTCAATAAAAATTAATTAAAAAAATAATTATAATTTTTTTTTTTGTTTTTTAAACTGTCTTTATTTGCATTTTAACAAATATGACTGTATACAAATCATTGCATGATTGGACATTTGCATATTTGTTTAGTCACCATATGGTCTACATACTACTGGTGACAATTCCAGTCCCACATATGGCAAATATTTATAGTTCAACAAATACACAAGTAATGCAAAAGACATCAGTATCACATACCTATAACAAACTTTCTATTCGAGGAACAAATACTTCTGCAATAACCCCCCACTCATTCCTACCCCTCTAGGCTTCCATCTGGACATCAGCCAACAGATATACAATCAGAAAAGTGATGGATGCTCAACCAGTGTGATCGTACATCTTGGGGGATAACGCCAATGTTGTGGGGGATTTCAGGAAACCTGGGTGGCCAGGGCTCATTGCTTGGAAACACTTTCCAGTTTTAGGAATTGTCAATCCTAGTTTAATGAAATAGGTGGTTAATCAATTGTGGCGTCCTCTACTGGACCAGCTAATGTGTGTATAATCATCCCCCAAGAGAGTTAATCATTTGCCAACTTTTCACCCCTTCTCATCTGCTACATGTGGGCCTCTTCCTCACTTTACCATTCCAGAAAATCATTTCCACAGGCCCGTGTTGTATGGAGTCTGGTACTCAACTATTGTATTGCAATATGTCTCCTGACCACTACCAGGCCTAGTATCGCAAACTGTCTGCTTAATTTCTTTTTGGGATTCTTAGGGTTCAGGCCCAGGAGATAGTGTTTGATATTATTGGGGATTTCCCATCCGAAGATGGATTTAATGTGGGACAACACCTCTACCCAGTACAGCGTGATAGCCGCGCCACGCCACACAACATGAAAAATATCTGAATTGACGCAACCACACCTAGCGCATTTAGAAGACCTATCCGAGTACATAGCAGGTAGTCTCCTTGTGGACCAGATAGGTGAGGTGTACGTAATTATATTGTATTTGTTTAAACCAAGTGTTTGGTCTCATGAATTTTGGTCCATTCCCTAGAAGTCTGTGGTTCCTTGCAGGCTTGTTGCCAGGTCTCCTGCAGCCGTAGCGGGGCTACTTGTCGATCTGACTGGAGTGCCCGATATTGTGTGTTATGTGTCTAGGGCATTCAGTTTTGGAGAGTATGGTAACAATGATTTGTGTGAGCTCTAATAGCTCAGGAAATGACAGCCATAGCTGCCTAACAGTGGCTGCCATCTTGGCATACTGTTGAAATTGCCCTTGTCCAAGCCATACCGGATGAAAGGCATACTGTATGGTTATAAAATGGCCCCCTATGTAGAGGTCAGAGAGCATAACACAACTGTCCTCTTTCCATGTATCTATCGACATAGCCTGGGCAATCTGAGCAAAGGGACGCACAATCCATAAATCTACGTCCAGGGTGTAGGGCGCTTGCAGTAGCAGCAGTCAAACAGTACGTTCCCAAAGTAGATAAAGCAGTCAGATCACATGGGGCAGTAAATCAGGGATATTTCTGCCTCTTATCAGCATCACACTCAATTGGTGCCCATCATGTATTACTGCTAGGAGAGATCTCTGACAGTTATCATCATCATCAAATCAGTGGATGGTATGCTCAAGGTGGGCTGCTAAGTAGTACAGCTATAGGTCTGGGACCTCCATACTGCCCTTTCCCCATTCCCATTTAAGAGTAGCCAAACCAATCTTACACCTTTTCCCTGCCCATGAGAGTTGTTTCAATAGGCCATTCTGCTCCTTAAAGACCCGGCCCAAAAGCCTCGTACATGGCTTCCTGCAGAAATTACAAGCATCTGGGCAACACTATCATTTTGATAAGTGCTATTTTACTCACAAGGGGCAGCTTCAGTGAGTTCCAGAACTCCATGAAAGGATGAAGATTACGTATGACACTCCCCAAATTTAGATTGTGGGCCTTATGCACCCTGTGTGACATAGATACTCAATTATATGACAATATTACTTTTCCACAGTATATCCGTCTCTGGCAACTGTGTAGTGGTACTCTCACCAGCAAACCATTCAGAAACAGTGCTGACCTATTATTGTTAATGCACAAGTCTGAATATTCACAGAATTTATGCATGACATTTAATAAACTTGTAATCAAAATATTGGGTTGACGCAGGTAGAGCACTGCATCGTAATATGTATACCCCATTTATGAAGTTAATTTCTGAGGCAGCACACCAGAGATTCCTTTGTCAGAGCAAAGGTTAAGGGTGACAATGAGCACCCCTGCCTTGTGCTGTGCCACAGTAGAATCTCCACATAAATATATTGGCCATTGCTCACTTTTGTGATTGGGCTCTCATGCAACTGAAGCAATTTTATATAATTGCGACCTCGTACTGCCGAATCCAATACCAGTCAGACATAGCCCTAGCTGAGTGAATCAAATGCCTTCACTATGTTTAAAAAGGCGAGGCTACAGAGGTTATCCACTAACTGGGGTGCAGGGAGGTCATGTGCTATGCGACAGAGGTTGCATAAGGTGTTATGGCGCGGTATGAAGCCTGACAGAACAGTGTGTATCAATCATGGCAGGTAGAGTAGTAACCACGTCCCCAGTGTGTGACTGAGAATTTTTTGATCGCCATTCAGCATAGATAGCGGTCGGGACCAGCCCGCTCCCATAGGACCCTTTCCAGGTTTTGAGATCAGTACAACAAGGGTTTCCATTATAATGTCAGGCAGGACCCCTTTCTGCCATGCCTCCATATACATTGGCAAGAGTCAATCTATCAAGTTCCCAGAGTAGGCCTTGTAGCACTTACATGATAGACCATCACCCCCAGTTTTTAGAGGTTTCACAGCACCTAAAAGTTCTTGTTTGTTCAATGGTGCCCCTGGATACTAAATATCCTCAGGTGCAAGATGTGGCATGTGTAGACCCTGCAAATAATTTGGGAGGGTATGGATATCAGTACAATGTGGCATTGCATACACTCTGTGCAAGTGATCCTCAAAGACTCTATTGTCTCCTGGGTGGTTACTATGTGTCTTGTATGATCCTTCAGTGTCAATATAGGTTGTGTCAAGGTCTCTGACCATATGAGGTGAGGCAAAAGACGGCCCACCCTATCACATTCCATATAAACCCTATGTTTATCTGCCTGATCCCACAGAGTGCACACCAGATGTTGCTGCCTATCCGATTCTGCCCAGACTTCGGGGTTGACAGGGATTGTTCGTTCTGAAGTTCTCACTATATGTTCTCCCTGCATCAAGTCCATCTCCACTGTGTGCCATATGCCCATAGTCATAGTCAGACACACTCCTCTAATAACCACCTTCATTGCATCCTACTCTAAAGCCCTACTTCCCACACAGTCTCAAAATAAATATCTATAGCCTCTATTAACGTGTTGAGGCAAACTGAGTCTATTAGGGCCTCTACTCTCAGTCGCCATAGTGGTATCTTGGGAGGTGTACAAAGCAGTGAGTAAGGTAACAATAAGGAGGAATGATCAGATATGTTATGTCCCAAATAGATTTTATCTACTACATGCTGTGAAGCAGTGGATTGAATTAAAAAGAAATCCAACCTGCTTTGTGTTTGTGTCGCCGGGGTGTAACATGAGAATTCACGTGTATGCAGGTGTTATGCCCACCTTATATCCATCAGTCCCATCCTATTGACAATATCATCTTGTCCCCATGTCAGTGTGGCTTTCATCCAGGATTAGGTACAGTGGAACTGTGCCTGAACCTGTACTTGAATATGGGTAAATACAACACCTCCAGCTTCTGCCTACTGTACCTAGCCTTTATAGGTTTATCCACAAGTTATGGCTGATTTTGATGGATTTGTGAGTGGAAGTTCCCCGGGGAAACCTTTGCATATGTTACATGAGCACTTATGGCTGAGCAGGGAAAACTTCTGATGCTTTTTCTGTAGTCAGTAGGATGCGTTAAGGCATCTGTGCTTTTTATTATCTTCACTCATCCCGGCATTACTATACACTGACGACGCTGTTTTAATGGCAAGGACAAATTTTGTAGAGTCCTTTGTCTCATTCACGGATAGCATAAACATGTAAATACATTAGGGGAAATCCTATATAATGGCATGTCATCCAGGCAGGAGAAATGTGCTGTCCCTAAGGATTAAAGACCAGTCTTTGAGCTCTGTGAAGCATTTTAGTTACCTTGGTGTTACCTTTAACTCAACAGGCTCGTGGCAACCCCAGGTTAATGCAGCTTGTGCAAAACTATGCAGGGCTGCTGGATCTCTAGTAAATCTCATTTAGACGGTAGCTAGTGGCCTCCCCCCCTTATATCAAGATTAAGACTCCCAGATTTCAGTTTTTACTGATTTGTACAGATAAATACAGACAGAAAACCATCTGCCTCCTGTCTGACTTTATTTTCAAGAGAGGAAAAATACCACAAATTGTGCTTCGGTGACTAACTCTACATGCTGTCCTTCATGAATTCCAGGCCAACAGGTGAACAGATAAACAGCATGGGGAGTTAAAAGACAGGAGCAGATATTCTTAAGTGCAGGGATATGTTAACATACGTTTGAATATAATGCTAATATCGACCCCTCGCTATAGTTTTTTTTTATATTAGGCTGCTTAATTTTCTAAAATGTGACAGCCATCAAAGTATAATTGCATGTTTTACTGTTAAATAAATTAGGATATATACCATTTTATGACTCCATTTATTCTCAAAACACAAAATAAATGTGCTTTAAATACCAATAAGATCACCAAGAAATAAATATGGATAAATACAGATGGAAATGTTGAATAGAAAAAACTCCATAAAACCGGGTGCCCTGATCAAAATCTATAACCTGCAGTGTGTTCCACAGCCAAATTTGGAGCTGGGGTATGGGGGTTTCACAGTGCTTCCCCCATACAGGTAGATGTAAATAGAACTTGTAGGAAGCTCCTGAATCTTCTGCTGACTAGCTACCATTTTATCTTGCACCTGGAATCAGATTTGATATATGTTTCTGACTTAGTAAAGTTGGCTCCGCTCCTGCTCTGGGGTAGCGTGTGGTCAAACGACAAAGTACACTGTAATAGAAACGTTATTTCAGATTGTCTCAGTTTAGGGGATTTTTAATCCCATGGGTGAAATATGTCAGTAAGCCCTTTACTGACATCGATCTACCTGAAATGTTCATACCTGATAAGAGGCTGGTAAAGTCCTGTCTTGAAGAGTTCCGTCCCTTCCAAAGAATGGAGGAGGTTCTTAGCAAGCACTCTATTCACTATTATCTTGTATTTTAAGCAGCAGGAGAGATGGCATTTTATTTATCTTTGGAACACTCATGATGGGAGAGGTCTCTTCTTTTTTAGATGTAGGGCAGGCACTATTTGGCGTCTTTTGTGTTTTTCTGAAGGGGCAACAATCTGGGGCAGTAGTATATCGGCCTGTCCTAGTGATGGGTCGGCTGAGCAATCTTTGTTGCATTTTATGTATTTTTTGTAAATTTTATTGACGATTGTTTTTAATTCTGTCTAAAACATATTCTGAAACCACTTGCCTTCAAGAAATGCATAGATTCCATAAAGTATCTTCAGTTATTAACAATGCTAATGTTTGCCATGGTGTTTGTTGTTTTCTAAAAATGTCAATGAGCAGTAGGAATTAAGTAAATAATGGAAGATTATTCGCTTAGTATTACTTAATATTCATTTATTTGAAAACTTTTATAAAGCGTGAACAAGACCCAGACGGGTATGAGAGCGCTGTACAAAGAGGAAAACTGACGTATAGATACAGTATAAGTACAATACAAAAAAACAACATAAGAGGAACTTGAGGCATCAAGTAAATGGAGGTGCTAGGGGAAGAAGAGGTAGAAAGTGATCAAGCAGGTAAAAGCCTACCTAGATAGGGCTGAGCAGGTTCTTCATTGAGTTACTTCCATAGAACGATGAAATATGCTTTGAACCCCAAGTAAAAATGATTGTCAAGCACATATTTCAAACACAAAGTGAAAATAGTTGTCAAGCATACATTTCAACACACAAAGTAAAAATGATTGTCAAGCACGAGAGGTAAGTGTCTAGAAAATGACATAGAGGCTATTGCTGATAAAGTTCTTCCAACAGTAGCCATTTGACATGTTTTTTTTAATGAAATAGTCGAGGGGTTGGCTCTGAACTCTGTTGGAAGGGCATTCCAAATTCTTGGAGCCAGCCCTGAGAATGTGCGATTGTAAGTTCTTTTTTGTTGAATTTGATGGTTCCAATAGTAGGTTATTGGAGCTTCTTAAGTTTCGCCTGGATCCGGAGAGCTTGAATTTTTTTGCTAGGTAAATGAGGCTATTGAAATGTATACCTTTATGTGTCAGACAGGCTATCTGAAGCGGATCCTTGCTTAAATGGGAATCCAGTTAAGCTGGATTAAGTCAGGTGTAATATTATCATGCTTTCGTGAGCCTGTGATTAGCCTGGTCGAGGCGGCCAGAGTAGCTCTTAGTAGAGCTAACTTAGATTTAGGAAGCCCAGCTAGGGTCACCAATCAATATTCTACTCGTGAGATAACTAAGGATTGGACTGCTGACTGGATGTCCTCGGGAGGTAGGAAAGGTTTTAATTTTTCTCAGAGTGTTGAACTGATGATTGGCACTCATAATGGTTGCACTGATGTGACCTTGCATGTTTATAAATGTGTCCAGGGTGACACCTAAAGGGAAAACGGAGTGCAGTTGAGTACAGGGACCTGCTGCTTTTAGATTAGCGGTGGTGTTTCACTGCTGTGGTAATGTAATTTACAGCAGAGGTTTTTTTATTGTATGAAGATATGTTTTTATCTGAACTGTAATAATGTTTCAAGTCTTATGATCTTGCACAGAATTAAATCAGGCTTCTGTTCATCCTATAGCTAGAATTAGCTCTGTTGCTTGCCTCTGAAACTGCAAGGCAGATTATGGATTGAGGTAACACAGCAGCTAGACCTCAGTGCCGCATTTGACTCTATATTCCATAATATTTCAATTAAGTTGTTACATAGCAGTAGCATAAGTGACAATGTTCTGTTGTGAATGATCTCCTTACTGAGGGAAGGTACTTTTGAGGTGACACAAAAGCCATTTCAGTCATCCATTTGCTCCTTGCAGCAAGGAGTGCCCCAGGGATCATCACTGAGTCAAATGCTTGTTAATGTTTATGTCAGCCCTCTGTCTGAGGCCACCTAGCAGCATGGTTTTACCATTATTTCATATGCTGATGACACTCACTTTGTCATCACCTTGTCTCACAGCTATGAACAGGCGGCTTCCTTACTACATGTGTGTCCATCAGACATTGCTTCATGGATGGATAAACATGTAGTGGATACTTGTCTAAAGTTGAATACTGGAAAAACTGAGGTTCTGGTATTTGGTAAGCACCTCAACATCTGATTCAATGCATGGTGGCCAGATAATTTTGGCCCTTTACCATCTCCCAAGTCCATGGCAAAGAACCTTGGCATCTAGTTTGATGAGAACCTATCTTTCAATACCCAAATTACTGCCAATGCATGAAAGTGCTTAAGGATGTTGAGATCCTTGAAAAAGGTTTTCCATCTTCTTCTAGAGTCTGCCCAGAAAACAGTAATCCAGGCTCTGGTTATATCCCAATTGGACTACTGCAATGTTCTTTACTTGGGTGTCTCCCAAACATAATTGAATGAGCCTCAACGGGTGCAGAATGTGGCTGCTTGGACACTGCTTGGTCTTTCAAGAATAGCTTCTATCAGCACTGCACTAAAGAAGCTTCACTGGCTGCTAGTGAAAGGTGAATCACTTTAAAAGGCTCTGTGTTATTGATGTGTGACGCTGTCCAGTCAAGGCCTGGCCTTTTTGGTGTCTATTATGACCTCCTACGCTTCAACGTGAAATCTTAGGTTGGTCGCTGCAAATTGCCCATGTTTCCAAGATTTTCAATAAGTTAGAATTAGTGGTTGTGCTTTCAGTTATTTGGCCGCCAAAATCTGGAACTCATTACCGTTAGAACCTCGGCTTGCCCTCTCTGAGGGGATTTTAGGAAAAAAATGAAAACCTGGTTGTTTATATCCAGTTAGAACATTCTCTATGTGCAATTCTGGTAGCTGTAACTGGCATCCTAGTGATGGGACACTTCACTTGAAGTAGCCCTGCGCTTTATAAGTAGTTTTATTATTAATATTTATTATTATTGTATTTTATTCCTGTGATGAATTGTATAGAGTTCTTTTATGATTTTTACTTGAAATCGTATAAAGATATATTTAATTGAAGCAAATTGATAAAGCAAAATAGCAGTTTAGGGCTTATATGGGTGTAAGTGCTAAGCATGTGTTGCCACTGAATAATTGCATTATTTTGAAGTAAACATCTTATAACATACCAAGCCTTAGGCTGACCCACTGATTAATTGCTTGGACACCTAAAGGGAGCCCTAGTGGAAAGCATTTGGCTAGTTTTAAATGTGGATGAAACCTATGCACGTTGTATTCTTGCCACATCCTATTAAATCAATCAGCAATAACAAGGGGCATCTTATATCTGGATCTTTTTTGTAGTCTGGGAATTTTTTTAAAGAAGAAACCTTGTCTCCTGCTGCACTTATAATTCTATTCAGATAAAAATTCCAGTTGTGGAGAAGCGTGGCTCAGACCTGGAAGAACCGGAAGCAGAGATCGGCCGTGGACCAGGGTTCGATTCCCCCCCTCGGCGGGTCTCGGGCTCAAAAATTCCACGGAGTCGACAATTCTCACTCTGGTGCCTACTCGACTCACGGGGTCACACTCTGCGACTCTGGGCAATAGCTTGCTTAATCTCCACTACGGCCCCTCGTGGCGGGATGCCTGGCTTTCACCTTGTGGATACCCGGTCCGGGATATCTCACAGGGGAATACCAGGACGGGTTCCCTAAGCAAGCGCCTTGAGACCCCTGGGTTATAGTGCGCTATATAAATCGAAATACATTTACATTTACATTTACAGTTATTCAAAATAGATTTAGCAGATCTAGAAAGGCAGTCCAAAAGCGCAACCTGATAGTAGGATTTAAATCTGGGAAATGCCAATCCTCACTCTTTCTGATTTAACTTGATTGACTGCCTGAAGTTTGAGATGAGGCTTATTCCCTTGCCAAATAAACTGGAATCAACGCTATCTAAAATGATTGTGGAACTTAGGCCATAATATTAAAAAAAAAACAGAAAAAAGGGGAGAATGTTAATTTTTACCAATACGACCCGGTCTATAATCATCATTGAAAGACTCTGCCATTGATCGAATTATTTGCGCATCTTCATTAATATAGGACCATAATTAAGTGCAAACAAATCGCTGGATTCAAAGGTAACAAATGTCTCAAAATATCTAATTGGAGTAATTGAGAAATGATGAGCCTGCATTGATATTTGCCAAACATCTAAGGCGCAATTAAACAGTAAGGGCTCTGACTTTGTATGATTCATTTTACATCAACCAATAACCATAAATTATTTCATTTTAGAAAATGCGTTGCCAAATAAGGCACAATATCATTGGCTAACAGTTTCAATTTAGCTCCTCCTGTTACCAGTGGAGGGATGCTGGGTTCTTGACAGATAGCACAGGCTAAAGTTTCGATAAACAGTGAAAAAAGAAAAGGCACATGGGGCACTCTTGAAGAGTGGCCCTACTTATGGCATTGATGACTATAGGTGCTGCCCCATTTTTTACACGTTTCTTAATAACTGTAGAAACGTAGTTGGAAAAGCAAATCTATTTATGATAGGCAATACTACTTCCCACTGTACAAAGTCGAAAGCTTTTTTCGCGTCCAGTATGATGACTGCCACCTTTGTGGGCATTGCAGGAATTGACTGCCTGGACTAAGTAGTTGGTGTTGCTAGTAATAAGCCTACCAGGTAAAAGTCCATTTTGATCACTATGAATTATGGTTTGGACTAATGGTGCAAGTTGATTCACTAAGTTCTTAGTTAAAAGTTTATACTCACTAATTAGCAAGCTAATCGGGCAATAAGAATTCGGATCATTACCTGGCTTATCCTTTCTCAAAAATCAAACTATAACAAATTCTGTAAATGAGTTAGGGATTTCGTTGCCTGTTACAACTTTGATGAACAGACTAACTAGAAACTTGCTTAGTTGTTGAAAAAAAGATATACTTCTGCTGGCATACCATCCTTACCACAGGCCCAAGCATTTGAAGTAGAGTTTATCACCTTTTCAACTTCAGTTAGAGTAATTGGGGCAACAATGGAATTTTGCAAATGTTTAGCTGGGGCCGCAACCTGATACTATTTAGCCACGTTTTTATTGCCTCTGGAGTGGGATTGTGCGAAACTCATATTATCTTGCATAATGCCTCCTGAAGACCTCTGCTACCAAGTCAGCCTGAGTAACTGCTTTGCGTAAATCTGGATCAAAATATGTTTTTTATGGAATTGTTTTTACTTTTATGTTTTGTTGATCAAGCCAGATATTTGCACATATGTTCGCTTTCTTTATACCTTGTTCACAGGTATGTGTTATGTTTCAACTGAGGTAAAGTGCTCTTTTAAGTTCTGTCCTGCTGGAGCTAGCAGGGGTTGCTGTTGAGATAGAGAACAAGTTACTTAAAGAAAAGGGAGTGACCCCGCTAACCAAGAGAAGGGGTACCTCAGGTCAACAAAAAAAGGCAAAATTCTCTTGGGAAGGTCAGAGAGTTCACAATGACTACTGATATTCTTTCAAACCTTATATTCAACAACACTCACCATATGTACATGCTCTATCAAACAAAACCCCAGGACCCTACTAGGCAATTAAGCAATCCACATATAATAATAAATGGAAGTGCCTTCAAAATAATTTTGTATTATTATTAAAAAATATTATTTTTAACAAAATGTCATAGAAATGATGGAATGTTTCACCAATTCACAAATCATTAAAAACACAGCATTGTATACATATAGAAATGAGATACATAAACAATAAAAAGTGCACACATTGATCACATCATATATTGGTTGTTCTCTGTGGAATTCCTTCTATTATTTGTTGAAATGTCCATAACCCTTGTCCTCTATTGGACAAAAACAAGGTCCTTGGATACAACCTTATATAAAAAAAACCTAAGGCGTCAATGCATTTCGGTGGTATTTCTCTTGATGTAGACCACCTTCTTCAAGACCAAATAAATATAACCGTCACTCTTGTATTAAACCACAAAATTATCCTTATTTTTGATTCCAAGGATGGATCAGAAGTTCATGTCCTTCAATTTATATAGGCAGGGCTCCTTAGGGCTCCTAGCGCCGATATACACAGTCTCTTACTTCTTTTAACTAGCGTGTGTGCTTGTTCCGGGACTAATAATAATAAAAAATTATATGTGGATTGTATAATTGCCTAGTAGGGACCTGGGGTTTTGCTTGATTGAGCATGTACAGATGGTGAGTGTTGTTGAATATAAGGTTTGAAAGAATATCAGTAGTCATCTTGAACTCTCTGACCTTCCCAAGAGAGCTTTGCCTTTTTTTGTTTACCTGTGATAGAGAACAGGACTGCTTGTTTCATTACTTAGTGCAACTAATACAATTTCACCTTTGCATTCTGAGTTTATCTCACTTGGGAAGCAATTACCTTGCCTCTAAAAAACATATTCAGTGCTATCCACACTGAAAATTCAGAGGTTGTGCCTATTTTGCATTTGAGAAAAGCTTCTAAGGCTTGTCACATAGTTTCCACTCAACCTTCTTTTGCAAGCCAGGTAGTATCAAATGTCAATTTAGGCCTTACAGTCCACCATTCAGGTATACAAAGTTCTTCTGAAAAACAATTTGTTAAAAGAATTGTCTGTCCTCGATCAAAAGAGTGTGAGGTTTAAAAAAAACACCCTCAAAGCTGAAATAAATATTTTTGAATAACATGTATAATGTCTGTCTTGTGGATGATAGCCTCGCCAAGGGTCTATCAAAGCAAGATCTTGTTCTAAAATCTTAAGAGCTTGGAGGATTTAGGTTTATGTGTATTAGGGTGAGAGGAATGAATTGAGATGTTTGGAAGAAGATTGGAATCGCCCCCTATAATATTTATCCTGATACCCCTTTTGAGATGCTGTAAATTGCTTCTAGGGAAGAGGGTAAATCTTCAATGAGGCCGAAAGCTTACACAATTGTTATGTAATTTTGCACTGCAGCTTTAACCCAAATGTACCCTGCCCATGAATCCCTGATTACCTCCAGTATTTTGTTACTTGGCTCTTTGGTTATTAAGATCGCCAGACTCCTAATTGCTGTACCCAAAGATGCAAAAAAGTGTATTAAATATACCCTGGTGCCTTTCGAGGGGACTGGTTAGCTTTAAGGTTGGTCTCTTGAAAAAAATAATGCTCATATGTAGTGTCCTAAACCAGGATAACATCTCACGAAGCTTAGTCCTATTATGAAGACCATTGCTGTTGCATGAAATCACTTTCAAGAATCTAGTGGCCATATTTCATGTTACAACAGCATGATCGCACTAGCTTCCAAGTTACAAGATCTAACCTAAACTTTAAAAAACATGCTAATCCTTGGGAACTTTGCCAATCTCATGTGCCCTCTTCCCCCCATCTGGACTGCACCCAGCCAAAACCCCACCATACACTCTATCCTTCAGAGCTAAATCACCAGAGGGCCCTCCCAACCTGGGCACTGGTGGGGGCTCTACCCAGCCTCCAAGTTTCCTCTACCCTAACTGAGTGCCTTGGATATGCACTCAAAACATCATCAACGTGTACTGAATGCATTCTACTACCCGAAGTGATTAAAGAAATAGAGAGGTGGGCTATCAAATTATACCATTGCCCACAAATAAGAGAACACTAACTTCTTTCAACTCAGGTTTAGATACCCTCCCTTCCCCCGTACCCCAGAGATTGAATAATGGATTGAAAAAAGTCATTGGCCTGCTCAGCTCAGGCAAAAAACACACAATTGTTTCAACATAGACAGGCTTGGACTCATTATCTTTTGAAAGAGTTATTCAGTGCCTTAAAATCCCTTTGGAGACGTGCAGAAGACGAAGACACCCAAAATTATCGAAAGTTTGAAACCCCTTATCTTTTATGGTGTTAGTCAGGGTTTTCTCTTTCATACGAAAGTTGCCAAAGTTAACCATGAATGTGCAAGTATACTTTGTGTTGAGAGGTTGAAACGAGGGAAGACGATGGGCTTGCATGATAGTAAGATCCACAACTTTTTCTTGTTGTTCTGGGATCGCATACTTTTTAACCAAATCCCATATCAGCTCAATGGTGTCTTGGCCACTCTCCCTTCCTACAGGAATCCCAACAAACTGTAGATTAGAAAAATGAGATCTGATCTGCATCTCTTCCAGTTTAGGCTGTAGCTCCCTTAGTTCTGATTTAAATTCTGCTGTTGTGGTGTCCAGCTTGGTCTGAAGGCTTGAATTTATTTTAATGAGCTGTTCAATTATCCCTTTACATGCCTTATTTTGCGAGGTTTTGATCTCTCTTATTTACCTCAGGACTTGTTACTGGACCTCAGCCAGTTTGGTTGGCTACCACATAGATGGTATAATTGATGACTCAGACGCTGGCAAAACGGGTTGTACTGTATATGCTGGAAGCTCTCTTAGTGGTGGCAAAAAGACGGCCCGATTATCACCAGAAGGGTTTTCCAGCTTTTCCAGCTTTCCAGCATTTGCCCTCTCAAGAAACCTTGATCTTGTAGTACACTACTCCTTCCCATTGGATGGCTTGCCAAGTCTCTAGGTACAATATCATGCTGGTTGTACAGGACATAATCATTGGCATTGCAAAACCATACAGACCCTGATGTTCAATGGAAGAGGTGGATCTGTGTGATGTATTGTATGAAATTATTTGGACCCAAGCATATAATGCTTGTATTTTCGAGACGTCCAATATATATGGCACTAATGGATATTGTTTGGTTAATTTTTTAATGTTTTTATTTGTACATTTATGATCCATGGCAATTGAAATAAAGTTTTATGATGATGATGATAACTAGAATAACTTGTAATTTTACACGCCCATTACAAATATTTTTTCCACCCTTGAAATGCCATTTTAATGGCTAAAAGTTCTCTCTAGTTCACAGTTTAATTTTGTTTTGCTGGTAACAGTTTTGTGGTTAAAATTGCTACAGGGGGGACTTGTTCAGTTTTGAAATTCCTTTGTGATAAAACCACTTCTACAATAACCGGAATTCATCTGCTACAACCAACCAATGAAAGAGATGGATCAAAGTGTTGCAGTATTGGTGCAGACATGAAACTTTTCTTGAGAGAAAGCAATGCTTACCCAGTTTCTGCAATCCAAGCAAAGGCGACACGCTGTGTAGAAGTTAAGTGATTAGACTTACTTTTTCAAAAAAATTCTATTAAATCATCTATAACAATGTACAAAACCCAGAAAACATTTGAACATTAGGATGCAAGATGGTGTTGGCCAATCCATGATTGATTCCACTTTTCTTTCATCCATTTCTGGTATGAAAGATACATTTTTCCAGCTTGGCAAATAAACGATTATCTAAGAGGCACTTATGGGGAGCATATACAAGGTTATTATGGTCCTGTTATGATTGAAAATTATTGAGCATTTCCTTAAAGCAGAAGACTACACTGGCATCTGCAAATTCTCTTCGAACCTCATTTATAAAAAAAAAATTTGATTGAATGCTGAATCATTACAGAGCCCGGAAGTCATCAAAAAGTACTCTCAGAGACTGTATTTTGTGCAAAATGCAGTCTTTCACTTGTCTCCCTTTCTGACTCGGATAAAATAGTATGCACTGCCAAGATCTAATTTTGTTTGAAAGGTCATGAGTCTAACTTGGTCTAACATATCTTGTATCAATGGTAAAGGGTACTGGTTCTTGATTGTGTCATGATTTAAAGCATGACAATCGATGCAAGCTCTTAGTTTCCTGATCTTTTAAAGAACAAAGAATAATGGGGATAGTACTAGTAATGTTGACTGCTCACCAGAGCTTCGTCTAAATATTACTTCAGATGCCCATTGTGTTGATCAATTAGTACAGATATACAGCTACTGGGTAAATTTGCTTCAAACTTTAGATCTGTTTGTCAATGAAATCCCAAATGTGGAGTCAGTGCTCATACTTTCATCTTACCAAATGGATCTTGAAAATAATTATAACACTCATGTGGCATCCCTTCTTTACTCTCAGTAGGTGCAGAAGTCAGATGCATTGCCAACTCTGGAGGCTCTTAGCTACATTAAATCAAGACAGCAATTCCCTTTTTTAGTATTCGAACACACTATCAGTGACTTATACCACATTCAAACCAAGCATACCACTACCACCAGGTAATGTCACTAGTTCACCAAAGCTAATATACAAATGTTTTATTCAATGAATTCTAGTTAAGAAGTCATAACAAAATACATGAGATAAAAACACATCAGTAGTTGCATCATAGATTAACTTCCAATATGGAAAATAACAATAACAAAATCATGCATATAAAATTCAATATGGGAGAATATAGTAGAAATTGAGGTTTTGTCATACATGGCACTAATCCAACAACAACTCCATGGTCAAAACATTATGGTGTACATTTCCTTTCTTGACCAAGATAAATTTCATGTAATGCTTTTGTTGCAGCAGCGTGACACGTTTCGGTGGATTAAAATGTTCCAACCAGCTTCTTCAGGCAGAAAAATTTGATATCTCCCAAAGCTTCAAATCTATTATAAAAACATCATATTCAAAATTCATAATTATACAACATATTATCTTCACATGACAGTATATTATTTATTATACACATCATTTCCACAGTACAAATTGCTCACACTGAATTTTAAAAATCTAATATTGCGCTTTGGAGAACATATAAAGGCTTAAATTACAGACAACCTCTGGTGATTCTAGAATCTCAGCTTACAACCCCAAACATACTGATGTCATTCTTAATTGCATTATACAAGTATCACACCTGATCTCATTCAATATTCTGCACCGCACACTGTAAAGGCAGCTATAAACAATGACCCCCCAGAAATGGTGATGTATTGTCAATCAGTTCTCTTGAGATCTGGCACCTCAGGGTAAGAGAACAACAGGACGTTTCCTAAATGCGTCCATTGATTTAAAAACTCTCTCTAGGAGTCTGAGGGATAAAATAAGAACACATGTATAATGTTCCACCCAATGGGCACATAATCTGAAATACAAAAAAAGTACTTTCTTACAAATGTTGCCTTGAGCTAAATGGTGAAAGAGAAAATACGAATCATCTGGTATGGAATTCTGGGATTAAATAATCTCCACGTTTCTGGATCTCCTTGCTACAAAGCTCTTCTTTAGATTAAAGCCAAGTGCCTGTTTGATGTCATGAATTTCTAGATAACAATAAATAAACCCCTTTTATTTCCTTTTAATTTATTTATTTTAAAAGGAGCCTTATCCTTCTGCAAGCAGTAAACTTGTCAATTAACCTCATATTTCTATTCCCTAATATCAGAGTGACTGTGCTATACAGTGCCGAAAAAGAAAAAATATATAAATGTATACTTTTTCCGGCATATAAAATGGGTGCTCATATAGCCTAGGCTACCGCTTTTCACAAGCCAATCAAGCACAATACCATCACTCAATTCTGGATGTGTCAGGTCTTGGTGTTCTGATAAAGATATTGCATTTGTCAATCTTAAATTTACGTGATCCATTTATGATGTCAGGATCCAAACAGAGACTAAAATTGTTGCTGTCCTACTCTAATATCTAGACGCCGTTCATGAGTAGCCCTGGCAATTTAAATGTCACCTTTTGTATGTGCAGTACAGTAGAAAATTGGTCACAGTAGCGAATGTTTCAAAGCAAAAAAGGTGAAAGTATTTACAGCATCGCATTCAAGTGTCTGCAAAATATGCAATATATTCTCATTGACATTAATTGATTACTGAAAACATCACAGTTGTTTATACAAATCAGAGAATGGTGCTCAGAATGAGGGGAGGAAATGCAGTGCTTTGGGGAAAAAGTAAGTTTGTGAAGGTTGTAAAGGAGGGAGAGGTAATGTGCCTTATATACATTATATTTACATGCTGAAACCTGTCCAGCCTATAACAGACTAACTACTACTCAGAAACACATGGCATTGTGCGAACGCTGATAACAAATCTCAGTCAAGCTTGTTTCAAAAAGAGCAAAAGTCAACGTATCGACCCCTTCAAGTAATCAAGGTTGTTAAGACCTTAGCTTGGGGTCTTCATCAGGACAGAGAGATGGGAGCACCGAATCTGCAAGCAGCGAGGGAAATCAGGCTGGAAAATGCAGTCGATGTGCTCCTTAAAACTCTACAAAGGTGGATAGAGGTGTGGTCATTCACCTTATCAGGACCGTCCTGTTCACAGATGGCGGTGAGTCAAAGAAACTCCCAGTTAGACGGGACAAATCTTAAGTGGTATACTTCCTGGAATAAATCCTCTACTTTATGGGGTAAATCTTGAAAGTGTTCTCCCGACCCTGTGTGCCATTTTGCAGGGTATTCTGATGTACCTTTTGTTTGTGGGAATATTGAAAGGGGTGCTCTTTAGCATATTAAAAAGGGTTCTCATTTGTATTGAGCTCCTGGTTTTTCCAAGGCACACAAAGCAAATCGCACATTGCTCCTCTCTGTGAGCACCCTAATTAGGTGTTATAGTAACAAACTTTACATTCCTTATTCATATATTATATTTTCGCAAACCGTCTATTAATTCCGGGATCAAACGCGGACTCCAATCATTAAGGTTCACCCTAAATATTGCAAACCTCATCGTAAATCGCCCTGACACTTAAACGTTCACCCTCTAATAGACAATAATTCCCTTCACTCCATGTTTTGAGTGAGCAAACAAATCGCCCCTCAGTACTAGTGGCACAAAATTATACAGCAAAGACACACCAGGACTTAATAGTCTCCCGACGCCCTCCGGTCGTTGTTCATTTCAGGAAACAACCTGGGATGGCTCAGGTCTTTGCTATAAATAGAGCCCTCCCTCCTTCCGTCATAGAGCTAGAAATGGGGGATGAGTGTCTGTTTCTGAGATAGAAAGAAGTGTCACCATCTTAGAACAAACACATAGCGTTTTGGGTCAGGACATATGAAATGGAAAATATGTGTTTTTATTTTTAACATGTTAACTGTCTACATTCGTGTTCAAGTGATTCTTAGGACATTATTATCTTTAATTATATTGCTTATTCCTAATGCCTCATTAAAATTCGATACAACCAAACCCATATATTAAAGGAATGATATTAAAACGTTTCTTCCTATTATAACTACTGAAACTGTAAGAGTCCTACTTGAATTCTAATCAGGAACTACTTCTTTCATATACTCCTCTGCCACCAACGGCACTCTTAACTAGTTATATAATATATCCTAGAGATACCCAAATCGGACTCCCTAGATGTTCCTAGTTCACCAACTTTTCCCAATCTTCTCTCGAAATCAATTCCTTCCTTTTTGTATTTAAAATAGAGACATGCCATTATTCTCTAGATTTCTTTTTCCTTCCATGTTTCCACCTCTCTTGCCCACTATTACCTTCTCTAGAATGAACCACTCAAATTGGGTTTCTTTGTGGGCACACTCTTGGAAATGGGACACTAGAGGGGCATTCAAATTGATGGTCTTAATGGCCGATTTATGTTCTTGTAGTCTGCTTATAAGTTCTCTACCTGTCTCCCCCACGTTGCCAAGTCCACATGGACATCTCAGCAAGTAAATAACATTCTTGCTGCACCAGTTATTTAAAGTGTGTGCCACTATTCTCCTGCCATTATGTGTTATATCTTTGGATATTATACACTGTGAACACATAGAACAGTTGCCACACCTGGGGGCGGATTCCGATCCTGTAAAATTACTGTCCGTACGAATCGCATCCGGAGCTGTCTCCGTACGACACATACACACGCCGTATGACCCGACGAGTACGATCTGGACTGGGGTATCAGGACGCGAGTCGTACGGTTAACGTCAGGTAAGGGCCATTCGTACGGAAAAGTGAACGATCACATACACACCGCACAGCGTGTACCCCCCACGATCGCAGGGTTACGGCGTGTACCCCTGCGATCATGGGGTATGCACCGTACACCCAGCGAACATGGGGTATGTGCCGTACACCCAGCGAACATGGGGTACGGTGCATACCCCATGTACTCTCGGTGTATGGTGTGTACCCCCATGATCGCAGGGTTATGGCACATACCACTCCGATCATGGGGGGTACGCGCCGTACCCGGGGGGGGGCGTTCCGTACCTGTTTCATCGTGAACTCTGCTTTAATGGCTGTTTTTTAGCTCCCATAGAAAAAGGGTCGTACTGTGCGTATCTGACACGTATCATACTTGTTGGCTCGTATAAACCAGCTGCAAACCGTACAGATGTCACGTGTAGCGGGTTACAAGTGAGACTCGTATGGAGATTCAAGTCGTACGGTCTCTGTACGATTCATACAGAGTCCAGCTCCTGGTACGAATCGTACTTCGTTGTACGTACGGGGGATGTTGCAGGGTACGATTCGTACAGGAAAAATGCTCCAAACGGCTATTTGGAGTGCTTTTTACCGGATCGGAATTGGTCCCTAAATGTTGCCCTTGGCCACGGTGTTATCAATTGTCCTTTGTCTTTTCCCGGATTCATCTCTGTAGGTGCATACATTTGTATTTCTTTTATAGGCAAACAGTGGTCTTTCTAGCCTAATTTCCTCCTCATCATATAAAATGTTCCAATGTCTACTGATGACATTTTTAATCCTATTACTAATGTTATCAAACTGGCTCGCAAATACTCTTTGTTATCTCCTTTTTATGAATGAAATGAATGAAATTAATGAAATGAAATGAAATTTATATCGCGCGACTAAGCCCCTAGGCATCAAGGCGCCTAACCAAAGAAAATCATAAAAAGGCAAAACCAGAGCTAAGGATAGGCTTTGGCAAATAGCCATGTCTTAAGAGCCTTTCTAAAGACTTGCTTTGAGGAAAGGGATTTGATCTCAGACGGCAGAGAGTTCCACAACCTTGGAGCCAAAGTTGAACCACTCAACATCGCATCCCTATCATAAAATCTAGCATGTTTGAATGAGTCAGATACTAATTTTTTGGGGTACCCTCGATCTGTCAACTTTGATTTGAGAACATCTGCATGCTTATAACAATCTTTGAGATCTGAACATTTCCTCCGGGGATGTAGGAATTGACTGAGGGAGATGTTGTCCTTTTGGGACTAAGGGTGAAAGCTGGAATAGTTGAGCAAGGTGTTCCTGTCCATTGGTTTTGTGTAGAGTTCCACTTCCAGTTTACCCTTAGTCTCCTTGATTGTTATGTCTAAGTGGTCCACCTTATCATTGCCATAATGGGCGGTGAATCTTAGATTGCTGTCTCCAAGATTAAGCCAATTTAAAAATTCATTTAACAGATCTGTGGGTCCATCCCATATAAAGAAGCCATCATCAATGAAGCTATGCCATTCTCACACATTTTTATAAAATGGGGCCACCTCATTATACACATGCCTTTTTTCAAATTCTCCAACATATAAACAGGCCATACTGGGCGCACAGGTGGCCCCCCATGCTGGTCCCATTCTTTTGATCAAATACTGGTCCTTAAATAAAAAAAAATATATATTCTTAGAACCATATTAGTGCACTCCACAATAAAAATCCTTATTTGCTTCCACAATCACAGTATTCTCTACAATTTCTCTAATTACCTGGGTATATTTGTATACAGAGACTCAATGTCTAGTGAAACAAGACATTGAGTATATCTGTAAAAAAACGTATTTTCTATTAAGGTAATGATGTGGGTCGTCCCTGATGTATAATTTCAATTTGCTGACTAATAGTTTTAAAACCCAATCCACATACTTGCTCAAGTGTTCAAGCAATGACCCTAAACAACTCACAATAGGTCGGTAGGGGAGGATCTACAATGTCCTTATGGGTTTTTTGGTAATCCTTATAAGGACGGGGTTTGGGGATCTTTATTTTTGAGGAATTTAATTTCTTCCTCACATATCCAGTTTTGTTCTTTGGCATTCACAAGAAGCTCACAACATTTCTTAGCTAAGTTTGAGAGTTCTTTCTCCTGAACCCTTTCGTAATGTTCAGACACCTCTAGAAGCTTATATATCCTGTTCTCATAATCGCAGGTATCAAAACCACAACCAACCCACCTTTATCGGCGGGTTTGATGGTAATTGATAAATCCTCTTTCAGGGCGCGAATTACTATTCCTTTATTAATATTTATGTTATGGGCAAGTAGGTACAACTCCTTCAAAATGACATGAATGCCTATTTCTACTGCTTTCTCAAAAACCTCTACATTGCTTCCCACCTGTACTATAGAGGGGATAAAGGTGGATTTAGGCTTAAAACTAGATATGTTGTTAGATTTCCTCAGTGGTCCATCTTTAAAAAATCTCCTAAGCCTAATTTTTCTATTAAATGATTTCAGATCTTTTTCTAATTGAAACCTGTTAACATTGGCAGTAGAGACAAAACTGAAGCCTTTGTCTAGCACTTCTATCTCATATTTATTTATAACCCTGCTAGATATATTAACAATAGGTACTTTATCTACCGCCAATATCTTTGGCTTCTCATTCGCATATATTCCTGAGGGGGTTGACTGTGTGTAGGTTGTCCCCTGACCTGATTTGTGTTGTAACGCCCCATCCTGGTTTTCTGTTCTTAAAAAAAACATAGACTTCATTGAACCCACTGCCATTGTTTTCCTCTTTGTTTGTGCTCCTCCTCTATGCTCGAGCCAGAGGTTTCAGAGAATGTAACATGTTTTCAACCTCCCTGTGTGTATCTGGTCTCCTATATGTCTGTTGGTCCCAGCCTTAATCATTCTTTGGCCCATATCAGTTATCCTTTAAAAAGGAGTAGACTAGTTCATGACTGATCCTCTTAATGTTTTTATTTACCTCATTAGTTGTTTTATTTATTAAATAGTCTTGGTAACCATCCACATCCCTTTTTATTTCCTCTAATTTTTGCTTAGCTTCTTCCAAGCCTATTTTTTCTTTAAGTTCAGCCTCCAATTTCTCAATTGCTTCTTTCTCAATAATGCTGATTGCCTGTGCCATCTCTATTATGAGCAACATCCAATCTCTACTACATCAGTTAGAGATTTGGATCCACGTTTCCAATTTTTTAAATTTTCTATGGATAGGCTAGATTCCTTATGTATTTGCAAGCCAATAGGTATCATCCCTGATTTGACATATGCGATAAGGAAATCAGCATTGGCTTCAGTTCTTAATAACTTTTTCTTAAGATTCATTAATGTACCCATTTCTCACCTTTGCCTGAGATAACGGTATTTCCCTTTTAAGTATTGATTACTCTGTTGTACTGATCATCAGTAAACCCAAAGGTTTTAATCTGATCCATCCACCTAATTTGGCAAAAGTGCCCACAGCACTAAATGATAGGCCAAAGGCCTATCTCCAGCCACAAGGGCTGAGCACTAAATCTCAACACCAAGAGAGTAACACGTCTAAGAAAGTACTTTTTTTGTATTTCAGATTATGTGCCCATAGGCTGGAACATTATACTGTGTTCTTATTATATCCCTCAGGCTCCTAGAGAGAGTTTTTAGATCAATGGACACATTTAAGAAATGTCCTGTTGTTCTTTAACCCTGAGGAGCCAGATCTCAAGAGATCTGATTGACAATACATCGCCATTTCTGGTGGGTCAACATTTATTGCTGTCCTTGCAGTGTGGGGTGCAGATTATTTAATGTCATCGGGTGTGATGCTTGTATTATGCAATTGAAAATGACATCAGTATGTGTGGTGTTGTAAGCTGAGACTCTAGAATCACCAGAGGGTGTGTGTAAATGTAGGCCTTTATAAGTTCTCCAAAGTGCAATATTAGATTTTTTAAGTTCATTGTGAGCAATTTGTACTGTGGAAATGATGTGTATAATAAATAATACAGTGTCATGTGAAGATGATATGTTGTATAATTATAAATGTTGAAATTTGGTTTTATATTATGTTTTTATAATAGATTTGAAGCGTTGGGAGATATCAAGTTTTTCTTCCTGAAGAAGGTGGCTGGAACATTTTATATATTTGTAACAAAGGAGGGAGGGAGAAAAAAGTTGATTCGTTCTCCCCAGATGATTCACATAAACAAAATAGATGATCGTCGGAGCCGTGTTCGAGGGGTAGGAGGCCAAATGGGTCCTGTCAAACTGTTACCATATTGAGCTGGAAGACAACCCCAAGTACAACGCTAAGGCTCATGAGGCCATCTAGCCTAATCTGTGAAGTCTGACCATATCAACGCCAATTGGGCGCAACAGACTGATACATTGAAACACTATTAGGAACATTACACTAATAGTTTAATTTTGTATTCATTTTTATGTTTTTGTAGAGCACACTTTTACATTAACACTACATGTGAGTAAGGTGAGGGTAGTAGTGCATATCCTTGTCCTGAAGAAGGGGTCCTTGTACCCCGAAACATGTCGACGCACTTTCTGATGTTGCTGTACCTAAATATACAGTAAACAACCTCACACTGCACCCTTTTAACAATACCAGCCGAGGGCTTAATACATTTTTATTTTTCCACACCCTACGAGCCAGGTATTTTTTAAACTATCACGTTTTCACCACCTCACCACTCACACTTAACCACTCTACACACACCTACACATAATACATCTGAAGTGCTCCTATATAGCCGTTAGTCGTAGCACGCCGCATTCCGTAGAGGGGTGCGAAGACCCCTATCATGGTAGAATGACACCAAGGGGCCTGTTGGTGTGTGAGGGGTATTCTAACAACACGCTGTGCTCTCCACCACTGTAGGGAACAGCACCACTACCAGAGTGGATTCTATTTTGTTTATTGGAACATTTTATATCCACCGAAATGCTTCGTGCTGCTGCAACAAAAGCACTGAATCGAATTTCTTGGTCAAAAAAGAAACTGTTTTTACCATGGAATTGCTGTTGGATTAGTGCCAAGAATGAAAAAACCTTAATGTTTACTATATTCTCCCCTATTGAATTTTACATGTATGATTTTGTGTATGTGATTTTCCATATTGGAAGCAAATCTACGGTGCAATAACTGATGTGTTTTTATCTCATGTATTTTTTATGACTTTTTAACTGGAATTAATTGAATAAAACATTTGTATATTAGCTTTGGTGAACTAATGACAATCCCTGGTGATAGTGGTATGCTTGGTATGGATGTTGGATAAGTCACTGAATGTGTGTTCGAATACAAACAAAGGGAATTGTTCTGATTTACTGTCAAATTGGTGTCCTGTCCCTTTGGTTAGGAAGGACTCCTCTCTTGCTGTTGAGGCTCTTAGAAACATGACTGTAAACAAGTTTTGGAATCAAGTGTCACTTTCGCATTTGGTAGTCTATTATGGGTCTATGAAGTTGAAGCTAGAGTACTCCTAGTATTGCACTAAATGAGGGTCTATCAATGAGATTGTAAGTAATGTATTCTGTGTGACCATTATCACAAAGCATGATTATGGGTTCTGTCTGAAGATAATTTTGAAAGTGTGACTCTCATACTGAGGGTCATGAAGAAGATCGTGAGGTGCAGTACTGCCAAGCCTCGCATCAGCTCCACATCAGGACTGCAGCTGGACCGCATTCCAGGAACTGCTGGAGTTTGAGTCCCAGTTGCAGCTGCAGCACACTCCGCCAGACCCGCACAGCAGCCCTGCAAATGGGGGGGCCCTAGGGGGCTTTAAGAGCCAGAGTCCCGGTCTGGGCCAACTCAAGCTGCCCACTGCTGAAAATTCAACTGGCATGGTGCATCTGCCCACCTGCCCCTACCCAAAACTAGAACCAGGCCTGGCGTGGAGGTCGTTCAGCAACTCACTGAGAAAATACCGTATCATTACAGCAGGCCACTGCTGTGGCTTCAGCATAATTCAGTAAGCCCAAGTATTTTCATTACATTTTGCTACTTCACCTCCCGACGCCACAGCTATCGCATACACTCCAGCTTCGTGCCAGGCCACTCACCTCATCTCATTTTGCCTAGCACAGTCCAAAGCCTTCCCTGACATAGAGCAACAGCAAGGAAGGGAGGGTGGAGGACTTGCCAAAAGCATCAATCAACCCCCCGGAGGGGCCACTTATGCCCGGAGGAGCAGCGAGGAAGCAAGCAGCAGTGAGCCAGCAGATGCAGGGGGAGTCGCACCCGGCACCCCAAAGTGTGTGCGAGCTTCACCATTAGCTGAAACGAACTAACCTTTTCTGGGCTAACTGGTGGCTTGCTGGTGGCCCGCCTCGCCTGGTTGACCCAAACTCACTCTGATAAAATATCGACCAGGTATAACAAAGCATCTTTTTTCGGCCAACACCTAGTAAAAGACTCTGATTACTTAGACAGACCTAAAGACCTTCAAACACACAAGTTTACAAATCTACAACCTGTGATACAGGGCCAGCGATAGCAAGAGAAGACACCTCTCCCTGTGTATCTTTGGCACACCCCAAAGGGATAAAGCGGGAAAGCAGAGGGTTCGGTAAGATTGCCAGAAAACCACCAAAACATTGGATGCCTTCGCCTGAAGCTTGGATAAACCTAGGGAACCTCTCCCACTACTGGGCTGTTAAGGCCCCCAAGAAAGATGTAATCAGACAAACAAACCCTTTCCTCCAGGGGTGGAAACTACCACACAGTTTATGCCATCAGTGATGTGCTAACGCCATGATTAAAAGAAGAAGTCAAAAATCACAAACTCATTCAGAGGGAAAAAACTGCACAAACCCCCTGAAGCCTCTATGGCTATCAAGGAGGATCCACAAATAACCCAATCTTAAAGCAACAAAAATAACTTTAAATGAGACAGCAATTATAACCTTGGCACTGGCAGCTCCTGATTCAGTCCCTGATGCACACCAACCTATGAAAGAAGCAGTGCGAGCACATGGACATAGTTTCTTAACTATGGTGCTAGCATCAGCACCCACAGCATCTACATCAAAGGACAACAAGGCTATGATTAAAGGCAGCTTCAGTAACAATGGCGGCATCCTGGGCTCAATACAGGAAAGAACAATAATCGACTACTTCCAAATACAGACTCCTCAGCTGACCAACTTGTATATAACTCCACCAACTATCAATTGGCGAGTTAATGGAAGTCCAACTCCCAAGATAGATATATTATATCTCTCATAACCCTGCTCTCAAGAATCAAATGTAGCCCCAGCCAGGCAACGCACCCATCAAGAAATAACTCCATAATAGAAATTCAGCCAGGAAGTCCTCCTGACATTATGCTTGCAGAAATTGATCTGTCTTCTAATGACCTGTGAAAGGACCTAAGGAGCAAGATCATTAACCATTCCACAACTGATCTCCCCACCCCTCAAGCCCAATGGTCAGCCCACTGCGGACTCAAATTCCATTGAAAGCAAGCAACAAAAAAGGTGGCATCAATGCGATAGCCCAAATTCACAACACAAGGGGGACCAAAGAAGGCTTCAGCCCCACATCAGCACCAGAAAACACAGGAAGCAACAAACCGAACCAATAGGGCCTATAGCTAGGATATGGCCCAGATGAGGTTGTTCCCAAAAGTGAAAAAATAAGGAAAATCTCAATCGCAGAGGAAATTGTGGAACTAGATAATACACTCACTCAGAGTACTAGCTCCCTCAGAAACCAATCCTCCAACATCAATTCGGAAAGCAACAGGATAAACTGCTAACTTCAATAGGTACTACACTAGCTACCACTTTAAGAGCTCTAACACGGCAGTCAGATAAATTAAAACTCCAACTTGACTTAATCCAAGCCCTGGCCATCTAAGTACTGAAAATAGAGGGGAAAGGTGATGCACTAGCAGAGAGGACAAAGAACATTGGAAATACCCCATGCCCATGGAGCCCTACCTGCACCTGCCATCAGATTGCAGTAAAACTGTGCACTCTGCCAGAGGCATTAAACTCAATAATCATGAACACAGAATCAGCCCTACACTTACAGTTAAAGAGCAGCCCAATAAGGCCCAGTACAAAACCTACAGAGAATGGATTCGGTCAAATTCCACAAAAAGCTGTTCCCCGCCGGAAGCCCGCCGATAAGACAATTGCTTTAACACCACCACGGCTGGGCAAGCCATCATCATCAAAAGTAACAGCAAACAACCTTCCATCCACGGAATCAGGAGACTCATATAAGGGGACCACCCTACTCTCTGCAGAAGAAGAACATGGCTTAAATTAAAAGGACAACATTTCCTATGGGCCTCTCAAGGACAGAACAATTTCTGGTGAAAAGCAAAAGTCTGTCACCTTATCAAAAAAACGCCAGAAATAAGGTTGAGAAAGAACGCCTCTCAAATACATCCGTCTCCAACCGAATAGCAATAGAAAAAACTCTTCCGATTGCCTACACAATGTTTAAAAGCAGTGGGAAGGAGACGAGCGAACCAAAATCAGCACCAACGATCATACCCGCAAATCCAGAAAACCTGGCACCTGTATCTATTCCAACAAAGCATATAACCAAACCTGACTTAGTACAAAGAAATGTAGTGCATTTTCCGGAGACACAGCAACACTCAAGAACAGACAGAAGCCCTCCTCGGAAGCAGCTGGAATATAAGGAAAGACTCACTATTAGATCAATTACCACTTCGCCTATCTCAGAGTACTGACCCACCAGCTCTATCAGCAATCACACAAAACATACGTCTTATAACAAGCCAAAGTACATTAGCCCTATCTATAGCTCCCCAGCACTTACATACAGAGGACGCAGTATCCGAAAGGCTGAGTCTTGACACTAATCCCACAGGAAGCTGCACTCCCTGTGAACAACCACGACTGCCCATAAGGAGCACTGACCCTGCCTGCCAGAATAGATCAATCCTTCCGGACCATTTTACTTTTGCCCAAGATTTCAACAAAAGTCAATTTGGCACATACCCAAATGAGGATAAACTAACGAAGTGGGTACTCACTCCATATTATCCATCGGAAGAGAGCCATGATGTCCTCAACTACTTGAATCTACTAAGGCTGTTCCACACCACTCTAAGCCAACTCAAAATTAACTCTAGAGACATCCTGAGTGGAGTGTAGAAATGGAAGGAAAGCTACAGTCATAACCATAACAACAACCCAATTGGCGGAAGCAATATTAGAACAAAGGCTGGCCTTCAAGGACTGGGACATTAGAATTTCAAAAATTCAAGCACCAAAATACCTAGGGGCAGATTTATGTTAACTGGCGCATCCCCAGGGATGCGCCAGTTAACATGCGCCACAGTGCGCGACAGCTCCGCCAGCCATGGTGCGCCGCATTTATAATGCGGCGCACCATGGTGCAAAAACGGCACAGATGCGTGACGCATCTGTGCCAGAAATGTGGCGCATTGCTGGAGTTGCGTCGCAAGCGCGACGCAGCTCCAGCAAGGCTCGGGGGTGCCCCATTTTAACAATGCTGCGTCAAGACCTACGCCTGCTTCAAGCCGGCGCAGGCTTTTGACGCAGCATTGGCTTAAAAGTGACTGAGTGAAATCTCATAGATTTCACTCAGCCACTTTTGCGAGGCGCACCTGCCCCAGAACGCCCACCCTGCGCCGGAACGCCCACAAGCGGCGCAGGGCTTTACAACGTGACGCATCTGCCTAGATGCGTCACGTTGTAAATCGTTCGTAGGGATGCGCCACGTTTACGCCGTCTTGCGTGACGCAACAGCGGCGTAAACGTGGCGCAAGGGCCTCATAAATCTGCCCCCTAGTACCACTAAAAAAGTCAAAAGATCAACCTAAACAAAAAACTTTCCCCCATAGCATTCTACGAGGGACCAAACACTCTTACAACCACTCCCAGCCTGAAAACATACAAATAGCTAGCTCCTTCTCTCCAACAAGAAAAACCACCAAGAAAGTTGCCATAGGAAAAACCCTGGGAGAATACTCGCCAGTCGCCAGACTGGAGATCTCAAGGGAGACAAAGAGTTGCTCTTCTCTGTTTACAAGACACATGGACACTTACCCCACAAACAATCACTGGCTTCCAAGGGGTGCATCAGATAGCAGGAAAGAAAAACATTTTTGGGAGGCCATTAGGGGGGATTTTAACCTACGTGAATCTCAGCTTAAATTTAAGCGTGAAAGAATTGATGAATCAAGACGAGATGCTTCAAGTGACTGCACTGGAAAGAACTACCATAACATTCCGCCGAATAGGGTTTCTCCTGATCAACATTTACTTCACTTGTCCCAGCATCCTAAGAGTAAAAATGACTACATCCACTAATCGAAAACTTGGATCAAATCCTCTCAAATTATGCTAACCATGATACTCAGTGGAGACTTCAATCTGCGAGAACTGGGACAGAACCAACCGGGGCACACACTGACAAATCATCTAAGTAAACAACTGAACAAACAAGCATTGGCATAGCCAATAGGTCTTGCTTTTGGGACCTAATAAGTATTTAGTTATGCTGCACAATATCCTTGGTGAGACAACATCAACTGTTGCATGGCTAAACACTTATAAGATCCCAAAAGCGAGATATTGGCTATACCAATGCTTGTTGTTTTTCCTCTCTGTGCTGAAGGCAATCTGTTCTCCTGTGCTGCACACAGATGGAGTGAGGCTTCGCCATTGAACCGTGCTCTGAAAGCAGCTGGTGCAGGGATGTGGGCCTTCTCTCGCGAGGTCAAGAAACTGCCCAGGTCCTTAAAAACATGGATTAAGAGGCACAGCTTGTGATGGACACAACAAGCCCAAGCATAAACACCAAGCTCAGGAGCAGCACAAGGACCGTCAGTGCAGAAGGAGCCGCTTGTATGAGAAATGAGTTTGGCGCTTATACAGCCATGTTGAAAGATCTGGTTTCTGTGCAGACCAAGGGGCGGAAAGGTGTTCAGTTAGAGACGCTCAAAGGAAAGTGGTAGCTTTTTTCGACACAGACACTTTTATTTTAACAAAACCGATGCAACAGAAAAAACGGTCCATAAATGTGCTTCTGTATCAACATAGAGTCAAGCCTGCACTGATATCTTAGTATACCAGGCAAGAGGATTATCTGTTGGAAGGGCGTGCACAAGCTTTGTAATTAAATAAAACAAGCGCTGAAAGACAAGCAAAGCCGGTTTATATATTGCTACACTTCTCCAGACTGAGCAGTCCATTAGCGGACATAAAGATATATGCTTTTTTATGTCACTACACTAGTTGGCAAGAGAAAAGCCAATATTACAAAGTGATTTGGATTTTCACAAACCCCATAAACTTAGTAAGATATGTAAATAGGTGTGTGTATGCCCTATAGGACTGTTCAGTATGTCTCTCTGCGTGTGATTTACATTACCACTAGCCATCTAAATAGCATAACACAGAAAAGGACTAAACTGTTGTCTTCTGCACATAATAATAGGTCTTCATAACTACTATGACAGAGCACATGCTACAAATGGTAGATGAACGAAAGAATAAGTTAGTACCTACAGTCATGCAGACTTATGCTCTGCAGGGTACATGCAGCCTTTGCAGTTAGTGGTAGCTCACTGAGCTAGTATGCCATAAACTTTATATATTGAACCGCAGGTTACACAATGATCTCTGAGGGGTGTGGTGTAAAAAAGGCAATAGGTCTTGCCTGTTACAACACACTGGCCAGAATCCCGAAGCACAACCATTCCGTGAAGCACAGTAAATCTATAGACAGCCAACTGGAAAAAAACATACACAAACTCTCTCTTCAGCATCTTAAAAAACTCCTCCAATCCTGTCTTCAACAGCATCTGGACTCATGTGTCTTTGGGGGGACCTGGGCTGTGGTCAAACTTCATGTGAACGTATTTCAGATAACAGCAGTACAGCAGGAAGGCGAGAACTGCAACAGACAGTACAACGAGCAGCAGCCGGGAAATTAAACCCCACGCGTCCATTTCTAACAACAACAAACAAGTGCAGCAGGCTGCCGGGAGCAGGGGGAGGCGCGTGTGGCAGCAGGGGGGAGGAGGGGGCTGCGAGATTCACTTGTGGGAGCGATAATTGCTACCATATGACAGTGCTCGCTCCTGCAAGTGAATCTCCTGACGTGCCCGCATTGCCATTGAAGGCAATGGACTGCGTGCACGTGCTTGGCTGAAAAGCCAAAGCGTTCCGAAAAGGTATTTTTGCCTTCACAGCGCATGCGCACTGCTTAGGTGAGACCTAATCACTAGAAAATCATGGATTGAAAGCCATACAGACCATAATTGAAACCTCTAATCCATCCGTCCAGCTTCCAAAAACATAAAGGGGTATAAGTACCATTGACTATGTGTTTGCCTCGGTAAAACTTGTGCAATCTCTTCAGAGCTTTGCTGTATTCCCCCTACAAGCAAGTGGCCACCTACTACTTCTCACAACACTCAACCTTAGATTGGATAAACAAGAAAGTCACAATACATTGGGCCACTCCCTTAAAGAAGACGATCGATACACTATTAACTCGGAGAATAAAGTAGGACCCTGTATGTGTGCAGGAAAAAATCTATGGAAATCCACTATAGGGCGCTCTCTGCAGGCCAAATGTGGCAAAAACCTATTAATCTGCTGGGAACTAATAACTAGAGGCATCCACAAATTAATATATCACCTCAGCAAGGCACGGTTGCCACCGACAAAACCCTTAACAATAACGATACAATTCGGATCAGCGCCAGCAAATTTGCAAAATGACAAAAGCATACAAAAAGACCCAAAATACCCAACCAGCTCTATAACAAATGCTGAGGGGTGCAAGAAAACAACATAAGCAGTTGGTATGGTCAGTAAAAAGCGAGTAGAGGGGAAGGGAGTGGCAGTATGTACATTCACTTATGAATAAAAGCAATCAGGCAGACCAATGGATGTATATCAAAAACAAAACATACCAAGATACCAATAGAACCAATGTTATAGATGAATCCACATGGGTTCTGCATGTAAAATAAATTGTATACATCTGAGCACTCGAGTGCTGCCTTAGTCTCACCAGAAAATATAAACCCCATGGATGATCGAAAAGAAAGTTAGAAAAAACCCACGACCAACATGATCAAACATTGTGGTCGGTGATACACTCCCCACTATTTGGCTCATGCCTCAATCTCTGTCAAATTCCTGACAGCCGGAAAGGGCAACTCTGCACCTAATTTTCAAAAAGGGCAACAAACAAAATCCAGGCCACTATCGCCTGACTGCCCTTCTGAATATAGAGGCTGAGATATACACATCAGTCATTTTAAAAGATTGGAGTTAAGGGCAACCACAAATGCAATAATCTAGTTCAGTCAGACAGGATCCAGAGCAAACTCTTCCACACTGGACAATATAATTACCCTCTCCTAACTCATCCACCAGGCGAACACTCACAAAAGTACAAGTTCTTTTTGCATGTTTTGTAGGCTACTCGTCTGCATTTTACCTGGTGAACAGGGCTATCCTATGGAGTAAACTCCAGGTGTGGGCATTATATGCGATCTGCTCAATGCAATCATTGAACTTTACTCATCAACTTGTGTGAGAGTCAAGCTGTTGGCCACTGATTTATCAAAAACGAATAACACCAACCAAGGCCTAAAACAAGGATGTGTCCTAACCCGAATGCTCCTTAACATATATAGGGCAGATATGTCCGCATTACTGAATCATGCAAACTTAATTTCAGCTACTTTTGGTTGCTTTTGGAATACTTAATCTGTGAAAAGAATAAAGGATTTGAAAACTTAACAATATGTCTTCATGAAACCATTTGTGACTTTTCTAAATGTGAAAGACTAATCTCGAAGTAGAATTAAAATTACTGGATATAGTGTGTGCTAATCATCTTCTTGCTAATGTATGTGTGAATTGTATTCACTACTTGCGGAATAGGAGGCTTTTTCCTTGATCTTTGCACCACATAGATAATATCCTTACAGTGTAACAAGTAGGATATTCCATGTCTAAGGTCGCTTTGTAAATCTCCAGGTATGTCCGCATCACTGAATCACACAAACTTAATTTCCCCCAAAATAGGAACTACCAAGATCATTATATTACAGTATACTGATGAATAGTTCTTCTTGATAATTATAGGGATTCAAAGAGCCCTTAAAGCCCTCCATATCTACAACATGACAAACAAGATAGTAGTTATCACTTCAAAAATAAAAGTGGTCTTGTTTGGAAGGTCACATAAGCAAACCAATCGTCACTGGTCATTGGTCTCTTACAAATAAGAGGATCCAAATCGTAGAACTCTCTGGGCACTTGGTTGTTGGCAAATGGGGAGGGCAAAAAAACATCTGAACCATCTCAAAGATAAGGCGGCACTAATTATCACTATACTGTGCCAATTGAATGCCTCCCTTAAAAGCCCTTCTTCAGCTCCAATCGAAAAAGTACTCATGGCAACATTACCATCCGCCATCACTTACGGCAGTGAGGCTTTCCTAGGACTTTTTATTAAAAGCATGGAAAAACTACACATGAAAGCCTACAAAAAAGTGTTTAGGCTGCCATATTACACCAGGGGATCGCTGGTGAGATTGGAATTTGGCCTAGATGCCACGACCTGGATATTTACCATTATAATTCACTCAGAACTGGCCCGTATAGGCAAAATCCTCAAGGGGGCGCAGGATCTGCTTAAAACAACCCACGTAGATGCAGCGACATATGCTGATTAATAAAATGCATATGGCATTTGGTTCTATTATTTTAATTTATCTCAAGCACATGATCCTTTAGGCAATTACTCCTGATTGCAAAACACAATTGTATCCTTTTGATACAAGATCATGATGGATACATGGCATTCAAGCCCTATTAACCTCAATGCACTGTGCACTTTGATTCCATGGCAATTGATCTTCTATGAAATGACTGCTGACTGTAAAATATGTATTTTCTTTTCTTTTATATTACAAGTTTAGGATGGCCATGTGGTACTCAAGCTCTATTAATCTCAATGCACTGTGCACTTTGACTCAAATGCAGTAGATTTCAAACAATTGTATTAGTAATAAGATAACTATTAGTAATTAGGGGACCCCCTCTATTGGAATTGCTTTCAGGTCGGCAGAAGAGGGGAACAAGGCAATCAACACTATGAAAAAGCTCCCTCGGGACCTCTCTATTTTATCAAAAGATTCAAGCATTGAATTCCAACATGGCCAACACCAAATACCAAAAATATTTTTTTACTTTCTCATTTTCTTCTTTCTTTTATTACTTTTTTTCTTATTTGTACTTTTTTCATATTATTATTTTCAGCATAAAACTTTATCAAAAAATACAAACTTTTCATCAAAGATCTATAATGCATAAATTATTATCTACACTACAATCCATTCATTCCTGGGTAGAGAACCGACACTACCAAACCACTCACTCACATCATAAAAAAACATTCAAATCAAAGAACAATCTATCTGAACAACTTAACACGTTTAGTAGATTTTCATCTATTGCCCAATACAGGGTTACTACATTCAGTAGGATTTAGTAATAAGATGACTACAATCATTTTTTTCCTGTTCTTCTTCTTTTTTCTCCTTTTGTGTAGGTCCCATGTGCCATATTGTCAAGGTTTTCATTAATCAAACAATAAATGTATTTACTGTACCACAGATACAAGTTGTGAAAGAGGACAACAAAGATGTATGTAGATTACTTTAGGAGGTACACTTGATCACCTGAAAAAAATTAACATGGAAAATATGCATAGCATATATTACTTGGCTGTATAGTGGCAAGGACCACAGTACATAGAACAGGGAATGCTGCTATCAGTCAGCAGGTTCAAGTCAAAATTCTAGAAAGAGAGAAACGTTACTAGCAATACTAAGGCGACCTGTGACACATGAAATAATTGCCAACTGAAGGCAGGTTAGACAAATGTACCTGTCCTTAAAATTCCTTTTATTTTCAACATCTATGCTTTATCAAATATTCAGCCCAATCCCAGGTTTCTATCCTTCTCTGGGGGTGCAGTGCAGCACTGTTTAATACATCAAATAAAGCATAAGGTTATGATGATTAGTCAAAGTTTTTTCATTCTCTGCAGCATATGACATTTTACAAATTGCATAATGGTTCTAGATAGTGCTGTCTCACCCTTTCAACCTGACTCTCAATCCATTTACAGTCTTATTGTTTCATATGGAACTGATTTGGCTTGGCATAGGACAAACCTCAAGATCTCTTCACCCAACATATCAGAAATTAGAGGGACACACAGAAAAGCAAGAAGAAGGACTATTGTAAAAAATTGTTGTTACCTTTAATTTAGACTATGTACACTTTTTAATAGTAAATAATTTGATTTAAACCAGCATGGTCCGTTATAGGGGGGTTTAATTTACAGACAAATCATAGTTAGGTACAATGGTAAAAATGTTAAACCTAAATCCTTGAAGTATACAAATGTGAAAGGAAGCACATATAATAAAGAAGGAAATTTGCCTACATAAAAGCCTTTTTCACAACCATTACTTACACACAAAAGCTTTAAGAGTCATCTCACCAACACAAATTCACTATAAGAAGTGTGCTGTGCCCAAAAAGCACTTTCATGAGCTTGACAAGGAGAATAATATAATCTAATCTCTAAATGAATTCAACATTTAAGGTATTTGCCTAATACAGTTAAATAAGTAGCCCAAAAAGTTATGCAATTAATACTCACTTCAGCCGAAATGAGTAATTTATTTAATTGTAAATGCAAAATCCTTATAAAGAACACACATATTTGTGATGCATGTGAAGAATAGAAACAAGTGACATTTGTGACCCCAGTGAAGTGACCATAACCAACTTCTATTTTAAAAACATGAAGTGACTTATTGAGTTAGAGGTTAGGTTATTGGAATAGAAAATATGTTCTCCTGCCGCCACTGCCGCCGCACATTCACCACACCACCACATCCAACGCCCCCTCGCTGGATGCCAACACCACCGAAGCCCTGAAATGCATCCTCCTAAAAGTGCACCCCCTACACAGACACACAGTAAAGATCTGGGACCTCCTCAACACCCTCTCACCAGACGGTGACTTCCTCACGGACATCTGGACAAATGCTACCTCCTCTCCTGACATTGCCACTGCCATTCCAGATGGATACTAGATCCAGAGAAAGAACTGCCCCCATTGCCCAGGAGGGGACTCACCATCGCACACAAGAGCTCCCTCTGACTCTCCACCTCCATCGCCAGCGACGCCCGCTCCAACACTGAAATCCTTCACTTCCAGATCCAGATCCAGACCAGCACCAGAACCATGTTTCACGGCACTCTCACCTACAGACCCCCACGGCCACGTGCCTCTTTCGCCATCACCATTGATTACCTCATCGGACCCCACGCTATCGCCTCCACAGACTACACACTCTTCGGAGATATGAACTTCCATCTAGACAACCACAGCAACCCTGACTCCACCGCCCTCCTGGACAAACTCGCCAACCTCGGATTGAAGCAGCTCATCACAATTCCCACCCACAAGGCCGGACACACATTCGACCCTATCTATGCAGGAGGGACCAACATCCACATCAGCGACACCTCACAGCCCCTCAGGACAGACCACCACTGCGTACACTTCTCCTTCAACACCACCACCGCACACAAGCCCACCCTGTGCCCACCACAAAGGAATTGGGGCAAGGGCACAGAGGAGCACCTCAACTCCACCCTCTCTCACAACCCCCCTGCCACAACGGATTGCAACTCTGCAGCCAAGGAACTACAACGCTGAATAACCAGCTCCGCAGACAAGCTCGCACCCCTCCGCTCCCGTCAGACAGGTCCCCTGACGGCCGCCTGGTTCACCACTGACCTTAATGAAGACAAACGCTCCAGCAGATGTCTTGAAAAATGTTGGAGAAACAGCAACACCACTGAAGACCAGAACACCAACAAGAACGCCATAACAGAATGCCATCAATACATAAGAGCCACCAAGAGGACCTTCATCCGGAACAAAATCCTCACCAACGCAAGCAACTCAAATGAACTCTTCAACATGATCCAGCAGTTCACCAATCCCCCAAGCAAAGCCACAGACATCAGGCCTTTCCAGGACCTCTGCAACAAGCTCAGCTCCTTTTTCCACCTGAAAATCATGGCCCTCTACAACAACTTCAGCGAACAGACTCCAGAAATCACCCTCCCCTCTGGCAATGACACAATCTCCACCTGGACACCGGTCACCACCGAAGACACCACCATGACCATGAAGAGCCGCCATGGACCCCTGCCAGCTGCACATCTTCCACAGAGCTGCCGTCACAATAGCACACAAACTATGCTGCACCATCAACGCTTCCTTTGAATGCGCCACTTTCCCCGATGACTGGAAGCGGGCAGAGGTCAAGCACCTCCTCAAGAAACCCTTGGCTGACCTACCAGACATGAAAAACTACCAGCCCATCTCTCTCCTTCCCATCACGGTCAAGGTCACTGAGAAATTCGTCAAGGCCCAGCTGACCACCTTCATTAAAGAGATTGCCATCCTCGACTCCTCCCAGTCCAGATTCTGCAGTAACCACAGCACTGAGACCACCCTCATTGCTGCCACCGGCAACATCTGCCTGCTACTCGACCAGGGCCACACCGCAGACTGCATCCTGCTAGACTTCTACGAAGCCTTCGGCACGTCTCCCAATGCACTCTTGCAGCCAGACTGCATGACGCCAGCATGCAGGGAACCGCCCTCGACTGGACCCACTCCTTTCTCGCTGGCAGAACACAAAGAATCAGACTCCCACCTTTACTCTCCGAACTCACAGAAATCAAGTGCAGAGTATGTTAAAATCTAGTCCGCGACATCAACATTATCGGCGCCATCTTGTCCCATTTTCGACTCATCCGTGCGCGTAAGTGACAGCCATTTTGAAAGCCATGGCCTCTCTACCCACTGCCGATAGCCAGCGCGTCTCTCTCTCTCTCCTAACCTCGCAAACATCCCCCGCACGCTGACAGCCCCCGCTCTCACATGCTCGGGCCATAAAACCCTCTTCAGCGCAACCCCGCCAGGGAACCCCATCCTGTTCCCAGCTCAACACCTCCCTCCATCCCTTTCATGATCCCGTATCCCTTTGATAAAACCCCCTTTCCTCTGTGCCCGATTGTCCTGCTTGTTCCCAGGCTGCCACCTGGCCCTGCGGATGCTGTTTATTGCCCCCATACTGTAGGAAGCTTCTCCCATCAAAGGATCCACAACTGATCAAAGCCCCCACCCCATGAGATCCGATCGACCACATGCATTCCGGGAATCGGCGGAATGCCCAGCTACGTGACAATCATCACCTGTTGTGACCGGGGTGGGGACTTCTACTGTAAATGTGTGTGGGAACAGGCTTGGAGCGGGGATTCCGAGGATGTCTTTCTGTACATCAAAGTATTGACAAAGATGTGTTTTATGCAATAAAGCCATAAACCTGTGTATAAGAGGCCAGGCCTCAGAGATGTGGTTAAAGCACCTCGAGAAGATACCCTGTTGTCTGAGTTGACGTGTTCTGCTCCGTCGGAATAAAAATTATGTTTCCTGCCTTCCAGTCGCCCGCACCTGCCTCTTTGTTTGAAAGATTCGAGTGGTATGAGAGGCGGTTAGCGCCGGGCAATACTTAAAAAGGTTCTCGATCAACATTGGCTCTACCTTTTTCCACAAGTACCCCCAAGGATCATCATTCAGCCCCATTCTCTTCAATATCTACATGGCTCCCTTTGGCACCACGTCAGATGGCATGGGTTCAGTATAATATACTACACAGGCAACACCCAGCTCATCCTCTTCCTCACGAAGAACCCCAAAGACACCAGAATCAGCTTTAAGGAAGAAATAAAAGACGTTGCAGCTTGGATAAGCAACAGCTGCCTAAAGCTCAACTTGAGAGAAGACAGATGTCCTCATCCTTGGACCCTCCCCCCACCACTTGGAACAACACCTGGTGGCCCTCCACCCTCAGAAACCCACCCACCATGACAGACCACACCCGGAACCTCAGCATCATTCTAGACTCCTCCCTCACCTTGACTCGCCATCAACGCCATCGCCTCCGCATGCTTCAACTCCCTCCTCATTCTCAGCAAGATCTTCAAGTAGATCTGCCACCGAAGCAAGAAAGACCGTGACCCACGCACCCATAACCAGCAGACTGGACTACGGTAACACCCTCTATGCTGGAATCAACAAATCCCTGCTACACAAACTCCATTCCATCCAGAACACTGCAGCTAGACTCGTCTGCGGCACCCCGCGACATGAGAAAATGACCCAGAACCTGGGAGACCTCAACTGACTCCCCGTGGAAAAGAGGGTAACCTTCAAGCTACTCACCCACGCCTACAAATCCCTCCACAACATCAGAGTCTCCTTACACGTACCAAAAAAAAACCTCCACTCCGCCAGCCTCACCCTAGCCGAGACCCCGTGCATCCACTGAACCAGAACAGTTGGAAGAGCCTTCTCCTATGTCGCAGCCAAGGCCCGGAACAAGCTCCGAGTCAACATCAGATGCTCCCCTATTATACACATCTTCAGGAAGAGCCTCAAGACCTGGCTTTTTGGCTGACCAGGAGCTGCACCCGCCCCCCACACACCTTGAGACCCTCATGGGTGAGTAGTGTGCTTAAAAGCCCCTGAGTGATTGATTGATTGATTGATTGATTGATTATAGAATTCTGATTCAAAGTTTTCAGATCAAGGACCAGGGTCTTTTCAAGGGCTCTAAAGCCTATCCTTAATGTTTTCTGACAATGTTTCAACCCCACTATAATAACCTACCCTCTGTCACTTGTTTCTATTGTTCACAGGCATTACGAATATGTGTGTTTTGTATAAGGTTTTTGCATTTACAAATACATAGATTATTCATTTAGGCTGAAATGAGTATTAATTGCATATCTTTTTGGGATACTTCTTTAACTGTATTAGGTAAATGTTGAATTAACTTAGACATTAGATTATATTATTCTCCTTGTCAAACTCATGAGAGAGTACTTGCGAAAAATCAAGATACTTGAAACATTGATAAACATTTTCTTAAAATGAGTTCCTTGTGAACAATTGTTTCAACTCAATAGCTATTACCCAGTTCACATGTGCATATAGGCTGCTCTTGTGTTTTTGAAATACAAAAAGCTCAGTGAGGCCTTGCAATTGGAATTACATGCTGCACCAATGCATTGGACCAGCTCATTTGAAAAAAATGAGGGCATACATAAGTAATTTGTCTATGTAATGAACTCCTTACACGCAGATGCTACTAATTGAAAAATAGGTGTTCACCATTTGGATAGAGAAATGTAAATTTAGCAGGTTGGCCGTGGTAGGAGTGAGTGAGTCAGTGCCTCTGACCTCTTACCCTAAATGTGTCAAGTGTGCTAAACTCAGAATGAAGCCCTAAAGTATTGCCTAGATTATTATGAATATCCCCACTCCATACACAAAGTGCATTATTGTTATTTGTGCAGCCCAGAAATATTTGTGTTAGAATTTGGGTTGGTCTCTTTTAAGAACACATGATATGTAGCTGTGGCCACACTTTTCTCATGGGGGATGAACATAGTCTAGAAATATAGAGACTTATGTACATTGATCGGCAAAGCACAAGACATAAATAAGAGGAGAAACTGCATGTCATTCCAATTCTTAAAAATAACATTTGCATATCATCAGTGAGATGTGTCTCCTTAAGAAAGATAGTGCTGACTTCATGCCTCTTAAGGTAAGCTTGAGTCTTCTAAGATTTCATATGTGAATTGAGAATCCTAATTGTCTAGGTCATGAGCTGAACATTGAAACTCAAAGTTATAATTCAATCTTAGAGAGAAAATCTGAAGAAGAAACATATAAGTGGACGTAGGCCAAACCCCACAGCAACAACTCAATGGAACAGCATACAGATAAAGTGACAAAGAAACAGCACAGCTGTAGCATGAAAGATTGCCATAGGCATATATATCAAGAGCTTTATTCCGTTTTGGAAGACAAGCACCACAGTTACCAACAGCACCCTGCTATTCACAACTGTTTGAATATCAAAATACAACCTACATGATAATTGTATGTGATTGGCAGAGCAGAACGTAAAGATAAAGAACACATCTTTCCACCCTCCCTTACTGGCAAAGTCAACAACAAACATCTACAAAATCTTCTGATTTCAATATATAAAACTTCCTCTTATATCTTATCTAACACACATTATAAAAAACGTGTACTAATGTAACTGGCTAATTGAACTCAAGTAGTGCATATGACTGTGATATGCATGAATTAATGGTTTCACCTCAGTTACCATAATACCAGTTGGACATTGCTAATTGCGCTTGCAAAGACTCTAACTGTGTATAGAGAAATGCCAGGGATCTGTTGCATTGAATTCCTGAGAAGAGCCACTAGACCTGTTCTGGGCTTAAGTGACTGATACATGTAGACCACTCTTACTTGTGATGCAGAGGACCCTAAATGTAACCCGTAAGACATCGCTCTTGTTTTTAACCATGCCTTAGTACCCAAAGAATCAATACATTTCACCTGGATACTTGAAGTAATTTTACACACTTAATAAAAACCCCATTGAAAATTCCCTTTAGAAGGGCACCCTCCCTTGTAGGTTTGATCACCCTCATACACACTATGGGCCTCATTACAATGTCAGTTGGAGTTGCCTCCGGTCAGCAGTCCCGACACCTCTATTACAATGCGACCACACATGGTGAGGTTGCATACTCCCATTTCCCTATGGGAGCTTGTGCTGTGGCCATAAACCGGCTGTTTCACAAGCTCCCATAGATAAATGGGAGAATCTGTTCATCCCTGCACCACATGGCAGACACCTCAAGGTGCCTGCCACATGGTGCAGGGATTAACAGGTGCCCCCTCGGCCCCCAATCAGAGGCGCAGGGTGAAGGGGGCCCTGCTAGGGGTCCCCAATGTCGCTTTCCGATAGGCTTTCCATGTCAGATCGCCCGACATGGAAAGCCTGTCAGAAACCAACATTGTAATTCCTACAGTGGAAGCACTCTCCATAGGGATTACGGGCTGGTCTCAGGTCCATTGGAATCCAGACGGAATGACTGGACGGTTTCACTTCCGACTGCCTTGGTTATAATTTGGCTGTCAGAAGTGAAACCGTTGATGTTGGTCTGAAAGCCTCTGACCACAATTCAGAGGCTTTCCCACCAACATTGAAATAGGCTCCTTGGTGTTCTGGATAAGGACTCTGTGATGCAGTATGCCATTGGTGAATTCTAGAAGGTGAAAGTCCTTCTTAAAATTCCTCAAGACATCCTAGATTTGGAAAGGCATCTTGGTGGCTCCACTCTCCTTTGATCATTTTATATGAAAGAGACGTTTTAGATTGCGTGATGGGATATACTGTGGACTAATATAATTTATTTTAAATGCTCAATACGGGTGCTCCCGGTGCTCTGAACATGTAACAGATCACTTTAAAACTGGTACTTTCATCTATGAGAAGCCAGCGCAGATCTTGAAAAACAGCACAGGGGTGCTCTTGGTGTTAAAATCCAAAGGAGAATCTGGCTCCTTTGGCTAGTGTAAGAGATTGTTCATTTCTGTGGAAAAGCATGGTAAATGATCATGAAGTTGCTGTAGGAAAAATAGATCAAAGAAAATTAGCTTTATTTTGTTGAGATGAAATCATTAATTGTATTTTGGAAAGTATGAATAATCTTGGCAGTCCATGACTGTTAAATATTACCATAAATACTGCTGAAAATATGTGTAAATCACAAATAGTCAAATCTCTCCTACAAATATAAGAGTAAGGGCCTAATTATAGCTATGGCGGTCAAACGAACCGAAGTAGCCACGGTGGTGGTGGGGCACTGCTGGTCTGACCTCCCGATGTTGTTGCGGTCTTGAGGCCGCTATATGTTTGGAGGTGCTGCTGCAACACTGCCAAGCATATTACGAGTTTCCTGTCCACCACGGTTTTTATGGTGGTTAGCCCGCCATGAAAACTGTGGTGGAGAAAAAACAAAGGGGGCCCTACAGTACACCCTGTTGCCCCAGGGCCTTTGATGCGCATAATAAGGCAAATAGTCTGTCCCCCTGTGTGTATGCATCACAGTTCCTGCACGGCATGGACTGAACTACCAATGCGGTGCCTATTTTTAGAGGCACCACTTTGCGACCGCCAAAGAAATGCCCAGCAGAAACGAGAAAACTTGTAATCTGGTAGGATGGGCTCACACGGCTTTGACGGTGTGGGAGCGGTCAGTAGCGTGACAGCCCTGCTCCCACACTGCCAAAGTTGTAATTGGGCCCCAAGTTCTTGGAAGTCCATTTCTGAATTTTTCTAGCAGGTCTTACTGAACCCATCCACCTGTTTTGAGGGATTATGGGGCATATTACTAACAACTAGCGATAATTATCGCTACGTTGGCTTAGCGGCAATATTTTTATCGCCGAGCTGCGGCGATTTGTATCGCTTAGGAACCTTGCTATTATCAAGGTTTATCTCCTAAGCGATAAAAATCGGCCGAAATGCATGAATATCACTGAAAAGTCAGCAATATTCATGCATTACCGAGCTAATGCTCTTAGCCATGTTATCCACTTACCATTGGATAACATGGCTAAGAACTGCTCAGGGGCAAGTGTTAGCTTTTGGAGATATTAGCGCTTAGCGCGAATATCTCCAAAAGTTGGTAATAGGAGATAGCGATGTTAGCGACTGTTTCCAGTCGCTAACCTCTTGGCACGCCCACTTTGCATGTCATTAGTGATAAATTTCACTGACATGCAAAGCGGGGCCCAAGATGGTCGCTATCTCCTACTAGCTGTCGCTAACTGGTGTTAGCGACAGCTAGGTAATAGGGAGATAATTTTATCTCCGCTTTCTTGGCTTTTAAAGCCAAAAAAGCGGAGATAAACCCCCATGATAATATGCCCCTGAGTTTCTAGATGGACACATGCATCCACTGAAGTCCACAGAAAACAGTCATTGAGAAGAGTCCAGGAAGAAGCGGTGCTTATTTGTTCCTAGATCTCTTCAAGTGATCCTGTAGAGCATAGAGAACTAATGGCCATCATAGTTACATCCAAATGAATCTGGGAGAAATTTTGCATTGAATGCTAAATTTAAGGACACTTACTGTGGGAAGAAAAACTGATGAGGATCTTGGAATCTGGTGCAAATTATAAAATAATTATATGGTAATGTTTTAGATTTCCCATTCTCACATTTTTGACAATAAATGAAGGCAAATGAGATGTACAAAAAAAGAACAGAAGCAGGAGGTCAGAAGGAAACGAGACCTGATTAGTTTTATTGGGATCAAGGTAGGTGCACAGATGCCCATGATTTTACCAAGAAATATCTGTTCTGTTAATAAAAATGGCAAGGAGCAGCGATTTCTTACAAATGTATTAACTAAAAAAAGGGTTGGATTTGTTATTCGAATGTGCATTACAATTCACTTATTTGGTAGGTATAGTGTAAATACAAAACTATGGTTGATAGTCTCTTCAAAACACAATTAGCCTGTCTGCAGCAAAGAAACTATTTGCTATCATACATAGCTAAAGGAGTATAAGGTACCCTGAACTTGGGCTCATTCCACGGAGAAAAAGTGTCCCCTAGCAGTGGGTCTATGAAAGGGCGGGTGGAGTACATTAGCAAGTTAAATGAGTGCTTCCAATAGAATTTCTGATGGTAATTTAGGGACATATGAAAACAATCTCTCTCTCTCTCTCTCTCTCTCTCTCTCTCTCTCTCTCTCTCTATATATATATATATATATATATATATATATATATATATATATATATATATATATATATGTTTCGTAACTCACATCCACCTCCTGCCGCTCCACTTTGCCCCGGGTGCCTCCTTAACGCACGGTGGAGTGCGTAACCTATTCCCAACACACAGTTCCATCCGTGAACTGCTCCACAAATAAGGACACTCCAGCCCAGTTTCTCGGTCTCCGCTCTTTAGTTTATTTTCTGCGCGCACACACAGTCAACAAGCAAACGCGTTTCGGCGTTGCCGCCTTCGTCAGTGCTAGCCAACAGAGACATTTTTACGTTTAAATAAAGTTAACATTTCAAAAAACATCACGTGTTAAAAGTAAACATAAAAGAGGCACATACATTCGTTCGCCTTTGGCAGCCATCTTAGAATGGTTAAATCACCAATAATAATCTGATTTCTTCTACGGATTTCACCTCATTACCAAGGATATCGTTGTTATTAGCAATGCGGTTTAATTAAATTATTGTCAATTTTGCCTATTATTCGGCCAAACATTATTATTAACCGCTGTCTATATCTGCTTATCTTGATTACATGACCTAGTAATGGGATGTTGTCTCCTCGATCCAGCCCTGAATGGGCTTACTGACACATTCTTACTTCAGAATGCATCTGTAGATAATTCCTCAAACGTGCCTCAAGGTATCCTAATTTCTATTCTGCCCTGAATGGGCTGATCATCTTCATCATTCATCATAGAGGGATACCTGATCATGGGATGGTGGGGGCAGCATGCATTCTTCAAATCAATTCTGCAGGGGTAATTGGTACGGGGGGTCTCTACAGTTCATTGCAAAGTTGTACTCATTTCTATAGGTGTACCCACATTTCCTCTTCGTTATTCAGGCCTATCGGGTTCTTGGTCTGTAGCATAATTATGTAACGAGACTCCAACGCTCTTAGCTTCCTTACCCAGTCCCCTCCTCTCTCTGTTCTCACCAGCTGATCTAATATGAAAAAGGATAACAGGTTACTGTTGCTTTGGTGTTCTTTTTCATAGTGGCGAGCCACTGGGTAGGCCTGATCTTTTAAATTGATGGCCCTCATATGCTCGAGTACCCTCAACTTAGTCTGTTTTATGGTGCTTCCCACATACTTCTTTCCACATGGGCATACCAGACAATAAACCGTAAACTCTGAATTACAATTTAGCAATTTTGAGATTTGTTTCTTTTGACCCCTTCCCGGTACCTCATACTCCTTTACCTTGTGGGAATTTTTGCAGGCTTTGCATTTCATGCCTGGGTAAAAACCCAATGCCGGGGCTTTCCTCTTTTTCTTATTCTCATAGTGGCTATTCACTAGATGATCTTTTAGTGAGTGACTTCTGCAGTATGTTACAAGTGGATAGTCAGATAGTGATTTCCCCACTGTGCCATCAGATTTGAGTATGTTCCAGTTCCTACGTAGGATTTGGAACATCTCAGATGATTTGTCATGGAAATTAGTTATCAATCTCAATGACGTGTCTCCTGTTTTTACTTTATCTATCAGTAGTTCTTCCCTTGGGCGTGCGTCACTTCTTCTCTCTGCCTCATCTAGAACCCCTCTGAAATAGCCTCTTCTTTCAAATCTCTTTCTTGACTCTTTTTTGGCCTTTACGTACTCCTCTTCTGTGGAGCAATTCCGCTTAATGCGCAAAAACTCCCCCAACGGTATATTGTTTACTACAGACCGGGGGTGGCAGCTTCCGGCATGCAAAATTGTGTTGCCAGCGGTCGGCTTCCTATACAGAGATGTTTGTATCTTGCCATCTTGTATATAGACCCTTAAGTCTAGATAGAAAACCTCCTCTTTGCTTATGTTGCTAGTGAATGTTAGATTGAGATTGTTCTCATTGAGGCTTCTGATGTATTGTTCTGCCTCCTCCTGTGTTCCCCGCCACACAATGAAAAGATCATCAATGTAGCGGGTCCACAGGGAGATTTTTTCCACCCACTTCTCATTTGGCCCCGCCCAGGCCACGTGCTCCTCCCACCAGCCCACAAATAAATTTGCGTAACTGGGGGCGAAGCACGTGCCCATCGCGGTCCCCTGTAGTTGTAAATATAGCTGGCCAGAGAACAGAAAGATATTGTTCTTTAAACAAAATTCTGTCAACGCAACAATCATATGATTATGTGTTCTGTATTTCAATTCCCTCCTTTGCAAGAAAAAGTTCATAGCTTCCAAACCATCATCGTGTCTAATTGATGTGTAGAGGCTTGTAATGTCTAATGTGATCAATAGTAACACCTTGTATGGTTCTCAGGAAGTCCTGTGTGTCTCTAAGGTAGGAACTCAAGTCCTTTTCTCCAGTGAAAACATCCATTTATATAGATACCTTCATAGCACCACTGGTAAAGGACTTGAGTTCCTACCTTAGAGACACACATGACTTCCTGAGAACCATACAAGGTGTGATGTGGATGGCAAGATACAAACGTCTCTGTATAGGAAGCCGACCGCTGGCAACACAATTTTACATGCCGGAGGCTGCCACCCCCGGTCTGTAGTAAACAACATACCGTTGGGGGAGTTTTTGCGCATTAAGCGGAATTGCTCCACAGAAGAGGAGTACGTAAAGGCCAAAAAAGAGTCAAGAAAGAGATTTGAAAGAAGAGGCTATTTCAGAGGGGTTCTAGATGAGGCAGAGAGAAGAAGTGACGCACGCCCAAGGGAAGAACTACTGATAGATAAAGTAAAAACAGGAGACACGTCATTGAGATTGATAAATAATTTCCATGACAAATCATCTGAGATGCTCCAAATCCTACGTAGGAACTGGAACATACTCAAATCTGATGGCACAGTGGGGAAATCACTATCTGACTATCCACTTGTAACATACCGCAGAAGTCACTCACTAAAAGATCATCTAGTGAATAGCCACTATGAGAATAAGAAAAAGAGGAAAGCCCCGGCATTGGGTTTTTACCCATGCATGAAATGCAAAGCCTGCAAAAATTCCCACAAGGTAAAGGAGTATGAGGTACCGGGAAGGGGTCAAAAGAAACAAATCTCAAAATTGCTAAATTGTAATTCAGAGTTTACGGTTTATTGTCTGGTATGCCCATGTGGAAAGAAGTATGTGGGAAGCACCATAAAACAGACTAAGTTGAGGGTACTCGAGCATATGAGGGCCATCAATTTAAAAGATCAGGCCTACCCAGTGGCTCGCCACTATGAAAAAGAACACCAAAGCAACAGTAACCTGTTATCCTTTTTCATATTAGATCAGCTAGTGAGAACAGAGAGAGGAGGGGACTGGGTAAGGAAGCTAAGAGCGTTGGAGTCTCGTTACATAATTATGCTACAGACCAAGAACCCGATAGGCCTGAATAACGAATAACTGCAGAATTGATTTGAAGACTGCATGCTGCCCCCACCATCCCATGATCAGGTATCCCTCTATGATGAATGATGAAGATGATCAGCCCATTCAGGGCAGAATAGAAATTAGGATACCTTGAGGCACGTTTGAGGAATTATCTACAGATGCATTCTGAAGTAAGAATGTGTCAGTAAGCCCATTCAGGGCTGGATCGAGGAGACAACATCCCATTACTAGGTCATGTAATCAAGATAAGCAGATATAGACAGCGGTAAATAATAATGTTTGGCCGAATAATAGGCAAAATTGACAATAATTTAATTAAACCGCATTGCTAATAACAACGATATCCTTGGTAATGAGGTGAAATCCGTAGAAGAAATCAGATTATTATTGGTGATTTAACCATTCTAAGATGGCTGCCAAAGGCGGACGAATGTATGTGCCTCTTTTATGTTTACTTTTAACACGTGATGTTTTTTGAAAATGTTAACTTTATTTAAACGTAAAAATGTCTCTGTTGGCTAGCACTGACGAAGGCGGCAACGCCGAAACGCGTTTGCTTGTTGACTGTGTGTGCGCGCAGAAAATAAACTAAAGAGCGGAGACCGAGAAACTGGGCTGGAGTGTCCTTATTTGCGGAGCAGTTCACGGATGGAACTGTGTGTTGGGAATATATATATATATATATATATATATGTATATATATATATATATATATATATATATATATATATATATATATATATATATATATATATATATATATATATATATATATATATAGAGAGAGATGTATATATATATAGATACGCTTGGAGAAACTATTAAGAACGGAGACCACCAAATGGTGGGAGCACCGATCACTGCAGAAATACAAGGATGTGGGGCGAGTGCCGAGGGGATTGCGGGTACTCATAGCGCCATCTTTTGAAAACCCCAATCCCCTACTGTTGAAAGAATGGGCCACCATGAACTTAGACACCTCAATGAACATGGTGTGTCTGCTTATAAAATATGCTGAAATTGACCGCATAGAGATTCTTAAAGAAATAGAGGAATTAAATAAAGAGTTAGAAACAGAAGAAGATAAAGATTTCATCAAGAAGCAAAGAGAGGAGATTGATGCCAGACTGGTAAAACACCAGGAAACAATTAGTTTGCGCAAACAATACAAGTTTGCGCGAGATAAAAATGACTACGAAACGGGTAGGATTTTCACGTTCGCGCGCAAATTCGACAACGCAAAAAGACAAGCCCTGGCAGCCAAAAATGTGGATGTAACAGGTGGAAATGAACATAGATCGGAAGCATCAGAACCAGAAATGAGCTCAACAACGAGTAGTTATGACTCGGATGAAGGAGCAGCAGGAGGCGCCAGTCGAGGAACAGTACCCACTAAATAAACGCCATCTGAGGAATTGGGTTTTCTCGTGGAGGACAGACACAAAACACTGCGACCGCTTACTCGCCAACAGCGGAAACTAAACGAAGAAAAGCAAATAAAAAGCGCAGTGCAAGGAGAAAACTCAAAAGGCAGAGGCTATGCAAAGAGAGGCAGAGGGAAAGGGAAGAAATGGTAATGGCAACAGCTAACCTAACCCCAGTAAATCTAGTGGGCGCCCAGGACGTGGGATCAACGGCGACCTCAAACATAACAGAAGCACAAGTTGCACAGGACAATACTGTCATCAACCTATCCGATACCACCTTATCCAAAGCGGAAATGCAACTCCTCTCATTAGGGTTGTCTTACTGCCCAAAGAACTCTTTCAATTATGTGCAGACACGCATTGATGTGTTCAAATTCATTCGCAATCTCAAATTAAGGAAACATTTTAAATTGAACAACGCTCAGGTCCGGGCAACGAACATTTCTAATCAAACCCAACCATCGAAAGTGTTTCAAATTGCGGACATGAAGGCTCTTAAGGTGGCAAATGAACTGGCGCGGGATGAAGAATTTGAACCTGGCACTACTCAGGAAAATCTATCCAGGGTAGGGATTTCCATGAATCATCCTTGTGTGACAACCTTCAAGCCTCCTTCCACTTTCTATCCAATTATGCCAAAAGACAACATTGATGCTTTTTGTGATATAGTTGTGGAAGATCTGAAAGGACTACAAATTAGTACCACGCGCAGAAAGAAACGAGTTAAATATATGGAAAGACAATACCATAAATTGATGAAAAAATTAAGGAGTGATTCTAACCTTATAATTAACAAGTCTGATAAGGGAGGCAACACAGTCATCTGGCCTCGAGACCTTTACATGGCTGAAGCAGAAAAACATTTAAGCGACACCACCTGCTACAAAAAGGGTAGCTTTAATGATATCAGGAGCCTGAAAGAAAAGACTCACAAGGAATTAAATCAATGGAGGCATCTTGGTTTATTAAGCAAACAGGAACATGCCTTTTTGAAGAATGATTTTCCAATCACAACTTTCTTTTATTTAATTCCTAAAATTCACAAACAATCATTTCCAGTCCCTGGGCGTCCCATCATCTCTGCCCAGGGAAGTCTACTAGAATCTATTTCAAGATATGTGGACCAATTCCTGCACGAATTTGTGGAAAATTTACCATCCTTCATCAAAGACACTGGCCCTTTCCTATCCAAGATCAATAGTATCAAGTGGGAGAATGACTTTATTCTTATTGCTTTAGACATTAATTCACTTTACACCAGCATCTCACACGAGGATGGGTTGAATGCAGTAAGATATTATTTGAACAAACGGAGTATTTCTTACAGTCAACACAGCAATATGTTATTGAGTATGCTTGAATTATGTCTCAACAACAATTACTTCCTTTATAATCGGGAGGTTTACCAGCAGCTCAGAGGAGTGGCTATGGGGGCATGCTTCTCTCCTACCTACGCATGTTTACATGTGGGGTGGTGGGAGGAGCATGTCCTCAAAAGAACACTGGCTGACTTTTTCCCCAACTGTTTGATACATTTTTGGCGATTCATTGACGACATATGTGTGATCTGGAGAGGGTCGTTGGAGTCAGCAAATGAATTTGTCAATAGGATTAATGTCAATGATCTTAATTTACGTTTCACCTCACAGATCAGCACTCACCTTATCCAATTTCTTGATGTGGAAATTTACATTGAGGAGGGTGGGTTACATACCCGTTTGCACAGGAAAACTACAGCGGGCAACGCAATATTGCACGCAAGTAGCTCCCATCCTACCCATCTGATTAGAAGCATTCCCTATGGGGAGTTTTTAAGGATGAGGAGGATCTGTAGCACCCCAAAAGACCTAGAAAAATGTCAGAATGAGGCTCTGGAAAGATTTCGTGCTCGAGGGTATGATGCCGCCCTGTTATTAGAGGCAAAAGACAGGGCTAACCAACTGGACAGGGATAATTATCTCGCCTCAATAAATGTTGATGTTACATCTAGTCCAGTTGAGATGGAGGATGAGACAGAGAGCAATAACATCAGTTTAATAACAACTTTCAATGAAGAACACAAAAAAGTGAGAGGAATTTTGAAAAAGCATTAGCCACTTTTGAAGACAGACATTAGTTTAGCCCCACTCATACAAGCTGAACCAGGGGTGGTTTTTAGAAGAGCTCCGTCCATGAGGGACGTGTTGGTCAAATCTAGTCCTGAGGTAGTAATGAAACCTCATCGGATCTCAAATAAATGCGGCTTTTTTAAGTGTATCTCTTGCAGAGCGTGCAAGTTCGGTGTAAATACCAGCGAGTACTGCTCTGCTTTTGATCCTAACCCCATCAAAATCAGGGAGCATTTCACCTGTCGCACGGACTTTGCGATGTATGTGCTCCAATGTACCTGTGGACTCAGGTACGTTGGCAGCACAAAACTACAGGCTTTTAACCGCATTTTGCAACACCTACGAGCTGTGGTCAATTCGGATGGTAATTACCCGGTCGCCCGGCATTTTGAATTGGTCCATAATAAAAATCTCAACGAACTGAAGTATTTCATCATTGATGCGGTGCCCAAAAATATTAGAGGGGGAACAGGGAGAAAGCTTTAAGACAGCTTGAAAGTAAATACATCTTGCTTCTAGATACCAGGATCCCTAATGGATTAAACACGGGGGAAGACCTTTATTGCTTCCTACAGCGGGGTGTAGTAATGGGAATACTGGACTCCTACCTGCCGTGTCACCATTTTTCAGGAACCTGATTGGGCAGGGGCAGAATAATTTATAGCGATTTATGACCCAGTGGGCCTGGCTATTTAGTGTAGTATACACACTAGGATCCCGGAAATCATCTGAATGGGTATCTTTTCTGAAAGCATTGGGCACCCCTATTTGACCCCGTATCTCTCCAGGATGTTTATGGATTATGGAATGGGCACTGTGCCATAATGTTTACTCTTTGTCGTATCACAAGCTGTGTCTAATTTGGTTTTCGGCATTGATAATATTGTCAATACAATCACTTCTGTTAGTGGGTGGCATGTAACTCTTCATAATGAGAGAATTAATTAACGTGCCATCACCAATGTACTCCCTGTATATATATGAGTTGGATACCTGGTTTTAACTTGCACAATTTTGCACATTTGCACAATTTTGCACTCTATTAAATAGCATACTTTGCACGTTCCCTGTAAAGTGAGACTTTAGTAGCAAATTTTGACTGTATATACGAATTTAAAATATGGAGAGGGTCAACATGTGTATTATTCAACAAAGGAAAAAGGGAGATAGGAGATTTGATTAGAAAAAACACTTCAGTCAATGGGTAATTGTAATGTATGATATATTTTGTAGATACTGTGTAAATATATCAATTTACCTTTCCCTTTGTATATATATATATATATATATATATATATATATCCATTTACCTTTCCCTTTGTATATAGACCTATGAAAATTGTAAATTGGGTTTTAGACAATATCTCCGATCATGTAGTATTTTCTCTATGTCTATGTTTTGCTTAAGTTTTACTATTGGGGACACACACAGTATATAAATTGCACTTATTGGTTCTTTTGGTCATGTGATCAAGGCTGCCGTGTTGCAGCCGAAACGCGTCATGCTGGGGACAGAAGATCAATAAACCACCTTTAATCTGTGGTCTGTACCTACGTCTGTGGAGTCGGTGTCCATTGCCGATTAGTAGGAGTGTGGAACGGATATATATATATATATATATATATATATATATATATATATTACAGCAAGGCGGCTCCCTTTTCCTCCGTTAGGCGCTGCTTGGTTCTGGTCGCGTTACTCCTGCGGTCGAGCCAGACCGCTATAAATTCAACAGGTTTCCCCAGCAAGGGGAAGATGGAGTCGCAGAAAGAAACAGGCTATAGGCGTTCTGGAGTGTTAATTTTCTTTTAATCCATTAATCCATCGGGGGTTGTAAAACAATATAGAAACCAACGCGTTTCGACAGCGTCCGCTGTCTTGCTCACGGTCAGTGTACTGTGCATCGCTCAACAGTTTTAAAGAACCAACAAACAACATGATTACACCCGCCCCCTTGTCACATGGTACATGACCTGCATGCTCGGGATTCTGGGACTTGTAGTTTAGCCCTATGATGTAGTGTAATACTTATATGGGTAATTACATTTGAGGGATTGGTAATATATTTGGGGTGCTCAGTGACTGGCAATGTGTTGGAGTAAATTAGTGTTACTAATCCTCCATTAGCCACTGTTGGTTCTGTAACCGCTTTTTGCTTGGGGAGTACTGCCCTCCAGTGGGCGAAATTTACCATTAGACATGTTGATACATCACTAAACAACCAAAGTATAGCCCTCCAGTGGGCATTTCCACATGTACATATAATTCATGATTCAACATTTTAGTTAATTAACAATTTAAGTATAGCCCTCCAGTGGGCATTTTTGCATGTCATTATTCATGGCTAGTCTATAGGTACTTGCCCAAGTGAGCTTCAAACAAAGGTGAAAACTGGTGGGGGAGTGAAAAAATAAATAAAATTGGGACAAATCTACATTAATTATTTAGTTCATGGCAGGCGGAAGTTATTACGGAAGTCAATTATGTTCATTTAAAGGTGTATGTAAAGTTCCTCCGATTGATTTAACCCTAATGGGGTCATGGTTCTGAAACCAAGGATATGTTTTGATTCCTTGCGGCGTAGTATTTTTTCATTATGTCCTCCTCTGGGTGATGGGTTCAGTGTCTCAATACCCCAGAAACGCAATTGCTTCCAGTCCCCATTATGCTCTGACTCCATGTGTTTTGCAACTGCGTTGCTTCTGTCTTTATGCACAGTTGCACGTACATGTTCGAGGATCCGTGTTTTTAGTTCACAAATTGTGCTACCAATGTATCTCAATTTGCACGGGCATTCAATCATGTACACCGTGTACCTACTGTTACAAGTTATACATTCATTGATTTTCCAGTTTTTTTTGTCCGGCATGGTTATTTCTTGGGTTGGTTTAGCAATTTCACAGGCTTTACAATGGTAGCACTTCACGAATCCTTTTGTTTGTAGCCAATTTTTTCTTTTTGCTGGTGGCTGGAAATGGCTGTGAACCAATTGGTCCTGGAGGTTTTTAGCCCTTTTATAAGTCACTGTCGGGTGTTTGCCCATCCTTTTTCCCATGATCGGGTCCAACTGTAGAATCTTCCAATTCTTCTTTAAGATTTGGTTTAGTTGTTTTGTTTCTCTACTGTATGTCGTGATCAACCTAATCGGCTCATCCTCTGTTTGAGTGGGGATTTCTTTAGGTTTCAGGCTGTCCGGTCTTGTGGTCTTATTTGCTCTTTCCCAGCAGTGTTTTATTGTTTGTTGGTTATATTGTCTCTTTTGGAAACGCATCGCCGAATTTTGGCTCTGTTTTTGCCATTCATCTTCTTCGCTACAGATTCTCCTGAGTCGAAGGAATTCCCCGTAGGGGATGCTTGATATCAGGGACCGTTGGTGGAAACTGGTGGCTTCAAGTGTGGCATTTGTGGCTGTACTTTTCCGATGTAAAGTGGTCTCCATTTTGTTGTTTTTGATATATACTTCGGTGTCCAGGAAGATGGCTTTATTAGAACTGATGTTGTGAGTAAATGTTATGCCTGGTGTACTGGAATTCAGTATTTCAAAGTACTCAAGGAATTTTACTTTTCCACCGTTCCATATCAAAAACAGGTCATCGATAAATCTCTTCCAGATTATGATGTGTTGTGTAAATGGTTGTAGTTTGGTATTCCAGGCCACTGTTTCCTCCCACCAACCCATGGCGGTGCAGGCGTAATTTGGGCTAAAGGAGAAGCCCATGGCTGCTCCATTCTTTTGCCTGTATATGGAGTCCCCAAACAAGAAGATGTTGTTATTCAGTAAGTATTGTGTCATATCCATCAACATGTTATTATGATTTGCGTAGTGTATATTGCGTTCCTGAAAGACATGTTTGCAGGCGTTCAGACCCATCTCATTGTCGATGTTTGTGTATAATGAAATCACATCCATTGTGATCATTATAAATTCCGGCTGCCAAGTGATGAGCTTCAAGTTGCACAGGAAATCAGTTGTGTCCCTGATATATGATTTAAGTTGTTTCACATGAGGATTTAGAAAAAAGTCTATGAAGTTAGACAGCGGTTCCAGCAAGGAACCATTTGACGACACTATAGGTCTCCCTGGTGGCTTCGTGGCATTTTTGTGGATCTTGGGTAGGAAATATATTGTTGCTGTTTTTGGGAAGTCTACCGTCAAGTATTTGGTCTCATCAGAGTCTAGCAATGATGCATTTTCCCATTGTCTTATTTTTCCATCCAGAATCCTCTTTGTGTCATAGGTTGGGTTGATGTCTAGTTTCTCATAATAGTATGAGTTATTCAATTGGGTCATGGCTTCCTCAATATATAGTTGGCGATCCCATAGGACGATATTCCCGCCCTTATCGGCCATTTTTATTTCAAAATTTGATTTGGTTTTGAGTGATGCCAGAGCCTGCCTTTCATTTTTTGAAAGATTGTCATTATTGATGTTTTTTATTTTGATGTTGTATAGGTCATGAATGACCGCCTCCTGGAATAAGTCGATTTTGTTCCCTGGTGTGAGTTGGGGGTAGAATTTGGATTTTGCTTTGAGGCCGCTTGTTCCTGCTCCCAATTGTGTTATTGCTGATTCCAGATTGATGTCCATACCCTCTTCCGCATTCAAGTTTAATACCGTTAGGTATGCTTCAGATTCTTTTGCCAATAGTGTAGACATTGGTTTGGGCTGAGTTTTGGGTATTTTAGGTTTGTTTTCCCTCTCAGTGAAGAATTTAGCCAGTTTGATTTTGCGGATATATAGGTATAGATCAATCCGTGTTTGGGCTATGTCTATATGTGCCGTGGGGCAAAAGTTTATTCCCTTTTTAAGTAAGGAGGTTTCCGCCTCTGAAATTTCCATTCCGGATAAATTGATTATCTGCAATTCCTCATTCACTTCCCCCTCTTTTGTTTCATCAATCTGGTTTCCGTGCCAACGCGCAAAGAAATACACGCGGCAGAGCCAGGGGAAGAGGAAGAACATGGCAACCAAGATTCTCAAAACCCACACCAGGAGGGGCCACAGGAGAAACAGTTACAAACAAAAAAGTTGGCACGGAAACCAGATTGATGAAACAAAAGAGGGGGAAGTGAATGAGGAATTGCAGATAATCAATTTATCCGGAATGGAAATTTCAGAGGCGGAAACCTCCTTACTTAAAAAGGGAATAAACTTTTGCCCCACGGCACACATAGACATAGCCCAAACACGGATTGATCTATACCTATATATCCGCAAAATCAAACTGGCTAAATTCTTCACTGAGAGGGAAAACAAACCTAAAATACCCAAAACTCAGCCCAAACCAATGTCTACACTATTGGCAAAAGAATCTGAAGCATACCTAACGGTATTAAACTTGAATGCGGAAGAGGGTATGGACATCAATCTGGAATCAGCAATAACACAATTGGGAGCAGGAACAAGCGGCCTCAAAGCAAAATCCAAATTCTACCCCCAACTCACACCAAGGAACAAAATCGACTTATTCCAGGAGGCGGTCATTCATGACCTATACAACATCAAAATAAAAAACATCAATAATGACAATCTTTCAAAAAATGAAAGGCAGGCTCTGGCATCACTCAAAACCAAATCAAATTTTGAAATAAAAATGGCCGATAAGGGCGAGAATATCGTCCTATGGGATCGCCAACTATATATTGAGGAAGCCATGACCCAATTGAATAACTCATACTATTATGAGAAACTAGACATCAACCCAACCTATGACACAAAGAGGATTCTGGATGGAAAAATAAGACAATGGGAAAATGCATCATTGCTAGACTCTGATGAGACCAAATACTTGACGGTAGACTTCCCAAAAACAGCAACAATATATTTCCTACCCAAGATCCACAAAAATGCCACGAAGCCACCAGGGAGACCTATAGTGTCGTCAAATCGTTCCTTGCTGGAACCGCTGTCTAACTTCATAGACTTTTTTCTAAATCCTCATGTGAAACAACTTAAATCATATATCAGGGACACAACTGATTTCCTGTGCAACTTGAAGCTCATCACTTGGCAGCCGGAATTTATAATGATCACAATGGATGTGATTTCATTATACACAAACATCGACAATGAGATGGGTCTGAACGCCTGCAAACATGTCTTTCAGGAACGCAATATACACTACGCAAATCATAATAACATGTTGATGGATATGACACAATACTTACTGAATAACAACATCTTCTTGTTTGGGGACTCCATATACAGGCAAAAGAATGGAGCAGCCATGGGCTTCTCCTTTAGCCCAAATTACGCCTGCACCGCCATGGGTTGGTGGGAGGAAACAGTGGCCTGGAATACCAAACTACAACCATTTACACAACACATCATAATCTGGAAGAGATTTATCGATGACCTGTTTTTGATATGGAACGGTGGAAAAGAAAAATTCCTTGAGTACTTTGAAATACTGAATTCCAGTACACCAGGCATAACATTTACTCACAACATCAGTTCTAATAAAGCCATCTTCCTGGACACCGAAGTATATATCAAAAACAACAAAATTGAGACCACATTACATCGGAAAAGTAAAGCCACAAATGCCACACTTGAAGCCACCAGTTTCCACCAACGGTCCCTGATATCAAGCATCCCCTACGGGGAATTCCTTCGACTCAGGAGAATCTGTAGCGAAGAAGATGAATGGCAAAAACAGAGCCAAAATTCGGCGATGCGTTTCCAAAAGAGACAATATAACCAACAAACAATAAAACACTGCTGGGAAAGAGCAAATAAGACCACAAGACCGGACAGCATGAAACCTAAAGAAATCCCCACTCAAACAGAGGATGAGCCGATTAGGTTGATCACGACATACAGTAGAGAAACAAAACAACTAAACCAAATCTTAAAGAAGAATTGGAAGATTCTACAGTTGGACCCGATCATGGGAAAAAGGATGGGCAAACACCCGACAGTGACTTATAAAAGGGCTAAAAACCTCCAGGACCAATTGGTTCACAGCCATTTCCAGCCACCAGCAAAAAGAAAAAATTGGCTACAAACAAAAGGATTCGTGAAGTGCTACCATTGTAAAGCCTGTGAAATTGCTAAACCAACCCAAGAAATAACCATGCCGGACAAAAAAAACTGGAAAATCAATGAATGTATAACTTGTAACAGTAGGTACACGGTGTACATGATTGAATGCCCGTGCAAATTGAGATACATTGGTAGCACAATTTGTGAACTAAAAAACGGATCCTCGAACATGTACGTGCAACTGTGCATAAAGATAGAAGCAACGCAGTTGCAAAACACATGGAGTCAGAGCATAATGGGGACTGGAAGCAATTGCGTTTCTGGGGTATTGAGACACTGAACCCATCACCCAGAGGAGGACATAATGAAAAAATACTACGCCGCAAGGAATCAAAACATATCCTTGGTTTCAGAACCATGACCCCATTAGGGTTAAATCAATCGGAGGAACTTTACATACACCTTTAAATGAACATAATTGACTTCCGTAATAACTTCCGCCTGCCATGAACTAAATAATTAATGTAGATTTGTCCCAATTTTATTTATTTTTTCACTCCCCCACCAGTTTTCACCTTTGTTTGAAGCTCACTTGGGCAAGTACCTATAGACTAGCCATGAATAATGACATGCAAAAATGCCCACTGGAGGGCTATACTTAAATTGTTAATTAACTAAAATGTTGAATCATGAATTATATGTACATGTGGAAATGCCCACTGGAGGGCTATACTTTGGTTGTTTAGTGATGTATCAACATGTCTAATGGTAAATTTCGCCCACTGGAGGGCAGTACTCCCCAAGCAAAAAGCGGTTACAGAACCAACAGTGGCTAATGGAGGATTAGTAACACTAATTTACTCCAACACATTGCCAGTCACTGAGCACCCCAAATATATTACCAATCCCTCAAATGTAATTACCCATATAAGTATTACACTACATCATAGGGCTAAACTACAAGTCCCAGAATCCCGAGCATGCAGGTCATGTACCATGTGACAAGGGGGCGGGTGTAATCATGTTGTTTGTTGGTTCTTTAAAACTGTTGAGCGATGCACAGTACACTGACCGTGAGCAAGACAGCGGACGCTGTCGAAACGCGTTGGTTTCTATATTGTTTTACAACCCCCGATGGATTAATGGATTAAAAGAAAATTAACACTCCAGAACGCCTATAGCCTGTTTCTTTCTGCGACTCCATCTTCCCCTTGCTGGGGAAACCTGTTGAATATATATATATATATATATATATATATATATATATATATATATATATATATATATATATATATAGAGAGAGAGAGAGAGAGAGAGAGAGAGAGAGAGAGAGAGATATACTCACTCACTCTAGTGGAAGTTGTCTTTACAAATATGTGCATGTAAAATAAAAAATATCCAGGCATGTAGTTACTCTCTTTGTTGGACGTAGAAAGAGCGGGTACTTCCACCTGGTAAAAATCGGGGGTGGATCTTGTAACTACTAAATCCTTTGAGCCTACATGAAATATATTTCATGGCGTGTCCATGCCTGATACAAATGCGGTTAGTGATCATTTACCACTGTTTCTTTACAAAGCAAAACTATTTCTTATGTACGTGAGCCCATGATGTGGCAGAGAGAGCAGCATTTCCCACATTGTTACAACACAAACTGAAAACAAAATACTTTTGTAATCATGTAAATCATGAAAACAAGGACACCCATTTTTCTTGTGTGGGTCGTGGTAAAAAACACCATATCTTGCTTTTTTCAGGAATGTTAAGTAAGAACACAGAACGAAGTTCTTCAGGTGACGGTATCGCTGTCTTCGCTAAGCTGTTAGGGTTTCACGGGTAATGGGCAGCTTTCTGCAACAAAAACATTCCAGATGACAAGAAGAGACCAGGTGTTATAGCTTACAACTCACCAGTAACACTTGTCTATCATTTCTTTTCAGCTGGGTGGGGGTGCAGGGTGCACAAAGGATGCAATTTAAGTCAGACGTCAAAGAAAAATGTCTAGATTAACAAGGTGCTTGCACTGAAAGAATTCAGTGACAATAGTCAAACTACGAAACAATCCCTCTTTTGTGCCCATTTTAATCAAGAGCACTGCATGTGTCAGGACGGTTTCTAAAATTGCTGGAAGCTTCGTCCAAATGTGCAGGTGTGGGGGAGGGGGGAGTGGAGTGGGGGACTGTAGTAATTATTCTACGTTGGGGGTTCTCTCAAGGGCTGGGTTTCAGGCGCGGTTCTCTGCATAAAGTGGTGTATTCACACCAGAGCCCTGTCTACTAATGGCTGCCCTCCACTAAAGCATGTGGCCATCAGGGACAGAGTCTGGACTGCTAAGTGGCGTCGGCCATCTTGTTAAATAAAGAATGAGGTGAAAAGGCATGCTGCTACCACAAAGGGAATAATTAGAAAGCCGCTTTTGCCCGTACTACTTTTTGATTTTACTCATTTTTTATGTCATGCAAATGTTCTGACCCGGGCCAGGCAGCAGGAGCATAATATCACGCAAGCAATCCCAGCAGGAGATTTAACACACGCGGTACATCCACAGACATGCAGAAATCGCACGCATTTGAATAGCCTTCTATAGTGTTTAGCTCAATATGAAGAAACGAATGTTGATAGGTTCCTTTCCACGAGTGCAGCGGCAGCTGCAAATACACCTCTGGATGTGTGTTTATTTGTAAAGCCAGGCCCTTCAAGATGCCAATTGCAAGCAGCAGCTACAGCTCCATGAATGGAGAAAGTTGTATAGATTTTTGCATTACCATTGATTTTTCCTGCAATTGATTTTCGGGGTTTGCAATGTCCGAGCACTACATTTACCTGGGAACTAGTACATGAAAAGGCACAATTGGTCATATCACTCAATCGGATCATGGCTTTCAACGAGCGGTGTCAAAACCCGTATTGCAGCTTGTCAATAAGTAATAAGCCATGCGAGGCCGTGCCTTGTGTTACTAACGCCAGGGCACTGCAGGCTGCATTTACAAACACTGAGCTAATAGGACGGGCATACCAGCTAGCTGCTGACACACAACACTACAAATGCAAAAACAATCTTTAAGGTAAAAAATTCTGAATAAGTGCTAAATACAAAAACATAATATTTATGAACCAGTGACTTTAGTTATATACCATATCACTGTCCATAATGACTTTTGCAACCCATTCGAAAGCTGCCAATTTATAGCATATTTTAACCGTAATGCACTAAACTCTCATTTCAAATTGTGCTTCACTGTACCATAACGGTCACGATCTACATACGTTTGAGCTCCCTGTGTTCTGGTTTGCTGTCCAACCAAGCTTAAGGTGAGTTTGACAAATACATGTTTAAATTGGAGACAATAAAGAATATTACACACCCTGCAATGACCATTTCAAATTCGACGTCAGCTAACCATATTACAGAGGGGATTTATTCTTTTCCTTGAGAAGTTAATATATGCTGGGTATTAACATCAGCGAATAACTTTTATTAGCATCCCCTAAATACATAATCCTCATCAGAAATCCAGGCATAAAATGGGGTGTTAATTGTCTCCTGAAAGTCTGGTACCTTTCACCTTAACATAATACTATCATGATGTTTTTTTAAAAGTGGAAGCATAATAGTAAGAAAATCAAAGCAATGAATTTGTCGGCAAGATTTATTAACATCTGATTCAGAAGTCACATATTACAATTTAAAATGGAAGTTCTTTCAGAGCAGGGAACTAAAGGTTAGGAGAAAAAACATTTTGACAGTACAGCTTTCTGAAAGCAAGCGCTGATTGCATCTGTCTTACAGCTCCCCCAAATGCATTCCTTGGATATTGCTGAAACACTGTGAAATAAAGCAGAAGGGATGTGTCTGCAATAATTTCCAGTATAGGAGCACCTGTGAAGGTTCCTTGCAATCGGCACTTGTATCAGTTCTTAGATGGCCTATGCCAATTTTTGGGCGTAATTTATGTATTTTACTTGTGCAATCCCAAAAGAATGAAGTAGTAAATCTAATTTGAAACTGAGAAATATTCAATGGTCAATTTTGGTCATTTTATTTCTCTCTCTCTCACGCCATTCAATGAGAAAACATAATTTCAACTTAAATTCCGTAGGTAGCAAGCGAGTTAAAACGGGCTTCGGTTTTAAATGTTGTAAGTATTTCATTTTAAAAATAATACCATTTGTTAGTGAGTTTTATGGTTATGTGCAAAGGTCACCACTCCACTCTTATTAAAAAACATATCCCTTAAATCACTTAATTGAAGGTGCATTATGATTAAATCTTAAAAAGACACTGTGCTGGTCCAAGTTCTGGCCAGTTACACAATGCCCTTAGGGCCATATTTATCAACATTTCATGCAACACAACGCAGCAAGCCACCTTGCTGCACTGCGTGAAATGGAGAGCAGGAATGCGCTGTATTTAACATAATTCAGAGCATTCATGCTCTCTGCCTGCACTGGCACATAAACTGCTGCCTTGTGCCAATGCAGGTACCCTTGCACCATAGTGCAAGAGTGCCTGTGGTGCAAGGGTGCCTGTGTTGTAGGCACAATTGTTTTTGCGCAGGACGGGGCACCTTGCTCCACAAAAAGAATCCTCCGAGGCTTTTTCCTCTTTCAAAATACAGCACATATAGAAAGAGGAAACAACAAGGAGAAGTAAAGATATTTCTCCTTGCTACTCCTCCACTGGGGAGGCATAGCATTCTGATACATTCCAAAGTCTACCGATATTGGTAAATCTGGAAATGCTTCAGAATCCATGGGTGGATGCTCGATAAAAAAAAAAAAAGAAAATCACTTTCAATCCGATTGCCACTCTACAGGTATAGTTAGTATTCCCAAAGATAGAAGGGGCACATTTACAAGAGCTTATTCTCCGCTTTTTTGGCTTTTAAAGCCAAAAAAGTGGAGATAAAACTATCTCCCTATTAACAAGGGGGTGCTAACATGCATTAGCACATGTTAACACCATTTTACCCGACGCCTCCCTTTGCATCTCTAATGAGATGCAAAGTGGGCGTCACTGGGCAGTACAACCTTGTAAACATCGCTGATGTGTACATTGCGATTTTTACAAGGCTGCCATCGCATTTTAGCAACTGTTACTTTTGGGCGAAAACTGCTGTTTTCACTGAAAAATAACGTTTGCTAAAATGCAGATTTAGGCATATCTAATATGGAGGTGGATAATGCTGATACGAGCACAGGGTCGTATCAGCAGGGTTATTGCCGTTTTGCAGGGAACATTGCTGGAAAACCAGCGATGTTCCCTGAAAAACAGTGATTTCCCCGCTATTGCTGGTAATTATATCGCCCTGGATAAACGCGTTATAAATAACACGCTAACAGGGCGATATAATCCATCGATAGACAGTGATAAATAGAAAAGTGCTAAGCGCGCTTTGCTATTGTTGATTGCCGTCCTTGTAAATTGCCCCGAAATTCCTTGACTATTAGTTCCCTAATAACTTTCCGCTTGTTTGAATAACCATCACAAATCTTTTCAGACCTACTGCATTTTCTACATTTTGAGATTATGTACATTTTTGTGGTGAGTTGCTAAGGGGGTGAAAAGATAAAAAGGGGTCCCAAAACACGTTTTTCTACCAATGCATTTTCCGTAGACTATTGTATTTTAGCATGAAAACGGCTAAATGGATTTACATGACATTTGTCAGGATTATTCATTATAGTGCAGAGATTATGGTTTTTGGATACAGCAGTTATTTATGTAAGTATTTATGTAAGATATAAGGCATTGAAACTTAGTGATATCTGTCACTGCGGTACTTTGGTGGAAGATCCCAAAATATTGTGAAACTACTGTGGTATATGCCTGTAAATTTATTTTAAAATATAAATACATTTCCCAACCTATTACCACTTTAGTAAACTGGCAATAGGTAGGAACCTATTACTCATCTATTTCTAAGGCCTTTACACTGAACACAATGCAGAAAAAACAATACAACTATGTTTTCACACTCTAAAAATATCCATTACCGAATTATAAACTGGCTTGTCATCGCCATGTAGTATAGTATACTGCACAGTTATCAGGGTATATCATGGCCCAAATTATAACAAAGGTCTAGATATTATATTGGATTGTGGTACTCCTGCATCACTCATAGTGTCGAATGGGTAATGCAATACCAATGCTAGATTTACAAAGGAAAGCAAGCCCACCATGCTTGGCCCTGCATTGATTGGTAAATCTGGAGAAACACAAGGCTGCACAATTTGCTGTTTTGCATCACTCTTCACACAATAGTCTACATTGCTGCTAAATTTCACATACATCCATATGCCACACCACTGTAGCCACTCCACTATACACTATTCCACTCTAACCCACTCTTCTCTATGCCTCTCCACTGCACAAGACTCCACTCTAAACCACTCCACTCTACGCTATTACACTGTATGTAATGCCGCGGTATGCCACTCCAGTCTACATAGCTCCACTGAATGCCACTCTACTATAAGGTATTCCACGCTACACCCTTCTACTGTACGCCACTCCACTCTACTTTGTTCCAGTGTATGCCACGCCACTATACAACACTCCACTGTATGGTATTCTGCTGTTTGCCACTCCACTGTATGCTTCTCCAGTCTGAGCCACACCAGTGTATGACACTCCACTCTACGCCACTTCATTCTACGCTATTCAATTGGACCCCACTCAACTGTATGTCACTTCAGCATGCACCATTCCATTATACACACTCCATTATACCCTACTCCACTATAACCCATTACACTCTATGCCGTTCCACTGTGCAAACCTCCATTCTACTCCACTCCACTCTATTCTATTAGACTGTACACAACTCTATTCTATGCCTCTGTAGTGCATGCCATTCTACTTTATGCGACTCCACTTCATGCTACTCCACTCCAGTGTATCAAACTCCACTCCACGCCACTTTATTCTACTCTATTCAATTGGACCCCACTACAATGTATGCCCCTCCACTGTATGCTTTTACACTCTACCCCATGCCGCTGTACGCCACTACAGTCTGCACCACTCCATTATGCACCACTCCACTGTACATTACTGCACAATACACTATTTCCCTTTATGCCATTACTCTGTGCAACACTCCACTCAGCTCCACTCTACTCCATGCTATCACACTGTATACAACTCCACTCCACACCTGTCCACTCTATGATATTACACTACATACAACTCCACTCTATGCCTCTGCAATGTGCTCCACTCCAATGTATGCCACTCTGCTATACATTACTCCAGTATACTTTATTCAACTCTATGCCACTCCACTGTATGCCCCACCACTCTATGCTATTCCATTGTATGCTCTCCACTGTATGCTACTCCACTCTATCCACTTCAGTGTATTGCACTTCACTCAACCCCACTCCATTACACATTATTCCATAAGACACCAGTATGCTCTACGACACTACACTGTATGCCATTGCACTCTACCTCGTTCCTGTATATGCCACTCCAGTATACACAGCTTCACTGCATGCTACTTCACTGTACACCACTCAATGCTATTGCACTGCATGCAACTCCAGCATACACTGCTCCACTCTAAGCCACTCTAGTATACATCACTCCACTCTATGCCACTCCATTCTAATCTAGTCCATTGGACGCCACTCCACTCTACATCACTCCACTATATCCATTTTCATTCTACCCCACTCCAATGTACACTAGTCCGGTGTACACATCTCCACTGTATGTCAATATGCTCTATGCTCTATGCTATTCTACTCTACACTAGTGCACTCTACACTATTCTACTTTATGCCACTCCACTGTACTCCACTCTATGCTATTTCACTATATTCCACTCCATTCTCCGCTTTTACACTATACACAACTTCAATCTTTGCCCCCTACTGTATGGTATTGCTCTCCACCCCACTCCACTGTGCATCGCTCCACTGTATGCTATTAATCTCTACCTGACCCCACAATACCCCACTTCAGTCTAAACCACTTCTCTGTTCACCACTCCACTGTACACTATTACAGTTTACCCACCTCTACTGTACACTACTGCACTATACGCTATTACAGTTTACACCACTCCACTCTACACTGTTCCACTTTATGACAGTCCACTCTGCTCTACTTCACTCTACTATTTAACAACAAGGGGTGGTGATGGACAGAGTTTCTGAATTAAGCAGAATACTCTTACCCAGTCAAGAGATCAGGGCTAGATCCAACACCGTTTTTTAGCTCACTGCACCATCCCAGCTCAGAACCTGGCTATATGCAAATTAGTCTGTTCCTGTCCCAGTGCATGATTGGAACAGGGCAAACCAAACTACCAAGCCAATTCTTAAACTGGGAAGGAAACAAGCTTCCGGAACCGGGTTCTGGCATTTCAGCCGTCGTCGGCCCGGCTTGCTTGAATCCTGATGGTGCAATGAGCAAGGGACTCACATCTGAGTATACCCTTCCACGCTTATGGTGGACAAAATATTTAACAACAAGGGGTGGTGATGGACAGAGTTTCTGAATTAAGCAGAATACTCTCACCCAGTCAAGAGATCAGGGCTAGATCCAACACTGTTTTTTAGCTCACTGCACCATCCCAGCTCAGAACCTGGCTATATGCAAATTAGTCTGTTCCTGTCCCAGTGCATGATTGGAACAGGGCAAACCAAACTACCAAGCCAATTCTTACATTGGGAAGGAAACAAGATTCCGGGGACCAGTTTCTGGCATTTCAGCCGTCGTCGGCCTGGCTTGCTTGAATCCGAATGGTGCAATGAGCAAGGGACTCACATCTGTGTATACCCTTCCACGCTTATGGTGGACAAAATATTTAACAACAATGGGTGGTGATGGACAGAGTTTCTGAATTAAGCAGAATACTCTCACCCAGTCAAAAGATCAGGGCTAGATCCAACACCGTTTTTTAGCTCACTGCACCATCCCAGCTCAGAACGGTGATGGTTCAAGCCCTGATCTTTGGACTGGGTAAGAGTGGTCTGCTTAATTCAGACACTCTGTTCATCACCACCCCCTTTTCTGAATCGTTTTTGGCCACTATAGGTGTGGCAGGGTATACTCAGATATGAGTCCCTTGCTCACTGCACCATCAGGATTCAAGCAAGCCGGGCCGACGACAGCTGAAATGCCAGAAACCGGTCCCCGGTAGCTTGTCTCCTTTCTGGGGAAGAATTGGCTTGGTAGTTTAGTCTGCCCTGTTCCCATGATGCACTGGGCCAGGGACAGACTGATTTGCATATAGCAAGGTTCTGAGCTGGGATGGTGCAGTGAGCTAAATAATGGTGATGGATCAAGCCCTGATATTTGGACTGGGTAAGAGTGGTCTGCCTAATTCAGACACTCTGTTCATCACCACCCCCTTTTCTGAATCATCTACTTCACTCTACATCACTCCGGTGTACTCTTCTCCACTCTATATAACTCCATTATGAAAAACTCTACATCACTCTATACCACTCTTCTAGACTCTACCCCTCTATATCGGTACACTCCACTGTCCAAATTTGCACTCAACTCTATGCCCATACAATCGATTGTACAACACCCTCCTCTATTCTATTGCGTTTCCAACACTGTGCAACACATTACTCCACTCTACTGCATTGAGACACCATTCCAATTTATAATGGTTTGAACAACTCTAGGCTGTACCACTTCAAAGTATGCCACCTTATTTTACACTAATCCACTGTACCCTACTCCACTCTACACCACTCCAGTCCATGCTATTCCACTCTACTCTTTTACACTCAACTGAACAGTATTCCACTGTATGCTCTTTCACTTTACGGTCGCTCACTCAACGCCACTACGTTGTATGCCACTCCACTCTATGTCACTCCAATGTATGACACCCTTCTCCACTCTATAAAATTCTATCACACTTCATGGTACTCCACGACATTCTACTCCACTCCATCTCTGTAAACACCAATGTCCAACTCTATACTTCACTCTATGTCTGTTGACATGTGGGTACGGTAGTTTCCTCTTGTTTTTTCCAACTACGTAAAATAAGGAAAATTGCGTACCTGCTGTCGCACCAAGCTTTGATCCAGGTGGTGATAGTGTTGGTGCTTTCTCGTCTTGATTTTTCCAACTCCCTTTACACTGGCCTTCCCTTAGAGCTGCTTAATCGCCTTCAAATAATTCAAAATCAGGCGGCAAGACTGATTTACAAACAGCCGAGATGGCAGTCAGCTAGGCTGTTATTGTGTGACCTTCATTGCCAGCCTATAGCACAGCACACTGCTTTCAATACAGGATGCATAGTCTTTAAGGCACTATGCTGCACGAGTCCTAAATTTATCAGCAGCCTAATCACTAGACATGTCCCTACACGCAATCTCCGCTCCACCCATCTTCACCTTCTTTCCACGCCATCAATCAAATCAAAACGACAAGGTGGTCGTAGGTTTTCTTCTCTGGCTCCTAGGCTCTGGAATTCACTTCCACTCTCACTTAGGAACTGTGACAGTCTCTTGGGCTTCCGAAAGGCCTTGAAAACCTGGCTTTTTGTGCAATCATGCTAAAATGGTTCTCTAAAGTCACTGGTGTATGATTAGCACCAAGAAACCTATGGTGTAAGTGCGCTTGATAAGTTTATCGTAAAATAACACAACATAACACTCCAATCTACAATGCTCTATTGCACTATATAAATTTTTTCTATATGACAGAACACTCCACTGTACTGTTCGACATCCCAATCCAATTCATAACAGTTGACTACTTAGGCTACGGCAGTATAATCTACTCCAGGGGTCTCCAACCTTTTGTGTAGTGAGAGCTACTTCTGGTCAGTGAAAATTATCGTGAGCTACCACACCCCATGCAACTCGCGCATTTTTCCGAGAAACCTCCCACGCCCAGTTTCATTGACGTTAAGGTTAAAAAAACTATTTTCTTCCGAGTCCACCATACTGTGGTTAATAAATAATGTTTGATGCACAATGCAAGGCATATTTTTACATTGAGATCACCAAATCCACAACATCATACAAATACTGCAAAAGTGCAAATCAAGATGAATGACTCACAAAACGTTAGTTAGGTTGTGTTGCTGAAAAAAGACAGTAGTTTTGGCAGGTATGCCTGGGTTACAACTCTGTGAACGCCATTACATACTCTTTTCACCCTGGCCTATGCACAACCTGTCCCTGTTGATTGCAGAGTAATTCATATCTGACAGAGCAGACGAAGAAGAGCAGATATTGATTTATCACCGCCTCTTGTGTGGAGGGGGAGACAAACTGAGGAGCTCCCTCGCTGCCCCTCGCCAACCCACCACCACCCCTCCAGCCCTCTCCACTGCTGCAGTCTCCAGCAAAGCAAGTGCTAATCATAATCAAATGGAGCAGACAAAAAAAACACGGCCCACCAACTGGCCTCAGCCGAAGGACCGCCTTGCCGATCCGAGGCAGGGTGAATTTATTTCAACACCACCTAGCCTTGGTATTCGGGAACAGATATCCAACCTAAAGCACCACCACCGGAACAGAGCTTTGGGGTGCAACATTAACTCATTTACAACCAGCTGCACAGAAATTAATTAGCACCCCTGGCCCTGACTGACTCTGCAGGCATCGATTTGGGGCCCACATTTCAGCACAGAACGCGTTGGCTCAAAGAGACGGATTGAGCCAGAGAAGGGTTCATGGAGCGGGTACACACCCTGCGACGTGTGACAGCCTCCAGTGTGACAAGTAAAAGGAACAATTATCACAGGTATGAATGAAAAGATATTACACATCCGTGTTAACACCTCCGAGAGGACTACCTGCTGCTCGGTTGATAGAAGGCGGCAGCGGGGCTGTACTGAAGGCAGATGGCGCGCGTCTAAGCAGATCTAATCAACTGCTTGCGTGACCTGCTGCTTTGCCCTGCCACTCCCGATGCTGCTCCGCACTCGTCACTGATCAGCGTGGTGCCTACGAGGAAGAGGCAGGGGGCGCTTACAGAGTGTCACGAGACCCTGATCACGTCATACTTTTCACCCCGCCCCGCACTAGCTAAGCTGCCGGACAATCTTAGCAGCTGGTTTGGGGGAGGGCGGGGTCTGTGGAAGTGCAGGCCAGGACTGTTCGAGGCAGTGAGTGGGTGGGTTATAAACAATAAGCACATGATTAGGCGCTCAGTCTTGCCTGCGTAAATAATTATAATCCACAACATTCACGGAAATACATTTTGGGTATTTACAATGGCTTTTGCATAATTGCCACATGACAAGGCACATTTTAGCACAATCCAGCGCGAGCTACTGGCAGGGTCTCGGCGAGCTACCAGTAGCTCGCGATCGACTGGTTGGAGACCCCGGATCTACTCCATGACACTATACTCTACAACACACCAATATACTCTATTGTACTTTTTTCCACACTACTTTACACCACACTACTTTACTATACTCCACTGTACAAGACTTTACCTCATGCTACGCTCCTCTACAACAATCCACTCTATTCAGCTCAGCTGTTTTACACACTACTGTGTTCTATGCAACTCACTGCTACAACAATATACTTCACTGTATGTCATCCTCAGACAGTTTACTCCTGTTTATACCCCTCCACTCCACTTTACAACACTGTAGTATACTGTATGCCACTGTACGGTACACAGTCTAAATATCGATTCCTAATTGTCGACCTACACAAATGTCGAGTTGGAAATATCGAAGGTACAGAATTTCGATGTCAAGAATATCGTTGGACAGAATATCGACCCTCAGGTAAGTAGTATCGAATGTATATATATTGATGTAAGTAATATCGAAGTTAGTAATATCGATGTAACTAATTTCGATGTTACTAATATCGATATTTGTATTATTTTTATGTATTTAATAATGTATGTGTAATATGTTTTTGTTAACCTCTTCGCCGCTAATGACAAGGGTAACTCGTCATGGAGTTTCCATTGATTTCAATGGAAATTACATTGAAGTGCCAGTAGCACCATAGCATCCAAGTGGTTAAGTATTTAAATTTTTTAAAATTATATGTGTATCATTTTTATATATTAATAATGTTATTTTTAAGTAAATGTTATGTTTTAGTACCGGAGTGGGTTGTGGGTTTATAGGGGAATAGGGTGGGAAGTAATTTAAATATACTTAATTAATTAATAATTTTTAGGAATTATAAATTAATTTTAATTAATTTTTGTTTTTATTTCTGTAGCGGGTTGTGGGTTTATAGGGAAATTGGGTGGGAAGTAATTTAATTGTAATTAATTAATGATTTATATATCTTTTTTATGGATAATTATTTTATTTATAATTAATTATTTGGCAAATAATTATTTAAATTGATAATTTATTTTTTAATTGGTAATTAATGCTTGTAATTGTTATAACATTTTTTTAATTGGTAATTCATGTTTGTAATTGGGAAATAGTTTTTGTAATTGGTAATTAATTATTTAATTGGTAAATACATTTGTTAATTGGCAATAAATATGTTTAATTGGTAAGTATTTCTTATTAATTGGAAAATAATTGTAATTAATTGGTAATCAATGTTTTATAAAAAGTATTATTTGGTATAAAAAATAATGTTATTGTTTAATAATTTTTAATTAATTTAAAAAAAATTGTAATGAAAAATATGTTATTGTTTAATATTTATTATTTGGTGAGTAATATTTATTAATTAATATTTATTGGTATTTGCTGTTAATTTATTGTTAATTAATTATTCAAATGTAATTGCTTTTAATAATTATTAATTGTTTGTAAATGATGTAGGTTTATTTTAAAATTTAATTATACATTATTTTAAATATAAACATTATTTATAATGATTTTATATTTAAATTCTCCGCTATCCAACGCTTTCCCTACTGTTGCACCCTCTGGAGTTGGAATAGTAATTTTTACCCCTACGCTATCCATTGCTTTCCCTACTGTTGCACCCTCTGGAGTTGGAATAGTAATTTTTACCCCTACGCTATCCAACGCTTTCCTTACTGTTACACACTCTGGAGTTGGAATAGTAATTTTTACCCCTACGCTATCCAACACTTTCCCTACTATTGCACCCTTTGGAGTTGGAATAGTAATTTTTACCTCTACGCTATTCAATGCTTTTCTTACTGTTACACACTCGGGAGTTGGAATAGTAATTTTTATCCCTACGCTATCCAATGTTTTCCCTACTGTTACACCCTCTGGAGTTGGAATAGTAATTTTTACCACTACTCTATCCAACGCTTTCCCTACTCTTGCACCCTCTGGAGTTAGAATAGTAATTTTTACCCCTACGCTATCCAACGCTTTCCTTAATGTTACACCCTCTGGAGTTGGAATAGTAATTTTTATCCCTATGCTATCCAATGTTTTCCCTACAGTTACACCCTCTGGAGTTGGAATAGTAATTTTTACCCGTACGCTATCCAATGTTTTCCCTATTGTTACACCCTCTGGATTTGGAATAGTAATTTTTATCCCTATGCTATCCAACGCTTTGCGTACTGTTGCACTCTCTGAAGTGGAAATAATAATTTTTACCCCTACGCTATCCAGCGCTTTCCCTACTGTTGCACTCTCTGGAGTGGGAATAGTAATTTTTACCCGTACGCTATGCAACATTTTCCCTACTGTTTCACTCTATGGAGTTGGAATAGTAATTTTTACCTACCCGCTATCCAACGCTTTCCCTACTGTTGCCCTCTCTGGAGTGGGAATAGTTATTTTTACCCCTACGCTATCCAACACTTTCCCTACTGCTGCACTCTCTGGAGTGGGAATAGTAATTTTTACCCCTACCCTATGCAACATTTTCCCTACTGTTTCACTCTCTAGAGTTGGAATAGTAATTTTTACCCCTACGCATCCAACACTTTCCCAACTGTTACACTCTCTGGAGTGGGAATAATCATTTTTACCCCTACGCTATCCAACGCTTTGCCTACTGTTGCACTCTCTGGAGTGGGACTAGTAATTTTTACCCTTACACTATCAAACGTTTTCCCTACTGTTACACTCTCTGGAGTGGGAATAGTAATTTTACATTCTACGCTATCCAATGTTTTCATTACTGTAGTTACTTTTTGACTTTAAATAGTAGTTTTATTTATTTATGTGTTTAATATTTTTTGTATTATTTTAGATTCTGTTGTATTTATTCAATTTTTAAAATATTGAAAGTATATTTACATTTTTTAATTTATTAAATATATTTGTTTATTTTTATTTGTTATTATTTTATGTGTGTAGATATTTTTGTAATTTATAGTATACTTTAATAATTTATAAGTAATTACAATAATTAATAAAATGTATTATTAGGTAAGTATATATTATATGTTATGTTTATTTTTATATTATTCAATATGTATTATTTATTAATTGTAAACATTATTAAAATTGTTTAAATATGTTTCTTATATTTATAGGTATTATTTACTTTATTTTACTTTTTTTAACAGAAAAAAAACGATATTTTTAATTACGATATTTTTAACATCGATATTTTGGTTTCGATATTTTTGTACTTACCATGTTCTAGATAGGGTGTCAATATACTTGCCTTCGATATTCCAGCTTAGATGTTCTGTAGGTCGATATTATGTCCGTCGATATTCTGTCATAGATTACCACTGTACAACATGCTACTCCACTTTACTCTATGATATGTTTATCCATTATATAACAACATTATACACAACTCATTGTATGCCACTGGACCTCGCTTTACTCCACTCTCATCTGACGCATTGCTCCACTCTCCTCTACTGCTCCCCCGTACGCCACTCCACTCTACGCCACTCAATGCCATTGTACTCTGTAACACTGTATGATGATTCATTGTACCACTCTTTACAACACTATACTGTACTGTACATCACTCCACTCTACAAAAGTCAAATAGACTGTACGTCACTCTACTCTACTGTAGTGTAAATCACTTTCCAATAGTATATGACACCCCCACTACACTCTACTGGAGCACACAGTACTGCTATTTATGACAATTTACTTGACGGTATGCTACACCCCTCCACTCTACTGCACTCCACATCACTGTAGTCTACGACACGCTGTAGTGTAGTTCCTATATTCCTGATAGGCTCGGCGCATTGGAATAATATACACTATAGTTTTGACATAGGACTGAGGTCAGTATGTCTCTATTGAGTACATTAAACTTAATTACTTGTGAGTGCCAGCTAACTCAGAGGTCACTAGAAACTTCTCGAATGAACAAGAAAGGATTAATTTCTGATAACCGCAAAAACATGACAACTTTGTTTCCCTTTAGAATCGGAACAGTCTCCGAATCGTGGAAACAATAGATAACAGTTTCTCTCAGTCAATCGTGCATGCTTTGTTTCTACAGAGGTTACACAGAAATAGATAGACAGGCATTTCAATAAAAAGGGATTATTGAACAGTCTAATTTATTGTGCAAGAAATAAGAACTGCTACAATCGTAAGACAGAATGCAAAGTATAATACGTACAGCGTTAGCAGTATGATAAAATAATACTGCAATAGCATGGCTTGTAGCAACGACATATATTGATAAAAATACTTACATAATTAACACAGGCTAAAATATAAATACTCAACTAGTGCTTCTAGCTAGTTCTACCCCAGTGTACCTAACCTAAGTGTAGTATTAGGTGAGAAGTGGGTGCCGTTTTTCTATAGTCTGGTTTAGCTATAGTTTAGATTGGTGTTGCCAAGATTTGCTATAAGTCCCTGTAGGTTCTAGTCCGCTCCATGCCTTAGAATGAGAGAGGTTGGAATCTCTTTCTGGGTCTCGATCTCTAAAACCCCGCAAGGGGAGTCAGAAACACTGGAACTGGATTCTCTGCAAGGAGGATGACAGGGTCTGGTCAGTGCATCTGGGGGGGAATCGACCTCCTTCCGAACTTGCTGCGGCGAACCGCGTTGTGCATGTATGCAGCTGGATCCTACAGTGTACCGTAGTTTGCCAGGGCAAGTGAAGGTATATTTATACCTTGAAGGTGTTTTAGGAATCAAAACACCAGATTGTACCTAGTAGTCAAAAGAGTAAGTTATTCACCATGGATCACAAGACGAATACGATACAGATAACACCCGTGGGAACACACCATGCAAACTTTTATGTGATGTTGGCCGAGTAAAGGCTCATGGACGTATGGAAATAATTCCCATCAGAAGCCACACTGTACTGCCCTCTTTTGAGAGGGGAGTAATGCATGATTTTTAGGTGTTGAGGTGGTGACTGGAGACCACTACTGAAGGCGGATATTATTTCAAACCCGCACTTACACTTGTCTTTTAGCCTTAGGGACTGGGAGACACTAATAAACTGTTGATCTCTACCCAGCTCACCTAATTTTATAACCCCTCACTTTATCACTCCTACCACTTCACACTGCTTTTTCCAGTCGCCACCTCAACACCTAAAAATCATGCATTACTCCCCTCTCACATTTCTTTTTCGGTCTCGGTAACATCTGACCGGCCGTTTTGTTCTGTCTCCTGGGCGAGGAGAACCCAAATGATGCAAAAGAGGGCAGTACAGTGTGGCTTCTGATGGGAATTTTTTCCATACGTCCATGAGCCTTTACTTGGCCAACATCACATAAAAGTTTGCATGGTGTGTTCCCACTGGTGTAATCTGTATCGTATTCGTCTTGTGATCCATGGTGAATAACTTACTCTTTTGACTACTAGGTACAATCTGGTGTTTTGATATTGAGTTTGGGGCGTGTACCTGGTTAGTCGTTAAACCTGCCCTTAGACCCTCTTCTCAATCGTTGTTGTGTAGGTGTTTTAGGAATTCCAGTATTAAAGTAAAAATCGGGCATAGGAACGTCATGATTGAACCCCTAAGGAATAGATGTTCATGCATAATGAATGAGTTCTTGGAGATATCAATAATCCAAGCAAGGGGAAGTTCTAAAGGCTTAAGAGTCTGGTTTTCCAAGAACTCGTTGTGACATAGTTGGGCGAATGTAGGTGACCATGCCTGTATTTAGTTCGCATGGATAATGTCTTAATAAGGGTTGGATTGCTATGCCTATACAAGTACATAGGTATATATAGTATTAGGGGTCATGCCCAAGTTACCCTCATATACCTGAGCATAAACATTAACGATGTAGGTAAAAATAGAAATGGTACTGAGTGATAAATCACAAATATTTATTTTCAAAACAGAGTACAATTAATTACTCTGCTGTTCTCTTATTCTTATTGTAAACAAACTAATTTCTACTGATCTCGCTTGTGCACGTTACAAGTGACGGGAAAGGAACACAATATAGTCACAAAAAAATAATACATATAAAATATATATACAATATACATTTTATTACAAGAGAAAAATCACATCCCATATATATAATACACTGCATCTAAACAATATATACAACATATACACCATATATTCAACATATATAAATGAGTACATACGTCGGGAAACATATAAAGGTATCTAAATCGACACAAAACACCCACTCTACTTTCGTATGAATTACATTACTAAATCCTAAACATGTTAAACATGATTTGCTAAAACATGTCTAAAAACATATTTCTAAAAATGGGTTGCTATGCATAAAATACAATTGTGCTGTACGTAATAAAGCAATGTATCATTCCTAGCAATATTTACAGTGAAATGCTAATTGAATGAACATACATATATACATATATATATATATATATACATATGATGAAATGGCTCGTAAATACAGAAGAAAAAGGGCCGAAACCATTTCATTTCAATACAAATTTGGAGAAAAATAATTAATCATTGGAAAAAAGTTCCAAAGTTAGTCCTTGTTTTTGAAAAATGAAGGTCAAATTCAGAGTATCTCAGTACACTGTGTGCCAAATCAAAAGTCAGTGTATGGGGATGGAGAAAACATGAAATCTTCTACTCCTGTAGACAAAAAGTCGTCTACCCCTCGTTTAGAAGACTAATCGCACATAGATGAGAAGCATCGCACTCAGCATTGGTCACATCAGCAATGTTCGTATCGGATGTTACCTGCGTGCCAGTTGTTTCCTCTCGTACCTCAGCAGTAACAATTTGTTCAGAGTATCAATATCCGTAGGCATGACTGATGGGAGTGTTAGACAGATGTTTAGCACGCATTCTTCACAGCAAAGCAGGCAGCGTAGAACAGGTACTATGCAATCTTTCCAGATTGTTCTTAATGACAGAATCCATGTGGTATATAATTCTCGTAGACGTGGTAAACTCTGAATTTGGACGATGCGCTCACGACACTTCATCTCCAGTAAAGCTCTCTCCACGGGGAACTGGGTGTCGCTGGTGATTTGGCTTGCCATATCGTAGCAGGAGGACTTAAAAAAGGATCCCTGCAACGAGTGCTAAAAGGAGCGGCAGTCCGCCAAACACAGGGTGCACTAAGTTTGGAATTATTCCGAGGACTGATTGAAAAGGTGCTAACAGTCCTGAACACACGTTCTTTAATACATGTACAATACCGCTCGTATCAGACTACTTGTCTGACTTAGCCTCACTCTACGAACCCCATAGATCCCTACGTTCTAAGGGAACAGGTCTGCTTAAAACAACGCGCCCCATAAAGGCCAGACTAGGAGGCAGGTCCTTTCGTACTCTCGCAGCCAAAAAGTGAAACACCCTCCCCATGAATATCAGACAGGAAAAAAGCGAGACATCCTTTAGGAAACAGCTAAAAACCGATCTTTTCACTATCTAATTGTTGCCCGCTGCCTCTCCACCCTAGCAACACTCTCTCCTCAGCGCGGGGACACGCCGGGAGGCGTCACCAGGCGCTTTATAAACTCCTATAATAATAATAATAATAATAATTAAGATACGTTCCAACATTTCAGAGAAATGTATAGGGCAGTTTGTATTCATAAGGGCATGTATCTCGGCAGAAGTCCTTGTGACTTGTAGATCATAGGTTTCTTTGGCCAAGGTCAGTGGCACTGTTTGTTGCAAAGGAATGGCTTTCATTCTGCTTAGAGTATCAATTTGTATAGAAGAGATGTTCAGTGAAAGCCATTGAGGCGACTCCCTGACTGTATGAATTTGTGGAAACAAGACTTGCATACAGCAAGTGACCCTGGATGTGACCGTTACTAGATATGGGATACATGGCAACATGTAATAGAAAAATTCCTAGGCAACAATTGACCTGTGGAGAATCAGGTTGAACATGAACCCTTGATGAGTAAAGGGAAAGCCTCAATATACTGACAAGCACCACAATTTTTATATTAAAAATGTATATATATTTATTAAAGATATAAACAATACACATCAAATATCCAATAACATAATTTATAAAAAAGGAAGTAGCAGCAAAACATATGATATAACCACCTTAATATGTTAAAAACATTTCATAGAAAGTATCTAATTACATAGTTACAGGGGTAATCAAGATATTCAACAAGTGATTATAATGTCGCAATCAATCTCGACGCGCGTTTTGGCGATGGACCGCCTTCTTCAGGAAAACCACTGGATATTCTAAAATATAAGTAATGTACATTTCAACTAACAAAATACAAACTGTAGTATATTGATGCTTGTTAACAATAACAGACAAAGGTACACAAAGGACCAAGGTGGAAAATATATTGTGGTATCACAATTCATGCAGGCGTGTGTCAAGGATATGATATAAGGAATGAAGGATTAGAAATAAAAGGGTGATGAAGAAGATCACTGTAAACATAAAAGTGAGTCTGTATAATAGATCAGAAAACAAGAGGAAGGATAGTACAACCTCCGTGCTCAGAGAAGAAGATGTAATACCCCCAAAACTGCAATATCCCAGTAGTTGCAGAGAGAGGATACGCCATCTTACCAGTACAGAGCACTGCGTCTCTACTCCATGTGATTAGATACCAAATAAAAAGGAGTTGGATAGCTACATAAATGTAAAAAAAGATCAAGGGGTATGATTAAGAAAAGCAGCTAATGGAGGGTGCTGTCTATAGCCTTGACTTTACTAAAGAGAGAACGCAATATATAAGAAGATACCTACTCAATTACTATAGAGCTGCCTTGGTAGATGGACAGACCACGTAATTACAACCATAGGGATAAAAACTGAAGTAAAAATCTTGCAGATCTGGAAGAGAAATAACGACATCACAGTCATCTTGTTGTAATACCTGGCAACATGCCACAGTTGCTGTGATCATTCAACATGAGGTAACTTCCATTTGAAAGTTGTCCAAAAATTGGATTAATCAATGCAGCTGGTGAGCCTAGCAGGTGACAGGATAAGCTTGTAGTGGAACCATCACAGGCCCTGTGTAAGTTAATACCCTGACAAAGGAGAGAACCGCTAAGAAACACTTCACGCCCCCACTCCAAAATCTGTGTGTAAGGTAAATCTCAGTATGTCTTGATGTATTCTTTACCCAACCTTTCATATTTGCCTGCTGGTATATGTTTTAGGCAATACTGAAAATGGAAAATTGTAACAGGCAGAGTAATTTTACCATGTATGATTCACTCAATAGCTAGTTTTTCTGCCACTGTGATAATGTGGTAATTTTTCTAGTTTTTCAATGCTCAGCACTGTCTGCTCCCCCTTTGTGCCAGTTTGATCGGTTTATCAGTGAGATTGAATTCGAAAACAGTGACGTAGTGTTAATTAAACACCAAGGCACATAGCCTGCATGCAAGTTTTGTAGCGTCCAGCCTAATAGCATGATAGAACATAGCTGAGACTGACCATGTTGCAACATGACCAAGTCTTGTTCCATGATGTCTAATGCAGGAGACACAATGCTGTCCAATGAATATATCCTGGACAACAGAGTTGTTAACCCATTGTCTACTACAGCAAGAGATTTCCTCAACATCCCTATCCGCAGCCACATCACACTCTACTTGAGAGACCTGCACTGGCTCCCCATCAACAAGAGGGTAACCTTCAAACTCCTCACCCATGCACACAAGGCACTCCACAACACCGGAACAGCGTACCTCAACAACTGACTCAATCTCTACACCCCCATCCGCCCGCTCCGCTCATGAGACCGTGCCCTCGCCATCGCCCCCGCCTCCGAAGAGTGACCGCCGGCAGCAGATCATTCTCCCACCCCGCTGCCAAGAAATGGAACACCCTCCCCATCCACCTGCGGTAGACCGAAGACCTCCTATCCCTCAGGAGACTTCTCAAGACCTGGCTCTTCGAATAGTAGCAGCATCACCCCCCCAGCACCGTGAGACCCTCACAGGTATGTAGTGCGCTTTATAAATGCTATGATTGATTGATTGATTGATTACATTAATACAATCAATTTCTCATATTCGTTCTGCATGGGAGAATTTTGCGAATCTCGCGTTCGCGAATTTTGCGGATTTGCGAACTCGCAATCCGCAAAATCCGCGAATTCTTGCGAATTTGCGGATTTTTTTTGTGTTCGCAAGGATTTCTGCCAGTTCGCAAGGGTTTCGTACCAGTTCGCAATTGCGAACTTACATTTCGGTGCGCAACGGTCTCGATTATGTTGTTTCTACGTCTGGTTCATCATCACAGGTTCCCAGCACCCTCTGTTTCACCACTGCAACCCTCTGTTACATCAATGCCACCCTCTGGTTCATCATTACTGTAGATTATGGGGGGGGAAAGCAAGCACACCAGCCCTGCTTCAACTGACATGAATTAATTTGGGGTTACTTTATTAATGTGTCACTGTTTTAAAATTCCAGTCTGGCACCTGCTTCCTTATCTGTAATTTTGCTTTCTGTTGCAGTGCATTTTTTTTCCCCAGGACCTTTGTGGCCTACTTGTAGCTATTCTATGAGCCTGCTGTGAGGGTCAGAGCAGGGTCATACAATTGTTGCAACTAGCAACTGAATTCTGGAGGGGCCCCAGTCAGGAAGCACTACAGGGAATTGTTACTAATGATGAGTTTGAACTCTTGCCCCTGCCGAGTGCTTTCAGTTTTGTAAAACTCGTTTTTCTGAAATTTCGCGGGGTTCGCGGGGCGCGAACACGCGCGAGATCGGATTCGGAAGCCGCAAATTCGTGCGAATATGCAATTTGTTTTTTTGCGGTGTGTTAGTTCGCAAGGTTTTCTGCGTTTTTGCGAGCCGCTCATAGCGCAAGGCACGAAGTTACCCTCGCGGTCGTTCAAGGGCGCGGCCATCTTGTTTGCCTGACGTATTTCCGTTTCCGGGCGCGAAGTGTAATCTCGCAAAGTCTGCGGCTTGCCAGTACAGTTTCGCGCGTGTTCGCAAGGAAAATCTCGCGCGAACTTACCCGCGCGGTCGTGAACGGGCGCGGCCATCTTGTTTCTCATTCATTGCTATGGTTCTGGGCATGGTCTTTGTATCCTATGTCAATTTCTGCCATCCTTTGCTTGTTTGAAGTTTTTTTTTATCTATTTTACTTATTATCTATCCCTCTATTTTTCTAGCCCTATATTTTTGTGTTTACTGCTACTTTTGGTTAATTTTAAACTACTTTTTTAAACTCTTTTCTTTTCTTCTCTTCCCTATTCTATTTTCTTTATTCCTTTCTGCCCAGACCATGGTAAAGGGAGCCGGGAAGCATCCCGAGAAGGGGAAGGGTCCCGCACCCCGTGTCCGGCTCCCATGCGGGTGTTTGAGGGGGGAGCTAGTGATGCCACGGGAGATCTTTACCCCGGAGGAGGTGGGCCAACTCCTTTTTATGTTCAGCGCCGCCCCCCCAGGACCATCATGGGAGGCGGCAAAATCAGTGCCGGGTACGGGGCCCGGGAGCGCCGGAAGCGGTGGGAGAAGGTGTGCCAGGACATTTACCACCACTCTCGGGTCTGGCGCACCTACAACCAGGCCACCCACCGCTGGACGGATGTCCTGACCCGTGAGCGAAATCTGCTCGACCTCCTTGGCCTTGAGATCCCCGGGCTTGGTGAGTAGTAGTAGCTATTTCTTTACTACTATGTTTTATCCTGCTGTGTTATTATATTGCAAATTTTTGTTTTTTACCAAGAGCAATAATGCTGCTCATTACATTGTAGGTAAATTATATTTCAAATTCTTCTGTGCATTTCAGGTACACTGCTCTCCTTCTTCTCAGTAGTGTTGCTACTATGCTTATTTGTTTTAGATTTTGTGTTCATTTCATTGGCCTGTGAAATTATGTATGAGTGTAGTTTAAAGAACTGCGTAATGCTACACACTAAGGTTCAGATTTTTAATTACCGGCGCATCCCTGCAAAGTAGCAGGGATGCGCCAGTAATTGTGCGTCACGCCACCATCACCCATGGTGCGCCGTATTTACAATGCGGCGCACCATGGGCCCAAAACGTCACCAAAGCATTACGCATCTGTGCCGTAAAGGCGGCGCATTGCTGGAGTTGCGTCGCAACGATGGTGCAGCTCCATCAATGCTCTGGGGTGCCCTATCTCCCCAATGCTGCGTCAAGCCGTACGTCTGCTTCAAGCAGGCGCAGGGTTTGAGTCACGCATCATTGTCCTCAAAGTGACTGATTGAAATCTTGTAGATTTCCCTCAGCCACTTTTAGGATGCGTTCCTGCGCAGGAACGCCCTCCCTTGCGCCGGAACGCCCCCTATTGGCGCAGGGCTTTACAACATGATGCATCTCCCATATGCGTCACGTTGTTAATATACGCCGCACCATTGCGCCTCTTTTGTGCTGTCGCTGCGTCACAAAGGTCACGCACAATGGAGCAAAAGAGCCGCAAGGGGCTTCTAAATCAGCCCCTACAGACTCAAGTCCAGTCCTTCCTTTGTACACATGGCGATTAGAAGAAATAGTGGTGGTGGATTAATAGTTTGAGTATTTTAATGACTGGTTAATGTAGTAGGAAACTTTAGTGTTGTCGCTGATCTTCAATCACGATGGACTTTGGCTGTCACTTTGCGTGCTGCGGACTGCTGCCTGCCAATCCTAGGCAAACCTTTTTAGTACTTTGTTTAGTGAGTTACATAGGGTAGTTTCCAATTCGACGGTCCGCAAATCAAGCAATACTAAAGTAATAACGTAGTTGACACATGAGATTGGTCAATAATATATCCCATGGAGTCGTTCCCTATTTGCTATTTCGCAAAAATATTTTGTTAGTTCTTTTGAAATGTTTGATTTGGTTGAGAAATATCATCCATGTTTTCTGTTTTTCTTTCTTTCATGTTGTACATCAGCTTCCCCCAGGGGCAAGAGGAGGACACAGGAGGAGGAGGAGGAGGGTGCTGTTGATGATGCAGGCCAGGACCGGGCAGGCGAGGGCTACTTTGCTGGCCCCAGTAAGTTTTAATTTTAATATAGAGTACTTATTTTTTCCTAGCGTTCCTCATTCGATTTTTTCTAAATCGTCTTTGATCTTCTTGTAGACAGGATCTAAATTCTTATCCTGCCTCGACTATGACTCCGGTTGGTATTACTAGATTATTCTTATTAGTCTGTCTGTGTAGCTAACTAAGATTGCACATTTGGCATTTCCATTGGACTCCCATTCTAGTCAGCAATAGCTCTATGCACTGAGTGCAGTCCTCTGGGATTGTCCATAATGTCTTTTCAAGTATTCTAAATGTTTATGCTTTGACCATTGCCAACAATAAAAAGGTGAATGAACACCAAGAAAGAATAAGATACTACTTTACTTTTGGTTTGGATAGGAGGACAATCCATTCTACTACTGTTGCAGGGACAAATCTGCACAAACAGAACTATGGACACTAAATAATGCATTGCTTAGCTTATCAATTATAATAGGTGCTGTTAGACTTTCCACATACCTCAGTGATAACAGACTTTGTAGTTGAACCCCCAATCTCCTTACGGACTAGATAGTGTGGCAGAGTCATTTAGCTCCCAAAGTCACCGATGGCAGAGGCACGGACTCATGCTTGCAAAAATTCCAAAACCTTTAGCTCATCCACTCTAGTCTGGAGGACCAAAAACCACAGAGTCTATTTAAGTTTAAAAGCTTTATTAAAAGTAAACACATTTATTAAAATCAAGTTTGTCATAAAAGTGAACGTGTAACTGAAAATGGAAAAGTGCTTAGTGCTGACGATTAATTGAACACATTTCTTGTGGTCGAGCCGAGCTCTCACCTGGTTTGAACTTGATCCTGCTCGTGTTCTTAGAAGTCAAGCTTCTGTCTGTTAGGAGAAAAAGTGGTGCGTGTTAAAAAGTAAAAAGCAAACATTCATCAGTTGTGCCAAAAAGTGCAGCAAGACAACAGCCTTCCCTGGAAAAAGGGACATTTTTACTTTAGAGTACACAGTCATAAATTATTAAATTGTATACTGTTTTTTTCACATTTCTTTCTTCCTCCTAGACCAAATATTATATAGTAGTGAGTGGTGTATTCTAACATTATTAAATGTATTTTGTAGGTGGAACATCTGGAGACGGGGCCAGCGCGGAGGTGGTGGTGGCATTGGACGAGGAGGACAACTCTGGGGAGGAGGCGGTGCAAGTGCCGGACAAGGACATGCCTGTGAGGGTTCACACGGTGGTGGCGGGCAGAGGTAAGCTATACATTCCTTAGTCATTGAGATTGAAGACTGCAGAGTGTGCTTTCTGCACGGGTGTATTCTAAATAAACCAGGTAGTAGCCTCCTCTAAATGTACTTCGACTTAGCTGTGAAGTTTTTGGCAAGAAGAATCCCAATCAGATCTGAGGTGAACTTGAAGGATGGGATGAACGAAAAGCGAAAGAAGGGTGAAGTAAGTGTGGAAGCACGAGAAATGTAATGATGACTGGCAAAGAAGAATGATATGTGTTTGCTTGGTCCCAGAGGTGGCTGGGAAGGAAAGAAAATGGTATGGTGCATGGCTGGGTGAATGATGAAATAAGGATGGGTGGAAGGAGAACAGCCTGGGTGGGTGAGACAGAAACTGTATGTGTGCATATACTTTGAATAGATGGATGCCTGGATCATTCATGGTACTATCTGACTCTTAGATACCATATGTGTATCTAGAGAGAGTAGACGGTCACTGGATGAACTAAGTGTTACTTTGAAGACCATGTAACACCGCACCCGCACGTCCGTTCCAGTGTAGGAAAGGCAAGGAAAAGAAGTTGTAACGTTGTCCAAATACTACCTTGAATAGTAGCAGTAGTTTGTTTTGCAACTGCAAGCACAGCATATATCCGGTTATTACGGTGGACACTCCCTACCTCTCTTAATAACTTTAGTTTAGTAGTAGTACGTCATTCATGTGTGGGGGTATCACTGTTCACTCAATAATAAGCAAAGCACCTAAAGTCATCCCATATGTCATCAAATACATCCCATGTGAAGTGATAGATAATCAGATAATTTAGCTTCTTCATTTTCCTTTTCTAAAACTCATTTGCACTGTAGGGTGAAAGCTAAATTAATTAAGCAGTAGCCCTTTTAACAGAGTATTCTCAGTGCCACCCGTAATAGAAAAGTAAGAGCTTCACCACCTGCATGTACTGGACCGGTACAGTAACGCAAGTCTGTCTCACTCACCATGGTGTGCGTCTGTTTTTCTCGGGTGCAAGTTCACTGCGCTGGCATTATGCCGGCTTGCATAAGATAACGTACCAATTTTCCTAAACAAGAGAGAAGAATAAGAATAAGAGTGGTGTACTGTCATAGTCGACTGTAATGGAAGTCCATAGTGCTCGTAGAATTTGCTCCTTAAACTCCCACTAATGTTAGAGCAAGGATGAAGAAGTCGGAGGTTACATAGATACTGTCCTCAATAGTTATGTACTGTGCTTTCAATTTGCTACTTGTACTGTGACAACTTTCTGCTCAATCATTTTGTGTTAATCTTAAGGAGCATTGGTTACAGACTATGTCTTTCTTTTTTCATGTAGTTGCTCCTTCCAAATCCAAGACACCATCAAGGAGGAAGGAGCTGGCTCGAATGGCCCGGCAACGGAGGCTGGATGTCACTGTCGCTGAATATCGGCGGCTGGTGGCCCTGGAGGAGGAGGAGACGCAGTCTGGTACAACAACAACGTCCACTGGGACAGCTGCATCCTCCTCCGTGCGGGCTGCCAGCCAGCGCAGTGCTCCAGCGGTACGGAGCCGGGCTACCAAAGCCAAACGCCACCGCCGAGCAGCAAAGAAAGCAGCTGCCCCTCACAGGATTTGCAAGGCACACCGGCGCCGCTTATCCCTCAGACTGTCGTACCTGGAGCAGGAGGTCCATAACTATAAGAACTTGGTGGAGGGCCTCCGCTTCGAACTTGCCACCCTGCGCAAGGAGCATGATGCCCTGGCTGCTAATTCCAACAGCACCCTGCCATAGTGTCCCTTGCCCCTTTTTTAGAGACTTTTGGGGGGTGGGAATTGGGAGTTGGGTTTTTTGGGGACTTTTGAAGGACAATCGTTGGGGTTAGGGAGGGTCTTGCGGGAGATTCTTTTGTTAGGGCTATAAAAATATACTTTTTGAAACTTTATCTGACCATACCTGTTTTTTACTGCTTTTGAGTCTGGTGGGTGGGGGTTTAACAGTAAGTTTGTTTTCCTGAATAGTCCTAGGACTTTAGTAGTACTACCATCAATCCAATCTCTCGTCTCTCCTAATACTCCATTATACTACCTCCAACCAAACGCCTATCTTACCTGTAATTTCTGTTTGCAAGTAGGGCTAGGCCCAGGGCTGGATCCACGGGAAACAGCGAATAAGGTTGGCAATCCTGGGCGGATAAAATTTCCTCATAGCGGTGGTACTAGTGGTGTGACACAGTGGCAGTTGCATGCCTATGAAAAAAAAGAAAATGAATCTGGTTTGTCCTCCTGAGCAATACAACTGTACAATAGAGAATATAGCAGGTGACAGAAGTACACTAGAACAGTGCCACATTGTAGCCTAACAAATGTTAAAGTATAACTAATTCGGTTGAAGTTCTTTGACATTAGCCATGGGTCTTTGTCAAGCAGAGTAAGAATATATCCTCGGATTTCTTCACCAGCCTGTTGCTATCACCTTATCCTCCCCAGCAAGTGTGTGGATTTATTGCTGTAATTTAGTCACACATCAATGAAAACCACACAGCCCGGGGGAAGAGGGTTAGGGTTTGAAAAATGGATGGGTACGGGGGTTTTTGGGAAAGGTTTTGGGAGACAAGAAAAAATAGCACAGCATGGACAAACAATTGTGAACATTAACAAATCTTTGGGTACAAACCTATCCATCAATCTTGTCAGTGAAAAGTAAGTAGTACTTTTGACAACTGTGGAAGAAAGAATGCGACAGTACAGGGCGTGTGTGGAATTATTGATACCTATATTCAACATAAGGTCTCTGTTGCCAGATACCTGAGAGCCTTGCTGGTCACTATAAATCCATTCACAACACTCAATGGGGTTGGTCTGGAAGGTATAGTAGATAGAAAAGGAGAAATTGCTCTTTTTCTAGGTGTCCCCTCACTCACCAGGGTTGCCCCTTGGTGACATGCTTCATCATTGGGGCCATCCCAGTCCTCTACGGGCTGGGGCGTGCTGCGACTTGCGAATTACGTAGGAGCACTTACAAATGACTATGTGTGGTGCAGATGTGATAGTGGAGTGGACTAAGTGATGTGTTAAGGGATCAATTTAAAAGCAGAGAGAGATCCAAGAAATGCAGTCACAGTCAGAGAAAAAGACAAAAGATACTGTATCTGTATGTTGTAGTTGTCCTGTTAAATTTGGTAAGTAAGTTGCCTGCAGAAAAAAATCCTCTTATAAGCGGCACTCCTCCATTGCAGCCGACGCTTCGTCCATCGATGTTGGTCACCAGAAGACACCCTGTAATAAAAGCACAGCATGGACAAACAATTGAACATAAACAAATCTTTGGGTACAAACCTATCCATCAATCTTTGAAAGTGCATGCGCTACTGCATGCATGTCAGTGAAAAGTAAGTAGTACTTTCGACAACTGTGGAAGAAAGAATGCGACAGTACAGGGTGTGTGTGGAATTATTGATAACTATATTCAACATAAGGTCTCTGTTGCCAGATACCTGAGAGCCTTGCTGGTCACTATAAATCCATTCACAACACTCAATGGGGTTGGTCTGGAAGGTATAGTAGATAGAAAAGGAGAAATTGCTCTTTTTCTAGGTGTCCCCTCACTCACCAGGGTTGCCCCTTGGTGACATGCTTCATCATTGGGGCCATCCCAGTCCTCTACGGGCTGGGGCGTGCTGCGACTTGCGAATTACATAGGAGCACTTACAAATGACTATGTGTGGTGCAGATGTGATAGTGGAGTGGACTAAGTGATGTGTTAAGGGATCAATTTAGAAGCAGAGAGAGATCCAAGAAATGCAGTCACAGTCAGAGAAAAAGACAAAAGATACTGTATCTGTATGTTGTAGTTGTCCTGTTAAATTTGGTAAGTAAGTTGCCTGCAGAAAAAAAATCCTCTTATTAGCGGCACTCCTCCATTGCAGCCGACGCTTCGTCCATCGATGTTGGTCACCAGAAGACACCCTGTAAAAAAAGCACAGCATGGACAAACAATTGAACATAAACAAATCTTTGGGTACAAACCTATCCATCAATCTTTGAAAGTGCATACACTACTGCATGCATGTCAGTGAAAAGTAAGTAGTACTTTCGACAACTGTGGAAGAAAGAATGCGACAGTACAGGGCGTGTGTGGAATTATTGATAACTATATTCAACATAAGGTCTCTGTTGCCAGATACCTGAGAGCCTTGCTGGTCACTATAAATCCATTCACAACACTCAATGGGGTTGGTCTGGAAGGTATAGTAGATAGAAAAGGAGACATTGCTCTTTTTCTAGGTGTTCCCTCACTCACCAGGGTTGCCCCTTGGTGACATGCTTCATCATTGGGGCCATCCCAGTCCTCTACGGGCTGGGGCGTGCTGGGACTTGCGAATTACGTAGGAGCACTTACAAATGACTATGTGTGGTGCAGATGTGATAGTGGAGTGGACTAAGTGATGTGTTAAGGGATCAATTTAGAAGCAGAGAGAGATCCAAGAAATGCAGTCACAGTCAGAGAAAAAGACAAAAGATACTGTATCTGTATGTTGTAGTTGTCCTGTTGAATTTGGTAAGTAAGTTGCCTGCAGAAAAAAAATCCTCTTATTAGCGGCACTCCACTATTGCAGCTGACGCTTCGTCCATCGATGTTGGTGACCAGAAGACACCCTGTCCACTGCCTGCCTGATGCTGAATTGTGGCTCGCTAATGTGAAGCCTGACTCCATCCTTTTTTCCCCATTGCACAGACTGAAACCCGGCCTGTAATTATTCAACGAAAAACAGGAAGTGATATAATATTACAACACCACTGATAAATAAATATAAGGTATGTAGGCTGTGGAGTGCAAAAAGTCACACTTTGATTTTCCTAGTAGGCAGTACAATATTTTTGAAAGTGCGTACTCTGTCAGAGTCACCTTTTGAAGGATAAATAAGTACGGGCAAATTAATGTAGCGGATCTTTCCCCTCAAGCTAGGTGTCCTGTAAACTGTGTTTTAGAACAAAATTAGATCTTCCCAGCAGTGCTCCCACCCAGACCCTTACTAAAGCCAGTCGCAAAAATGTAGAAGACCCCCAATCAAATCTCAAAAAACTAGGCCTAGCAGAAAACTGGTGACAAAACGTACTTTGAAAGTAAAAGTAGGCCCAAGTACCCCCTTACCCACCGTGGATTGCATTCAAACCACTTGCAAGCAACCAAGCAAAAGTATCCATAGCCAGCATCGCTCCAAGACTCAAAAATCCCCCCACCCAAACACATGCAATAGAAATACTGCTAACCCTAACGAACCCTAAGTTAAGAATAGTGGCAAAGGCTTTCTTTAACTATGCCAAATCCCCCATTTCCCACCATGGATTTTCTTCAAATGACTTGCAACTAAAATTACACATTCTCACGAGTGCTCTAAGACCCCAGAACTCAGTTGCAAAAATCTAGAACACCCCGAAACACATGCAATCCTGCTGCTAGGGCTAACCCTAACGAACCCTAAGTTACAAAAAGTGCCAAAAGGCTTTTCCGCGAGGATTTTGTCCCAACCACTTCTACCCGGTATTAGACCTTCCCAGGAATGCCCCAAGACCCACCAACCCACCCGCCAAGAAGCATAACACCCCCAAACAGGCCAAAAGCAAAATCTCATACTTGCAATATTTCTCGGCCTTCGGTCCAAACGCGCTGCGTAGCTAGGCCATAAGTCGGGGTTGCCACCACGGATTTCCGAAAAGCAAATGCAATCAAGATTAGAGTGTCCCAGCAGTGCTCCCAGACCCCGAAACTCACCCACAAACACCAGGAAGCCCCACAAACAGGCCCCCGAAAACGCTACATTGAGCAAAATGTCAGAAATAGCACCAAACAAAATCGACGTGGATTTTGTCCCAACCACTTTTATCCGGTATTAGAGCTTCCCAGCAATGGCCCCAGAGCCGTCAACCCAGGAGAAAACGAGTAGAAGACCCCCAAACAGCCAAAGAGCAAAAGTACAAAAATGGGGACTTTGTCATTTTTTTCCAAATTTCCCAAATCACTCCGCGCGCGCTCTGCAGCTAGGCCCTAACTCCCCTCTGCCACCATGGATTTGCTTCAAACCTCTTGCAAAGTAAAGTATATATAGCCAGCAGTGCGCCCAGACCCCGAAACCCACCCACAAACACCAGGAAGCCCCCCAAACAGGCCCCCGAAAACGCTACATTGAGCAAAATGTCAGAAATAGCAACAACAAAAAAATCGGCCTGGATTTTGTCCCAACCACTTCTACCCGGTATTAGACCTTCCCAGGAATGCCCCAAGACCCGCCAACCCACCCGCCAAGAAGCATAACACCCCCAAACAGGCCAAAAGCAAAATCTCATACTTGCAATATTTCTCGGCCTTCGGTCCAAACGCGCTGCGTAGCTAGGCCATAAGTGGGAGTTGCCACCACGGATTTCCTGAAAAGCAAATGCAATCAAGATTAGAGTGTCCCAGCAGTGCTCCCAGACCCCAAAACTCACCCACAAACACCAGGAAGCCCCACAAACAGGCCCCCGAAAACGGTACATTGAGCAAAATGTCAGAAATAGCAACAAAAAAAATCGGCCTGGATTTTGTCCCAACCACTTCTACCCGGTATTAGACCTTCCCAGGAATACCCCAAGACGCGCCAACCCACCCGCCAAGAAGCATAACACCCCCAAACAGGCCAAAAGCAAAATCTCATACTTGCAATATTTCTCGGCCTTCGGTTTAAACGCGCTGCGTAGCTAGGCCATAAGTCGGGGTTGCCACCACGGATTTCCTGAAAAGCAAATGCAATCAAGATTAGAGTGTCCCAGCAGTGCTCCCAGACCCCGAAACTCACCCACAAACACCAGGAAGCCCCAGAAACAGGCCCCCGAAAACGCTACATTGAGCAAAATGTCAGAAATAGCTAAAAAAAAATCGGCCTGGATTTTGTCCCAACCACTTCTACCCAGTATTAGACCTTCCCAGGAATGCCCGAAGACCCGCCAACCCACCCGCCAAGAAGCATAACACCCCCAAACAGTCCAAAAGCAAAATCTCATACTTGCAATATTTCTCGGCCTTCGGTCCAAACGCGCTGCGTAGCTAGGCCATAAGTCGGGGTTGCCACCACGGATTTCCTGAAAAGCAAATGCAATCAAGATTAGAGTGTCCCAGCAGTGCTCCCAGACCCCGAAACTCACCCACAAACACCAGGAAGCCCCACAAACAGGCCCCCGAAAACGCTACATTGAGCAAAATGTCAGAAATAGCAACAAAAAAAAACGGCCTGGATTTTGTCCCAACCACTTCTACCCGGTATTAGACCGTCCCAGGAATGCCCCAAGACCCCCCAACCCACCCGCCAAGAAGCATAACACCCCCAAACAGGCCAAAAGCAAAATCTCATACTTGCAATATTTCTCGGCCTTCGGTCCAAACGCACTGCGTAGCTAGGCCATAAGTCGGGGTTGCCACCACGGATTTCCTGAAAAGCAAATGCAATCAAGATTAGAGTATCCCAGCAGTGCTCCCAGACCCCGAAACCCACCCACAAACACCAGGAAGCCCCCCAAACAGGCCCCCGAAAACGCTACATTGAGCAAAATGTCAGAAATAGCAAAAAAAAAAATCGGACTGGATTTTGTCCCAACCACTTCTACCCGGTATTAGACCTTCCCAGGAATGCCCCAAGACCAGCCAACCCACCCGCCAAGAAGCATAACACCCCCAAACAGGCCAAAAGCAAAATCTCATACTTGCAATATTTCTCGGCCTTCGGTTTAAACGCGCTGCGTAGCTAGGCCATAAGTCGGGGTTGCCACCACGGATTTCCTGAAAAGCAAATGCAATCAAGATTAGAGTGTCCCAGCAGTGCTCCCAGACCCCGAAACTCACCCACAAACAGACGGAACCCCCCCTAAGATCACCTCAAAGGCAAGCAAGTCAGCAAAAACACTAAAAAATGTGCATCTCGGATTTGGTCCAAACCACTTTTATCCGGCATTAGAGCTTCCCAACAATGGTCCCAGAGCCGTCAACTCACCTGCAAAGAGGTAGAACAACACCCCCACAAGTGCTGAGTCTTTCTTCATTGGGCGTAAACCAGCCCTCTGGTTTGATGGAAATAGGAGTCTGGAGGAGGAGGATAGAGGAGCATGTTCTTCTGAACTTGTGAACCTGAGGAATGCAGACTGCGGCAACTTCAAATCAATTAGCAAACCAGTGAAGACAGTTCTGCTGATGGGCTTGTTTTTGTGATTATCTGATTAAAGTTTGAAATATATTAACTGTGCACAACAAAGAAAGACAGACACACAGGAATAAAAGTGAATAAGGACGAAAAAGAAATTTATTGATTCGTTGTCTCATTTTCAGGGCTCGGTATCACGGTCCAGGAATGAGAATAAGGCTTCGTCATCATACTCTGCGAATTCAGGCAGGGTGAGCTCAGTGTCACCTGACAGAGTAGAAATTCCCTCATCTATGTTGCTGGCCACCTCGTCTTCATCCGGCGCGCTTTCTCGTACTCTGAAATCTGGTGGTATGAGGTGCTGATTCATCTTGATCCTTGTTAACCTCTCCACATTTTTGGGCGAGAGGCGGCTCCGTTTGGGAGTTACAATGCCACCAGCAGCACTGAAAACAGGTTCAGAAGACACACTTGAGAGTGGGCAAGACAAGTAGTTTAAAGCCAGGTTGGTGAGCTGTGGCCACAATTCTTTTTTCCCATGCCAATACGCCAATGGGTCAGAATTAACATAGACCTCTGTTGAGTCATTCAGATAGTCCTTCACCATCGACTCAAGGTCCTCATTCAAGGTTCCTCCACTTTGCTTAGCTCTTGCTGTGCCTCCGACCTTTTGAGAACCAAACCCACGCAGAGCTAGCCAATCCTCTTCAGCCTCCAATGTTTCTGTTGTGTCTGGTGCAGATGATCCGGTTGCCGGTGTCTTTAACGGCTGAGAGGTCACTTGTGCCACACCCACAGGTGCAGAATTGGATTGTTTTGACTGGGGATGGCCTGCTGATGTATTGCCATTTCCTTCAATTTTCAGCCGTTCTCTTTCAAACCTCTTGGCTGACAAGGCTAGCCAACGTTTGTACTTTGGAACATGTTCATCATCAAAAGGAAAGAATACTTGGCCTGCCAGCGCCTTTTTGTAGCGTGGATCCAGAATAGTAGCACAAATGTAATGCTCTTCTGAGTGGATCGATTTAAGACGTTCATCGCCTTGTAGGAGCTCTAATAATTTCTCAGCCAGAACAAAAGAGTCTTGGTTTTTTACATCTTTTTCAAACACAGAACACACCTCCTTCAGTTGGTCCTCCAGCATGTACAACAATGGGATAGCTTTTCCCAAATTACAGTCCTCCTTGCTGACTGCACGCGTGAAGAACTCAAAAGGACGAAGCATGCGTGTCAGGCTTTGAACTATGTTCCATTGCGCCGCACCCATCCTCAGGTCATCCTGAGCTGTACCCTCTGTTAAGAAATATTGATCGAGTACCGTATACTGCTCATACAGACACTCAAGCATGTAGAAGGTTGAGTTCCAACGTGTTACCACCTCCTGGATGAGTGCTTTCACTGGCATTTGACGTTGATATAGCAGGCTCCTCAGCTGCTTCCGGGCCTTAAAAGATTGGCTGAAATGGTTGCACATTTTTCGGCAGGTGTCCAATACTCTGTACGCTGCACTGCCTTTATTACCCAAGAATTTTTGGACAACCAGGTTTATACAGTGCGCCAAACACAGCACTCTGAAATAGTTACCCTGCCTCATGGCCTTAACTATATTGGCGCCATTGTCCGTGGAAACATAACCAACCTGGCGTTTTAGTGGGGAAAGCCAGTTAAGGACCTTTGTGTTAAAGACATCCAAAATGTTTTCTGCTGTGTGACGTTTCTCCAAACCAAACATGGCTAGTGTTGCATGTTTCCGAGCAGCTTTAAAAACAATGTCCGTGTCAACACCTGTGTTTAGCTTTGCTTTAGCCCCTGAAAAAGAGACCCAGTGTGCAGTGATGCACATGTAATCAGCGCCTGCACCACTGGTCCACATGTCTGTTGTCAGATGTATAGTGTGAACAGCACTCTTCTGCAAAGCTGCCCCAATCACCTTCAGAACATCTTCATGTAGTGCTGGAACCGCAACTCGGGCAAAATAGAACCGGCTAGGAACCTTCCATTTAGGGCAGAGCGCTACCACTAATTCTATAAAACCAACCCCTTCTACAAAAGAAAAAGGGAGAAGGTCCAGAGCTAGCATTTTAGCCAGCTTAGTGTTATACAGGCGCGTCAGTGGGTGGTTGCGTTCATATTGCGCTTCTGTAAACAACATCTTTTTAATGTTGCCCTGGACCAAAGATTTACGGGGTGATGATGATATCTTCGACCCAGTTACGCTCGCTGATGAACTTTTTCGCATTGATGTCTCACTCTCTACCACACTCTTAGTGTGTCTCACATGGGGTGTGCTGCTGACAGGGGTACTGGGTGTAAGTGAAGTGTTTGACACGTCTTCTTCCTCCTCGTCATCATCAGATGAAACATCAACGTTTTCTTGACTTGCAATTCCGGCTTCCTTGATCTCCTTTAGGTGTGCAAACCATTGGACAGCGTGCATACTAGTGGTGGTGGTCCTGCTGCTAATGCCAGATGAAGTGGAGGATGTGGATTGCCGAACTTCAGTACGTTTTGCACAGTGATCCAAAGAAAGTCAAAAAGGCCTCAAATCCAAATATCCAGCAGCATCCACAAAAAGTAATCCTTCCAGCTCCAGATCCAAATGAAAAGTGACCAGGAGATGGACAAAGCACTGGGAGGAGCCTGCTGGACAGGAACAGGAAGTTGAAGACTGTGGGGCACTTCCTTCCTCCCACCCCCCGCACCCCCTCCCCAAAATGGACTCCTCGCTACAAAAGTGCAGGCAAATGTCAACCTAAGGAGTTATTCAGATAAAAATCATCCTTTCAAGAAGGTTTATGCTGCTTGCTGGTGGATTTCTTGTGCAGAATTGCAAATTTTATATTTTCGCTTGTGCGAGATTGTTGCTGCTCGCCGCATCTCAAATCTCGCAATTGCGAAGTACCGCGAGACGTGATCTCGCCGTACTTACGTTGACAATCTCTCGCTGTGCAAGTTGGCAAGCCGCGATGACGTAATCGCGCTCGCCAAATTCCCGCGGGATCACACAGCAAGATCCAAAATGGCGCAGCACTCGCAAAATATCGAGAAAAACAACTCGGCAAACGATGATAAACGCCGCGCGCCGCAAAAATTGTATCACCAACGCCGCGCGCCGCAAAAAAAATGCGTGCGAATTTGCGGATTTTGCGGGAAATTCGCAAATCTCGCGGATTGCGAATTTACCGAAAATCCGCAAAATCCGCGAGCGTAACGGATTTTCCGCCCATACTTAGTTCTGCAGTCTCTGCTTGGGTAATCTTCCATATTTCGTTATAAGCAGTGTAGATACTGGCATATATGAAACTTTTTGGATGCGGCTTTCTTGGTCCAAGCAAGAATTCCCTAGCGTCTGCGCCTTCTTTAAGTAAACATAAGTGTTGTTTTACATCTGGTAGTGTAGCTCTCTGTAGCCAATGAAGGCAAAGTTTTCCTACACTGTATGTTGTTACTACCCCCGGATGCTGTCTTTGAACATATCTTTGGTCTGGCCTATTGATTTTGAAACCCCATGTTTTGTTCAGGAATCGATCTTGACAGTTATTTGTGTTTGTGGGCCAGAGCAACCATGTGTTCCAATCTGGATCTGATATGCTGTGATGCAAAATATTATGTACGTTGAACTCCCCCCGTGTAGTGCTATTACTTGCAGGTATAGGTATGGTCAGTGTGTTCATGTCTTTGATCTTGGCTAACCCAAGGTAAGACGTTTGTTGGACAGTTTCATTAAAAAACACAATTTGCTCAGGGATGATACAGGCTCTAAACAAAGCTTCTATGCCCTGCACTTGCCAATCATATGTACCCCAGACAGATTTTGTCTCAATGTTGTCTCTTCAAAAGTCAAAACGCTGTCTAGACAGTTGGGCAATAAAGGCTGCAGAATAAATCTGTTTCCTGTTTTTAGCATATTTTTCGTTCCTGTCTTGTTCACATTCTTAAAATAAAACGTTTCTGAATTTTACAAGTTGAACCCTGAAAAATATGGAAATTTAATTGCAATAGTTTTTGAGCTACCCTTAGGAGGTGTAGAACAATGTTCCCATTGGTTATAAAAATACATTTCTAGGTGACGCAGTTTTATGCAAGAAATGATGACCATAGTGGTTATAACAATACATTTGTTCATAGTCTGGTGAACCCTCTAAATGTTCATGATATGTGAATACTGCAGACATTTCTAGATCCAACATCATGTTCTTAACAGTCTCGAAGTTCCAATCATCAGAAAAAGTACTAGAGGTAATAAAAACACTTAATGCAATTTTAACTAAGTGTGGAATCTTCAAATGTTCTGACAGGCCAAAAATATCATATTCAGTTATGTTCCAAACTATACCATCTGGTATAGGTACGGCTGTGATATTCACTGCTGACAAGTTTCTTGCTTCAGGATGGGATGATTTGTGTGGCTGGAGAAGTAAGTTCACTCTTTTAATTGCAATGTCCATTTGAATGTATCTTCCATTTATCAGCATACCCCGAGTTATTACCAGAGCTAACCAAAGTAGAAAGAAGAATATTCCCATAACAATCCACAGTTCAGTCCATGGTGAAACCAGATAAGTCTTTTTCAGGAGATGAAAAAAGTCTGTTGCTTGTTCTTTGAAAGTTCTTTGTGCTGGTGTTGTTTCAGATTCGCTGGAATTCTCAGAAAATGTATCAAAGTTAATAAAATAGCCAGAGCCAGGTCTGTCAATGGTTGGAATTGCATCAGGCTTCATTGAAATCACTGGAACCACTCGATCACTTGTTACTTAGTTGTAGACAGGTGTATCAGGATGAACTGTTATTTTGGTCTCAAGAGGGATGAGTTCCATAGCTTTGTTGCTTAGTCCTTCTTTTCTTACTGTAGAATCTTCAAAGGCGATGAGTCTCTCAGTTTGAACCTCTTGGATTGTAGCTAGTGGAGTGTGTCTGCTACATTGTCGGAATACATTTGGCCTACTGCTTAGTATCGGCCACATAGTGTGGTTTGATCAGGTTGATGGACATAAATCTTTTCTCCTTTTTACCAGCAAGGGGCGGCAGAAGTACTGTTCTTGATCCGTGGACTGCTAGGACAGGTACTGGCTGTCTGTAAGAAGGCCCAAATTCCTTCTTGTCAGCAATTTTTTCTCTGACTAGATCACCAAGCTTTGGGATCCAGACAGGCCTTGCTGGGACGGTTGTTTTTTTTCCAATGGGGGTTGGCTTTATTTAAGTCCTGTTAAACAGCTAAACGATCTTAGATATCAAACTTTTTTATTTTCCACCACTGCACCTTTCATGTCAAGGTCTGGAATCAACATTCTAGTTCCAAATAGGACTTCATATGGAGTGACACCCCCTAGAGAACCTCTTGGCAAAATTGTTTAATGCACGTTGGACCCCATAAAGATGTTTGACTCACCCGTCACCCGAACCTAATACCCTACCTGTTAAAGACTCCTTTATGTCCCATTTTTTTCTTTCCACAACAGACTTTCCCTCAGGATGGTATGGAGAAGAATACCGCAATGCTACCCCCAAACTTGCCAAGGCCTCCTTGAGAGCTAAACGCAGGGCCCTGGTCTAAGTGTAGTGTGCCAATTGTGTATGTGCCGATAAAGACTTACAAATCTTTTATAACAGTTCGAACATCAGCCGAGCGCTGAGGCCACAACCAAAGGAACCTTGACTTAGTGTTTGTGGGACTGCATTCGACCAAAGTGACGCCTGCAGGTAGATAGTCTAATGCCATCTAACAATGGTGTCTGTACTGGGCTGTAGTCAGGTATCTTGTGGCGTTCTGTGCTGCGATCTCTATAGCAGTTTATGCATTTAATGACGAAGATGTGAATATGTGCATTCATTCCTGGCCACCAGTACATCTCTATTAATGTTAAAATTGTGTTAGAGATCACCTGATGTATCAGACCCTCTCCCAGATGTGCTCCGTAAACCAAAGCTATCCTACGTTCCATGTTTGGAATTACCCTATCCCCCACTCCAAGGATTCAAGCAAACGGAACACGGTTTGCATCAATTATATATGAGTGGAAACTTTTTAGGTAACGCTGCACCGCTGCCTTTGCTTGAAGCATTGACAGACAGTATTATTTCACTGTCTATTTACGTTTTTGAAAAAGTGATTGCAGCACGTTCAACAAAAGTTAGGGAGGGTCTAAGGGCAGGTTTACCGACCGACCAGATATAAGCCCCGGATTCAATACACAACAACAAATAATATCTGGGGGTCAACGAATGGGTCAGTAAGTCAAGCAAGAAGGACCACTATACCAAATGCATGCAAAACAGTAACAGTGAGAAACAATAGTTAGTGAACGGTCAAGTCAAGACTCAAGAGTATATGGAGAAAAATGTATTGTTCCCATCAGAAGCCACACTGTACCGCCCTTGTTGTCATCATTTGGGATCTCGTTACCCAGGAGACACGACGGCCGGTAAGTAGTTACCGTGACCGAGATGTGATGTAAGGGCAGAACAGAAGGGTGTGGTAGTGGCTAATGAAAAAAGCAGTGTATGGTGATTGGAGTGAAAAAGTGAAGGGTAATAATAAAATTAGGTGAGTTGGGTGGAAAAGAGAAATTTATTAATATCCCCCAATACCTAAGATTAAAAGGCAGGTGTGGGTGCAGGTTTTAAATAATAACCGCACTTATTGGTGGTCGACATGTTTCTGCATTCACAAGAAAGGATTTTCTAATGCATTCTTCAGGACCTAAAAGGTACACTACTGCTTTGTAAATAGAAATAAAATAATAAAAATAATAAAAAGATAATAAAAAGATATCACCTGGACATCCAGGCGTACTCAACCGTATACTGTTAGTGCATAGTGGTAAGGGATCCAACATGTAAAACAAACAGACAAACAAACAAAGAAACAAATAGGACACTTAATGTTATTCACATTGTTTCTGTTTGTAATCATAATGGCAATGCAATATGTTCAGTATGAGTCTTGGATGTAAAGCTTTTGCATTCGGAATGCTAGCTTTTGTAACTGCCTCTAAGGCTGGTGCAGGAGTTACAACCATAATGCGTTTCCCCTGTGCTAGGGCTCTTTCCTTTGCCACAGCGGTTTGAACTGCTGTCAGAATTTTTTCTGTTTCTTTTTTTTTAATGATTTTATTGTACATCCATGATCAGGCAGAACAGAAAACGGCAGCAGGAAGAAAGAAAAAACAGCAGAAGCATAAAACATAATCAAAACATAATACCTCAGTCAGCGGTAAATAATTTCCTACATTAATACAGACCGTGAATAAAACATGGAAGAGGAGAAGTGAATACATAAATGCAGCACTGAGATTTATAAACTCATATAGGTGACCACTGGTTCCCAGATTTCAAGGCCGAGTTTCTTTTTCCGTTTGCCTTTCAAAGTGTATAAGGAATGTTCAATATTGAAGTGTGCCAGAAATCTAGCCCTCCACACTTCAAAAGATGGAGCATCCTTCTCTAGCCACATTGAGGCAATACATAACCTTATTACAGCCGTAGGCAAGAATATCAAATATTTGTGTTTAAACAGAACTGAGTCTCTATCAATTTCCTCATCTATCCCCAATAGCACATGAGCATTAGTTAATCGTACCGTTCCACCCAGTATCTCCTCCAAACATTTCTCAACATCCCCCAAAAAGCTGTTTAAATGCATACATGAATAATAGATTTGTAGTATATCAGCTTCATTGAACCGACAACGGAAACATTTCCCATCGTTAGTACCTCCCCATTTAAGCATTTTATCTGGGGTATAATATAAATTAAAGATGGTCTTATAATGTTGTGTGCATAAATTGGCAGCAAAAAATAATCTTCCAGCTATGTAAATTGAGGTTTCAATCCGGGTCTTAGCCCGGCCAAGCCGGCTATCCCATTTTAAACTATGAATATCTAAATCCTTGCCCCTAGTATTCAATAATAGCGAATACAAATGACCAATACGGGAATTCTTACCCACCGCTTCGATGACAGGTTTTTTATCTATATACCAGTGATATTTATACAAATAGTCACGAATATGAAGGTATTTAAAAAATTCACAGAGGCGAATTTGAAACTCCTTCACTAACATTTCAAAAGACATCAAGTCCCCGTTACAATAAAAATCTCCAATTCTTTGAACGCCTTTGATTCGCCACTGATCTACTATTTGATCCCAAAATATTGATGGGAGAAGTGCCGAAGCAGTTAAGGGAGTATATCCAGTAATCTTCCCCATATTATAAAATTGTTTAACGGTCCTCCAAACCTTAAAAACTGCTATCAGCACCTTGAACCGGGTTCTCTTATAATAATTCATGTCTATATTAATGAATAAGCGATTATTAGCTTCGCTACCTAATAACATTTGAAAAATAGAGGGAGATTCTGCTACATTACACAATTCTGTCCCTGTTAGTAAAATATTCATGTGTTGTAACATACAAACAAAATAATAAAGGGTGAAATCAGGAACAGCCCACCCACCTTGTTCATGTGGTAAGGTCATAAATCGTAGGGCCCTCCGCGATTTCCCCTTTGCCCACAGAAATATAGTACATAAAGATTGTAGCCGCGCAAGATTAGCCCGAGAAATCTCCAGTGGGACGGCTCTCAGAAAATACAAGATTTTAGGTAGGACAGTCATTTTAAGGACATTACATCGCCCTACCAAAGATAGATGTAAACATTCAAGTCCGTCCAGTTGCTTTTTTTTACATCATTCAGTAGCGATGACCAGTTGGCCTCAACAAGTGCATTTAAACAAGCCCGCAGCTTAATACCTAAGTAAATCGCTTCCTGTACCACCCTTTGATCCGTACATGATGTTATGTTAACGCAGAGTATTTGAGTCTTGGCAGCATTAAGCTTATAGCCAGAAACAGCTCCAAATTTTGATGCCAGCAACTCAATTTCTGGCATAGCAGTATCGGGGTTCCGACTTACGATGGCCGCATCATCTGCGTATGCCAGAACCTGATAGTGTTCTTGATTCCATATCACAGGTTCGATCCTACAGCTAACCTCAAACATCTCAAACATTTTTAAGAATGGATCAATGTATGAGAACAGTAAAAGGGCACAAGGACATCCAAGCCTTGTACCACGAAAAATATGCACCGGGCTAGATTCCAAACGCATAGTACAAAATCGTGCTATAGGTTGACGATAAAGGGTATTGCTCGAATAAATTTAGGCTGAACCCCCGTTGCTGTAGGACTGCCCAAAAAGAAATCCCCATGCGACCCAGTCAAAAGCCTTTTCTGCATCTAATAGTATAAAAATGAAAGGACCCCCAGTAGTATTAGCAATATCCATTAGTGTCACCACCCTGTTAATATGATTGGTCGTCCCCCGCTGAGGAATAAAACCATGTTGTCTTATAGATAGCAACGGGGATATAACTTTGGCTAACTGGGTCGCAAGGATTTCTGAATAGATCTAACTGTCCGTGTTCAATAAAGATATGGGACGATATGAGGCCGGATTGTCCGCAGACTTATCTTTCTTTTTTAGCACAATATTACTCGCCTCGTCCCATGAACGGGGGGGGGGGAGCCCATCTGTGCCTGTCTGAACGTAGCCAGCATATCCAATTTCAAACAGTCGAAGAAAATGTTATATATTTCAAGTGGGAGCTTATCCGGCCTGCAGCCTTTCCCAACGCTAAGCTATTAATGGATTGCTCCAACTTCTCCAAGGTTATAGGGGTCTCGAGGAGATCTGCCTCTTGTACATTGTGGAGTGGAGAAGTGTGGCTCAATGGTTAGAGCGGCAGACCCTGAGGCAGAGGTCTGGCCCGGGACCAGGGTACAATTCCTGCCTCGGCCGGTCTTGGCGGGGTCTTGAGCTCTAAATTCTCCGGACCTGATTTCTTGCCTCGGTGCCTATTCTAATCATGGGTCCCACGCTGCAACTCTGGGCAAAAGCTTGCTTAATCTCCACAACGGCCCCAACAGTGCTGGGATGCCTGGCTTCACCTTGGTGATGCCCAGAAGTGACATTTCACAGGGAAAAGCCAGGAAGGGTTCCTTAGTGGTATGAGTACAAGCGCCGGGAGACCCGGTCCGGGTAGCTGTGCGCTATACAAGTACAAAACATTTACATTTACATTAAGTTTGTTATCACACAACTGCAGGGCCAGGACCTCGCATGCTTGTATATCATATTCCTCCCCTTTGTATAAAGTCTCATAAAACTCATGAAACACTTCCAGGATTCCCGTCTCTGTCTCTATAAGGTCACCCGGAGCATTTCTAATTGCATTAATCCTCTGGGCCACCTCTTTAGTTCTTAATTTCTGAGTGAGGCACCGTCCACTAGACTCCCCATACTCATAATTCAGATGTTTTAATCCCATATTGCTCAGCAGTCTCTGTGCTCCAATACATATTGATCTTAGCCTTACATTGGGCTACTTCAGTCAAAGAATCTATGATATCCAGCCCCCCATGAATATATGTCACCAGATTCTCTTCTGCCTGCGTTAGTGCTGCATATAGGCCCAGCAATACAGCACGTAATTGCTTTTGTTTGTGTAAACCATAGCTGAGCACCTCCCCCCTGAAAGCGGCCTTAAAAGTATCCCACACACACCCTATCCCTGCCGTATTCCGATTAATATTAAAAAAATGTTTAATCCAGATTTTAAACTTATTGACAAATAAGGTATCACACAACAGTTTCCTATCAAAGGAGAAAGCACGTGGTTTGATTCCCGTCTTGCCAAGGATTAGACTTAATACAAGAGGGCCATGATCCGAGGTTATACGTGGGTACACCTGAATTCTAGCCCCCATCAACATTGACCGTGGTACCAAAAAATAATCAAGCCTTACAAGTTTTTGATGGGGACAGGAATAAAAAGTGTAAACCGGTTCATCACCTCTCAGTTCGGCCCAAGCATCCACCAGGCCATGATCCATTATCGGTGATTGAAGTGCCGTAAAGACTTTAGGTTTCCTTCCATTATAGGAAAAATTATTTTCTTACAGCTCTGAGGGCCCATGGTGTATATTTAAATCCCAGCAAATTAATAATGGGGAGGGCCACTGAGCGAGTTCCACATTAAGCCCTTCTTTTATTGAAGCCTCATCCCAATTTGACTCATAAATAGAGCAGATAGTGCACTTCTGTTTCTGGATACCTATAATGCATTCAATAATGGCCCATCTCCCTTGCTTATCCACTAATGCCATACCTGTCCCTTGAATGTGATTTTTAACTAAAATTGCTACTCCTCTCGTAGTGGTAGACTGCTGTGTGCTTATCAACATTTTGAAACCAAGCTCCGAAAGCAATTTTCTTTTAACCCTCGGAATATGGTTTTCCTGAAGGCAAATCAGATCACTCTGGAGCATTGCCAGTTCCCTTGCAACCCATTGCCTTTTTTATAGTTATTCAAACTGCTGACATTCAAAGAACAACATCGGATACCATTAAACATTCCACTACCCGCCATCACTCTGACCGAAATGTATGATTATAGTTATACAAACTGTACAAAAAAGCATTCAAGTATCCTACACCACTGCCCTGGACGATCATGGATTCTGATTTTTCTTTTTAACCCTCCCTCCTACCCTTCCTCACCCAGCCCCCCCACCATCCACCCTCAGTCACCCATCCCACTAGAGGCATAAGGACCATGTCCTCAGTGATGGAAAAGTGATTGTCAGTGTGTCCCACTGTGTCCCGCCCGAAGCCTACACAAACCCCTGTCACTACCCTCATATTGTGCACACCACCTGATTGCGATACCCACCAAAAACAAAGACCTAAGAACCCAAAACAATAATCACATCAGATTCATATCATGTCCAAAAACTCCTGTGCCTTAATTTCTGAAAAAAAAGTAGGTAGTCTTTCCTTTATGGATCACTTTAAGTTTGGCGGGGTTTAGTAAAAACGCGTGCCCCCCTTTGGCTTGAATAGGTGAAATCAACTGTCGTAACCGCCACCTTTGCTGCACAGTCACCTGACAAAAATCAGGGCGTACGAAGAAGTCACATCCCATACCTTTTCGCGGCCTATCTGGCCTTGCCAGGTAATATAGAGCTTCCCGAAGCAGATAACTGTGCAAGCATATAAGAATTGCTCTAGGTTTTTCCGCAGCGCCCCCTGACTTTCGTTTCTGCACAAGGGGAAATTTGTGTGCCTCTATGATCTCAACATCCCAGTTACAATCTTTTAAATCCGGGAATGCCTCAGCAAATAAGTGCACCACAAATCGTCGCATGTCTTTCCCCTCGCTACCTTCGGGCACACCTAAGATGAGGAGGATATTTCTGCGTGCTCGGTTTTCCAAATTCGTAACCTTCCAGTCGACATCTTCGCCAGTTTTCTGTAATATAGTAATTGACGATGTTTACTGTACCAATTGATTCTCAACTGACGAGATCCGCTCCTGTCCTGGATGTACATTGTTGCAATGCATGCTTTTACCACGCATGCCTTTTTACAACGCAGGTTTTTCAAAGTAAGTCGTTACAACGACTTGCATTGGGGGGTGCTGGATAGTGAATAGTTTAATTTACTATTCCAACTTCAGTCCCCGTGGATAGTAGGGAAGGTGTTGGATAGTAAATTAAACTATTACCTATCCTAGAGCGCCCCCCAGCGCAAGTCGTTGTAATGACTTGCGTTGAAAATCCTGCGTTGTAAAGGTACTGCGTGGTAAAAGTTGCGTCGTAAAGGATGTTTCCCTCCTCTGCTTCATGTACCCTGGTTGTTACCTCCGTACAGGATTTAGCGATGCGACGCACGGTATTTTGTAGTTTGCGCACCGCCCCCAGAGTCCGCAGCCCTTCGGCTTTAGTTTCCTCCCTATGGGCCATTATAACCTTATAGATTGTTGTCAAAGTAATCTAGCCCTCTGTTTCAACATAGGGTTTCCATTTAGATCTCCTTGCTCAGGTAGGGGACTAGACGAGTTATCCCATAGGGGCGGGTTGACTTGTCTCAGTTTATCTTTTGAAGGTGATTTCACAGTCTCATACACTTTGCGAGCTGTCTCATGGCAATCTTGTTTCATTGTAGAATCTAAACTTAGTGCATCTTCTTCTTGTTGTGAGCTACCGTCGTCTGCCCAGTCGCCAATGTTACTCTGCTTGTCTAGGTCATTCTGATTCTCATTCCCAGAGGTATTGGAGACATCAGACATGGAGTAGAATTGCCCCCCTGAACCGGCAGAGTCCCCATCATTCACTATGACCATTGCTAAATCATTAACAGAGTTTCCTGACTTCTGAAGTGGTGGTATTGCTGTAGGCACCTCATCTACTCCACTGAACCCAGGAGTCAGATTTAACCCAACTCGTGCCCCCTGTTCTAAGCAATATTCAGAGCTAGCAATAGGCGTTATAGGAGAAACTCTTGCTTTACTCACAGCTTCACACAGTTCAGCAATGCTGTCTCCTTCTTCTCCCCCAGATACAACTGTTACTGCAATGGCTACATTGTTGCTTGTAAGTGGAGACTTAACTTGCTTGGCAGGTGGTACAGCCTTTTTCTTAAATATATCTGGAACAGTACGTTCTTTCATAGTGTTTTCTTGCTGCTGGCCACTGTGCAGACTCTGAATTCCATTACCCCCGTTTCCAAACTCTCCTCTCGCTTGCACGGGGCGGCTTTGACTGCCAATGTTATTAGAACTCACCACCGGGGGGCCTGTCCCTGCACCACCTGCCCCCTCTGTTGCTGAAATCGGTGCTGTGCTGGCCACATTGGACGCGCATCTTGTCTTCGCTCCTCGTCCCTTCGGGGCCATTAGACTGCAAAATCCACTGGGGAGAGCCTCTCCGCAGCCCGTGTGTCTTCCCAGGGGGAGTGCTGCCTTTAACAGCCACGGAGCCACGGAGCCACAAAGCCGCCCTGATCGCTGTTTGTTGGGCAGTGGAGGCGGTAATCCCCAAGACGCCGTACACGCTTACACTTCGCGGTCCGCCGGTCCGATCACAAGCTGCTAACTCTGCTAACTCGGCGTCTGATCAGGACCAAGACCTCTCGCGGCTTTGGTTCCGCTTACCCCGCCTTCGCTTTACTCCGCTTTACTCAGCTCCGCTCACCGAGCCGCTGCAGCCCCCGCTCTTGCTCACACTCTGAAGGTGCGTCAGGCACGGACAGACTCCAGTAGAACACAGCCTCTCATGACCGCTCACTCAGTCACAACCTCGGCTGCCACCTTGCCCCACTTTTTCACCTTTGTTGGGTAAGTTTACACATGTTTCTAAGTGATTTGTTGCTAACACATCAGCTTGAAGTCAACGCAAAATTTCTGTGTGTTCTTGTGTCCAATGTATGATTTTAAAATCAGGTTTGATTATTTCGTAGAGAAGTTTAACCCTTTCTGCGTAGTTTGGAATGTATGTACTTCCAAAATTCAGAAACCTAGAATTGTCATTAAGTTTTTCAGCGTTTTTGGAGGTTGGAGCAACGCACACTTTTCTAAAAAGTTGGCTGCCAGGTTTTTGCCTTCACTTGATAGTTCATATCCTAGGAAAAAGACGTTGAGATGGGCAATTCTTAATTTTTTTTAATTGAAATTATAATCCTCAGAGGCAAAGCCCAGTAAAATGGTTTTCACCCTTTTCAAAATACCTGTCCGACAAATAAAATACTTTGCACAGAATTACCTTGGTCCGTGTCTACGTTGCTGTGGTGGGAGCCTGGATTACCCTCACCGTCGCTGTGGATTTTGAAATATATATGTCATGTGATTAAGCTTTCTTGGTAGCAAAACGCGTCATGGCGATTTACTGCACGAAAATAAATTAATTTGCACAGATTTGGTGTTCCGTATCCGTTTCCTTGCCTGAGAGACGACGGCGTCAGGAGATTGGAACCTTTATATATATATATTTTGTTTTCCAGGGTACTGGGTTTGCCGTGAACTCACCTACAGACACTGGGAAGGACAGAGGCGATACGGCAGATTAATCTGCCTGATGGGTAAAGCACTGCGCTTGGGCCCCCGCGGACATAATTCCCAATTGTTCTGAAGGTTGGTGTGCTGAGGATTCGGGAGGCTGAATGGTGGCTTAGAGCAGGAAGATTCATTTTGAGCACGCGACTCCGACCTCGCACCCGGGATGCAATAAGAACAATGCATCCTGGGACTTGGAGGCGCCATTGGTGAAAGGCGCGCCAGGAGGAACACAGGTGGCCATCATCACCACCTGGGGCGGAGCAGCTCGAGATGTAGAGGAGGAGGCAGGATATTTAAATCCGTCATAGACAGCCCTCCCCGATGGACACAAACGGCGCTGACGAGGCGGGAGCCGAAATGCATACGCCGGAAAGACATTTGTGTTGTACTCTCCTGTAATACCAGCAGTAAAGCCTTCCAAATGAATCCTCTTGTGGGTCTCTGCCTTTTTGAAAGAAGAGGAGTATGGATATACATTTGCGCGAGTGACCAGAATCGCGCTTTGGGACCTCCACACCACAAGTAGTCCGGCTGTACTGGTCACCGCTTCATGTGGACTGTTGTTTTCCAGGGTACTGGGTTTGCCGTGAACTCAACTACAGACACTGGGAAGGACGGAGGCGATACGGCAGATTAATCTGCCTGATGGGTAAAGCACTGCGCTTGGGCCCCCGCGGACATAATTCCCAATTGTTCTGAAGGTTGGTGTGCTGATGATTCGGGAGGCTGAATGGTGGCTTAGAGCAGGAATATTCATTTTGAGCACGCGACTCCGACCTCGCACCCGGGATGCAATAAGAACAATGCATCCTGGGACTTGGAGGCGCCATTGGTGAAAGGCGCGCCAGGAGGAACACAGGTGGCCATCATCACCACCTGGGGCGGAGCAGCTCGAGATGTAGAGGAGGAGGCAGGATATTTAAATCCGTCATAGACAGCCCTCCCCCATGGACACAAACGGCGCTGACGAGGCGGGAGCCGAAATGCATACGCCGGAAAGACATTTGTGTTGTACTCTCCTGTGATACCAGCAGTAAAGCCTTCCAAATGAATCCTCTTGTGGGTCTCTGCCTTTTTGAAAGAAGAGGAGTATGGATATACATTTGTGCAAGTGACCAGAATTGCGCTTTGGGACCTCCACACCACAAGTAGTCCGGCTGTACTGGTCACCGCTTCATGTGGACTGTTGTTTTCCAGGGTACTGGGTTTGCCGTGAACTCACCTACAGCCACTGGGAAGGACGGAGGCGATACGGCAGATTAATCTGCCTGATGGGTAAAGCACTGCGCTTGGGCCCCCGCGGACATAATTCCCAATTGTTCTGAAGGTTGGTGTGTTGAGGATTCAGGAGGCTGAATGGTGACTGAGAGCAGGAAGATTCATTTTGAGCACGCGACTCCGACCTCGCACCCGGGATGCAATAAGAACAATGCATCCTGGGACTTGGAGGCGCCATTGGTGAAAGGCGCGCCAGGAGGAACACAGGTAGCCATCATCACCACCTGGGGCGGAGCAGCTCGAGATGTAGAGGAGGAGGCAGGATATATAAATCCGTCATAGACAGCCCTCCCCCATGGACACAAACGGCGCTGACGAGGCGGGAGCCGAAATGCATACGCCGGAAAGACATTTGTGTTGTACTCTCCTGTGATACCAGCAGTAAAGCCTTCCAAATGAATCCTCTTGTGGGTCTCTGCCTTTTTGAAAGAAGAGGAGCATGGATATATATATATATATATATATATATATATATATATATATACATATATATATATATATATATATATATAGAGAGAGAGAGAGAGAGAGAGAGAGAGAGAGAGAGAGAGAGAGAGAGAGAGAGAGAGAGAGAGGAGAGAGATATATGAGAAGAAAAGGTTGCCCAAGCAGTGAGAACACTCTTGCAGGTAGGTAATCCTCTCTTTATTGGGGTGAGTAACAGAGACCAACAACCGGCTTTGTTTCAAAGTTTTAATGTAGCCTGACCGGTTTCGGACTTCACGCCCGTGCTCACAGGCTTAAAGTCACGTGAAAAACACCATGCTGTTCACCGGATTGATATACTTATATATATATCATGTGTATTGCGCAGAGAACCTTGTTATATATTCCATATTTGGTCCCCATACACACATATGCACCAAATTTGGCACGCACTTGGCATTAGCAATACGCAGCTAAGTTCAGCATGCCAATTTATGTTCACTTCCATTTTGAGGAAAAAAGATAAAAAAGTTAAAAAGGTGTGTTTTCCCAGTTTAGCAACTAGAGAGTCAGGGTTACTGGGTCACTCCTGTACCCCTTGGTTAACTTATCAACAACAACAAAAGAGTGACATGAGTGCAAGAATACCAAGAAATCAAACCAACATGATTCCTTTCCTTACGGTCGCTTCCCTAGCAAACCCCAAACCCATTGAAATTCCAGCAAGCCTTTCACTCTGCGAGAGTTTGGCAACCTTCTTTCGGGAAAAGGTGGAGAACATCTTCCTCCCCCTAGATAAGCTAGTGAAGACCTCCTCACCGAGTGAGGCCTCTGATCCCGCCAGACCCGAGACCACGCTTCAATATTTCCTGCCCATCACGGAAAAGGAAGTGAGGAGTCGCCTACTAAAAATCAAATCAGGCTCCCCTCATGATCCCTGCCCCACGGAAATAACCAAACTGGCACCAGATGCAATTGCCAGGGGTCTAACCTCCCTCCTCAATCAGATGCTGGAGAAAGGGGAATATCCCTCAAGGTGGAAGCAAGCCTCCATTCTACCCCTGCTCAAAAAACCCAATTTAGACATCAATGAGATGAACAATTATCGCCCGATTGCTAGACTCCCCCTCCCTGCTAAAATAATAGAAGGTTACTTGAACGCTCAACTTAGCGCCTTCCTAAAATCAGCAGATGTACTTGATTCCTCCCAACACGGATTCCGGGAGGAGCACAGCACGGAATCCGCCCTGATTAAATCTATGGAAGACATCAGGCAGGTGATGGATGCAGGGGGCAGAGCAGCCCTGATCCTATTGGACCTCTCTGCGGCCTTCGACACGGTCCACCACAAGTTACTGGTGGACCAGTTGAGGGCCTGTGGAATTCAGGGAAAGGCTCTAAAAATTCTTCAAGCCTTCCTATCCGATAGATCCCAGACAGTGGCACTAGGCAGCTACGAATCACACCCCTTTGTACTTCCCTGTGGAGTTCCCCAGGGGTCTTCGTTAAGCCCAACCCTTTTTAATGTGTATGTGTCTACCCTCGCCCCGGTGATCCGATCGTTCGGCTTTCAACTCACTGCATATGCCGACGACACACAGATTGTGGTGTCCCTCCTTCCCGGCAGCACGGAAAACACCGCTGATAGATTCAGAAACTGTATGCTTGAAGTAGGTCGCTGGATGGCACAAAGCTGCCTTAAGCTAAACTCCACGAAGACCGAGGTTCTGCTCTTTGGGGCCAGAGACAACTTCTGGTCCCCGAGATGGTGGCCAGACGAAATGGGTCCTCTCCCAGAGCCGGTTGACAAAGTAAAAAATCTCGGTATACTGGTGGATACCACCCTGACCTTCAAATCCCAGGTGAACGCCCTCTCTTCCTCTCTCCACTTCACACTCAAAACCATCAGAAAAATTCTACCGTATCTGGAGAAGAAACACAGGAAAACAATTGTCACTGGTCTAGTGCTCTCACGCCTAGACTATTGCAACAGCCTGATGCTAAACGCCCAGCAGAGCGTACTCAATAAACTCCAACTTCTGCAAAATGCAGCCGCCCGCCTAATCACCGACACGCCCAAATTTGCCTCGATATCTCAAGATCTGGTTAAATTACATTGGCTACCCATCCGTAAAAGAATCACTTTCAAGGCTGTATGCATGGTCTTCAAAGCCCTCCACGATACGGGCCCTAGGCACTTGAAATCACTTTTCTGCTGGCATAAACCAGCAAGAACCCTGAGGTCAGGACAACTGGCCCTGGTTACGGTCCCCAGAACTAAAAAAGCTCGCTGGGGTGGCAGGAGCTTTTCTCTGGGGGCGGCAGAGGCCTGGAATAAACTCCCACTTGTGCTCAGACAAACTCAGGATCTGATGGTCTTCAGAAGAGGACTCAAAACATGGCTTTTCACTCAGTAAGCACGCTCCATCACACCAGTCTATCCTTCTAGCGCCAGGACACCTCCAGGTAACAGAGCGCTCTACAAATATGTAAAATAAATAAATAAATAAATAAATAAATAAATAAATATATAACTTATCACTAAGAAGAAAAATACAAGTGCTACAAAATAACTCGGGTGAAAAAGGAAAAGAAATATTTTCTTTAAAAGAACCCTCACTCACCACCCTGGTTGGTGACATGCTTCATCATTGGGCTCTCACTGGGGAGACCGAGTGTCCCCCCAGGGAACCTGTTTGAATACAGTGAGTTATTCTAAACTTTGGCCATGATTTTCCATTCGATTTGCAATCACTCCCTGCTGGTTTAACCGTGGCATTTACTATCTTAGTATTCAAAACCACAGAGCTACAAGGCAGCGCAAAACAACATTAACAGTCAATACATACTTTCCTAAAACTTGGAGAGTTACAGTTGTTTGCCACTAATGGACCCTAGCATATATGGGGTGAGGAAATGCCGTTAAGATAAAATTGGTACAAAAGGGGGTGGTGATGGACGGAACATCTGAACCAATCAAACACTCACACCCAGTCAACAGATCTGGGTTTAATCCATCACCGTTCTTTAGCCCACTCTGCCACCCCAGTTCAGACATGGCCATATGCAAATCAGTCTGACCCTGTGCCTCATGGGAACAGTCCACCCCGAACTGCCAAGCCATGCCTTCCCTGGACCTTAAACAAGCTTCCGAGGACTGGTTTCTGGCATTTCAGCGGTCTTCAGCCCGGCTTGCTTGAATCCAGTGGCAAAGTGAGCAAGGGACTCACGTTTGAGCATACCCTGCCAACTTATGGTGAAAAAAGTAATACAAAAGGGGGTGGTGATGGACGGAGCATCTGAACCAATCAAACACTCACACCCAGTCAACAGATCTGGGTTTAATCCATCACTGTCTTTAGCCCACTCTGCCACCCCAGTTCACACATGGCCATATACAAATCAGTCTGACCCTGTGCCTCATGGGAACAGTCCAGCTCGAACTGCCAAGCCATGCCTTCCCTGGACCGGAAACTCCCCCGCTTTGCTCACCGAGACGCTGCAGCCCCCGCTCTCACTCACACTCTGAAGGTGCATCAGCCACGGACAGACTCCAGTAGAACACAGCCTCTCACAACCACTCACTCAGTCACAACCTCGGCTGCCACCTTGTCCCACTTTTTCACCTTTGTTGGGTAAGTTTACACATGTTTGTAAGTGATTTGTTGCTAACATATCAGCTTGAAGTCAATGCAAAATTTCTGTGTGTTCTTGTGTCCAATGTATGATTTTAAAATCAGGTTTGATTAGTTTGTAGAGAGGTTTAACCCTTTCTGGGTAGTTTGGAATGTATGTATTTCCAAAATTCAGAAACCTAGAATCGTCTTTACGTTTTTGAGCGTTTTTGGAGGTTGCAGCAACGCACACGTTTCAAAAAAGTTGGCTGCCAGGTTTTTGCCTTCACTTGATTGTTCATATCCTAGGAAAAAGACGTTGAGATGGGCAATTCTTAATTTTTTTTTATTGAAATTATAATCCTCAGAGGCGAAGCCCAGTAAAATGGTTTTCACCCTTTTCAAATGCCTGTCCAGGTCAGCGTCTGTCAGATAGATATCATCGACATATGACAATGCCTCGTCATCATAAGTTTGCAGTAACTCTGTTATCCTTGCTGAGAATAACCCCGGGCTATTCTTGAATCCCTGTGGGAGTCGATATCATTGATGCTGGGTCCCCATTATTGAAAAAGCTGTCAAATACCTACTTTCAGGTGCTATGTTTTGACAAAAGAAACCATTTGAAATATCTAATGTGGTTTTATATTTTTTAAGCACAATGTTATTCATTAATGCTGTACTGTTTTCATTCAGCACTGCACATGTTTTACAACAAGAGTTTAGGTATTCAAGTTGAGCTAAGATCTCCCTCACCTGTTTTTTAGCTTCTTGCTTAATTGGATACTGCCTTTGTGCAGTTGTAGATTTTTTAACTGGATTGTGTGGTAAAGTGAGTCCTCATCCCATCCTGCATGATTTTGGTATAATTCTGAGGCTTGGGCAACTGCCCATTTCCTCGCACAAGTATATTTTAAATGTACTGAAACATGGTTGGAGAAGGCTGGCATAATGATGTCTTCGCCATGTGGGCATTCCATGACAAATTCTGGTGGCCTGTCCTGGTCTGTTAGAAGTATATCATAACGGTTTGAACATCACTCCCAAAAGAATGCTTTCATTTTTCTTAGTATGTCTCCCTACATCCGGAGTGTTATTCCATATAGCCTAGGTGGAGAACTAACCCTAGTGTCTGCAGTCTCAACTTGAATGTCTTCATTCAGGTCCACTGTCTCCAAAAGTCCTTTCAGGTTCTGGTGAGCTATTGTTACTTCTGCCGCGCTGTCCAACATTGTCTGAGCCCATTCTCCGTTCTTGAGCTCTGTTCCCAGAATCCTCTGCATGTCTGATTTTTAGACCTGCTACTTTCTTCTTGGAGAATTGAGGTTTTGTTTTGTTTTTCTGAACGTGTTGATCTTCTTTGGACTTCACGCGTTCTTCCTTGTGGTCTGACCGTCCTCTTCTTTCGGATGTCTGTGACGATATATGAAAGGTATGAGATGAACGTGTATCAGTATCTTGATACCCATCAGGTTTTCTCAAATTATCCCTACCTCATTTCAGAGGGCTCCTTTTGAAGAGACCTACCTCGGGATTGAGAATCTTTCTCTTTCGGAAGTTATTTGTTATTTTCCCACTTCTTTTTAGAAGGGGTAGGATTGTTTTTAGCAAAGGCCTTTTCAGGACTTTCAGACAGTTTTTTGTGTATTGATTTAGATTCCGTATGAATTTCCCGATTCATGCCCTTATATAAGGTATATTTCACATTGCCCTTATATAGGTATAGAAATCCAGTCCTTATTTAGGCATAGTCTATGCTACCCAAATACAGGCATGGCTACTTCCATCCGTTCATCTACGTCACAAGGAGTTCTTGAAAAACAAGACTATTATGCTGTTAGGGACTTACCCTTGCTTGGATATTGATTTCTCCAAGAAGTCATTTATTATGAATGAACATCTATTCCTTAGGGGTTCATTCATGACATTCATATGTCCGACTTCTACGTCAATACTGACATTCCTAAACACCTTCAAGGTATAAATATACCTTCACTTGCTATGGTAAAGCACGGTGTGGTTCGGTGCAGTACGACTACCTACTTGCGCGACGCAGCTCGCTACAGTAAGTACCGAAGGAAGCCAACTCCCCAGCTGATGCACTGACTAGTGCTGTCATCCTCCTGCCGAGAATCCAGCTCCAGTGTTTCTGACTCCCCTTGCGGTGTGTTGGGAAATAGAGTCCCAGGAGAGAGATACCAACCTCTCTCATTCTAAGGTATGGAGCTAATTAGAGCCTAGAGAAACGTTTGGCAAATCTTGATAAAAATGTATGCGAAGGCAGCACCTACTTCTTCCCTCGTACTAGACCTAGGCTAGGTACACTGGTGCAGGCTTATTTTAGAAGCACCAGTTGAGTATTTTAGCTTGTGTTATTTATGTATGTATTTTTATATATGTCATAGCAACAGACAATGCTATTACAGTATTATTTTATATTACTGTTTACGCTGTACACATTATACTTTGCACTTTGTCTAACGATTGTAGCAGTTCATATCTCTTGCATGAGAAATAAGACTGTTCAATAAACCCATTTTATTGAAACACCTGTCTCTCTATTTCAATGCAACTCTGAAGAAACAAAGCATGCACGATTGACTGAGTGAAACGTTTATCCATTGTTTCCACGACTCTGAAGATATTGTTCCAGTTCTAGGGGAAACAAAGTTGTCATGTTTATGCGGTTTTCAGAGACTAATCCCTTCTTGTTTATTCGAGAAAGTTTCTAGTGACCTCTGAGTTAGCTGGCGCACACACAATTAAGCTTAATATACTCGATAGAGACATAATGACCTCAGTCCTATGTCAAATCTATAGTGTATGTTATTCCAATGTGCAGAGCCTATTAGAGATTTGGGAACTACACGACAAGTTGTCTTATTAACTGTATAATTCTTATAACTTTTGCATGTTACTAAGTAATTGTTTATCCGACATTTATTCAATGCCAGGGTCAGGTGTGTAGCTGGCTAAAGCCAGCCATGTTGCTCCTGGTCTACCTAGTGGACAGAGCCTGGTAATGTGATTTGAATGTTTGAGGGGGCCTTTAAACCAGAGAACATGCTCCTGGTATGTGTGTGGAATTTCAATGTCCTCGAAAGGAAGATATTCCTCTGGTGGATCGTCTTCTTTGTAGAAGTGAAACATTTTAGTTACTGAATGTGATTCAGTGAATACTATCCATGAGTAAAATACCTCTGTCTGGTGAGATTCATGTGCCTCTATCACAAAAACTGCTCTACCACCTCTTGGTGTTGACCATGTCTTACAAGTTTTAAAGTGATGGCTCTCCTTAAATTGAGAGGAATGATTAAAGCATTCTCATCGGTTTCATTAAAACCTGTATAATCAAAACCTGCTGCGACATCCTCAGGTACAGCTCCACCGGTTTCGGTGTTGTTGTCTTCGGACATTGTTTAATGAAAAATGCAGAGCAAGTTTCAAGGAAACAAAGATAAGGTGCACAATATTTCGGAACACTGTATCCTTCAACGTTGAACAAAAAAAACTAATACATAGGATTATTCTACTACTCAACTATGGCGAATATTATCCCTAACCACTCCAGATGTCACAACTGAGTCACTTCAGTATTTAGCATTAAATTAGTGCTTATCAAATTGTTGGCCACCTTGTAGTGTAGTTCCTATATCCCTGATAGGCTCTGCGCATTGGAATAATATACACTATAGTTTTGACATAGGACTGATGTCAGTATGTCTCTATCGAGCACATTAAACTTAATTACTTGTGTGTGCCTGCTAACTCAGAGGTCACTAGAACCTTCACGAATGAACAAGAAGAGATTAGTTTCTGACAACCGCATAAACACGACAACTTTGTTTCCCTTTAGAATCGGAACAGTCTCAGAATTGTGGAAACAATAGATAACAGTTTCATTCAGTCAATCATGCATGCTTTGTTTCTACAGAGATTACACAAAAATAGATAGACAGGCGTTTCAATAAAAATGGTTTATTTAACAGTCTTATTTCTCATGCAAGAGATATGAACTGCTACAATCGTAAGACAGAATTCAAAGTATAATACGTACAGCGTTAGCAGTATGATAAAATAAAACTGCAATAGCATGGCTTGTAGCTATGACATATATTCATAAAATTACATTCATAAATAACACAGGCTAAAATATAAATACTCAACTGGTGCTTCTAGCTAGTTCTACCCCAGTGTACCTAACCTAAGTGTAGTACAAGGTGAGAAGTAGGTGCTGTTTTTCTATACTCTAGTTTAGCTATAGTTTAGATTGGTGTTGCCAAGATTTGCCAAAAGTCCCTCTAGGTTCTAGTCTGCTCCATACCTTAGAATGAGAGAGATTGGAATCTCTTTCCGGGTCTCGATTTCTAACATCCTGCAAGGGGAGTCAGAAACACAGGAGCTGGATTCTCTGCGAGGAGGATGACAGCGTCTGGTCAGTGCATCAGGCGGGGACTCTATCTCCTTCCGAACTTGCCGTGGCAAACTGCGTCGTGCAAGTATGCAGCTGGATCGTACCGTGCACCATAGTGAAGGTATATTTATACCTTGAAGGTGTTTTAGGAATGCCAGTATTGACGTAAAAGTCGGGCATAGGAACATCATGAATGAACCCCTAAGGAATAGATGTTTATGCATAATAAATGAGTTCTTGGAGAAATCAATAATCCAAGCAAGGGAAAGTCCTAAAGGCTTAAGAGTCTGTTTTTCCAAGAACTTGTTGTGATGTAGTTGGATGGATGTAGGTGACCAAGCCTGTATTTGGTTCGCATTGATAATGCCTAAATAAGGGTTGGATTGCTATGCCTGAATAATGCCATAAGTCGGGAAACCTATATACAGTATCTAAATTGACACACAACAACGCCACTCTACTCTATGACACTTTTCTCCAATCTACACTACACAACTCCAGTCTACTGCACTTCACATAACTCCACTCCACTTTATGCCATGCTATGCCACTGTACTATACTTCACTTTACACCACTCCTCTGTCTGACACTCTACTCCACTGTATACAACTTCACTCTACAACACTATACTGAACTCTATGCCACTCTGAACGCTATTCCAATCCACTGTACGCCATTGTACTACACTGTTTGACACTCAACGAAACGCCACTCAAATTCTCTCTATGATATTCCATTCCACTATATGACACAGCACTCAACTCTACAACACTCTCGTCCACTATATTCAATGGCACTCCACTAGCTGATACTCCACTCTATAACACTCTACTTCACCCCATTCCACTCTAAAACACTCTACTTCACTCCATTCTATTCTAACACTCGTTGATCTTTCCGGGATACTTGACTCTATTATATGAGACACCATGCTACTACATTGTACAATAAGCTACTACACTGTAGACTTCTCCACTCGGTTCCAATCTACAATACTACAGTCCATGACAATAGACTTTGAAACATTTTCCTCCACTGTAGTACACAACATTTCACAACAGTCCACATAACAACTCTCCATGTGTGACTCTTGGCTCTATGAAAAAACCATTGAAATAAAATGAAAAAGACAAAGGTTAAAGCTTAGTTATATTTAGTCAAACTTATGTTCGCTATATAAACCAAGTTTAAACTACACAGACATTAAAAAGTATAGTTATAACTTTCATTTGTAATTTATACATCATCTTCAAATTATTATAAGTAGTGGACTTCGATACACACTCTTTTCAGATCGCTAACCAGACAAAACTAACTATAATGCGCCACTCTAACATGCATTGTTCTCTCACAAACAAATGATATGACACTGTACAACACTCTCCACCACTCCGCTGCACTACATTACCCTTGACAGCACTGAACTATATTACACTCTACTCAACTGAAATCCATTCTATGCCACTCCACTCTACAAAACTCTGCTACACTGTACGACACTCTACTCAATGGCACTCCACTCTACCACACTCCATTTCAGGACAATCCAGTCGATGACACTCCACTGTACAACACTCAGCTCTACTGTTCAATGGGCCACTACACTGTACAACATGCCGGTCCACTTTCTGATAACCCACTCTACAATACGACACACCATGCCACTCCATGATATAACACTTTATTCCACTGTATGCTACATCACTCCACGCTACTCCACTCCACTCTATTCCACTCTACAATTCTCCAATCTACAAAACTAGACTGAACAATAATCTTCCTCTCTGTACTACTCTCCACTTTATGATACTCTAATCACTGCGATTTGAAAAACATTTTTATTAAAAAATAAAAATTATGAACATACAATTAAAAAAACAAAGGTTAAGAATAATTTATACTTAGAAATACTTTATGTATTCTTTCTATACAATCCCAACTTGAAATGAACATACATAAAAAATTGTCAATTCAAGTTATTATAACTCAAGAATGTTTAATGTTTGTGCAGTTTAAACATGGTTTGCATAGGGAATATACATTTTCCCAACTACTATAACTAAGGTTTAAACTTTGGTTTATTCATTGAGAGAAAGATTATATATCTTTTAACTAAACATCCCCAGTTAAAGACACACTCCAAAAGCAGATGAATTTCACTGATTCTTTTAATAAAAGGAAACGGGCATTTTCATTCAGATGCATTTCATTGCCTTATGTGTTCCAGAGCAGGCAGCTCCTTGGTCACAGTTTCCATGATTCTGCATAGATATGGTGAAAAGGCACTCCCCTCTGCATGTCCATTTAATTAGCCCTCAGTGGGCCTCACAGGTGTGTTCAACTAAGTGTTGCATGCTGGGATCAGTAGTGCAAATTCAAAATTCCTTTACCTTTAGTAGGTTTCTGTGCTGTAGCAAAATGTTCATTTAATTTAAAAGCCCTCCAGTGGGCCTCAGAGATGAAAAGGTACAGTTTATTTTTCTTTTCTGCTTTTCCACTAAGGAAGACTTGGAGCAGTTCCATGTCCTCGTGGTCTCCTAACCTTGACCTTGAGGGCTGGTGCAATCTTCCCAGCTGCACTGCCAGTCGTAAATCTTTCAACAAAACCTCCCCTGTTGAAGACACACTCCAAAAGCAGATAAATTCTACTTTTTGTTGAAAGATATATATCGACGCGCCCTTTGTTCCGGAGGCAGCGGATGGTCACGGGAGAGATTGCAGAGGAGTTTGTCGAACCATTGCCCCATTCCACTTGAAGCCGGCTGGCTGGACATTACAGCAGAGAAGAAGCTGGACTGAGAAGCGACATCCGGTGAGTCGGGGAACCCGCGGACGCTGATTCTGTTTTCAGGTGAGGCTGCGCTCAGCAAACGGTGGGAGAGAAGGGAAAGTTTCAGGTCGGCATGATTGACACAAAGCCCAGAAGCGGTTGTAGTTGTAGTAGATTACCTCCATGCAACAAATTAAGCTTAAGAGAAAATATGTCAACCTCAGAGGCGAAGGAGCGTGAGGAGGCAGCTCTTTTGATTTTCGACGATGCACAGCCCAGTGCGAGTGATATCTCCGTGCGGAGTAACAGTGGGAGTAAAACATCAGACTTCTAGACATATTTGAATTTTTTTTAGAAACTTTAACGAAATGAGCTCTCAAAATGGTGGGAGTTCAACATGTCCTGAGGGGGTTGAGAATTTTGGTAGCTCCAAGCTAAGAGGACCCAAATCCAGACATGTTACACGAGTGGGCAGCAAACAACAATGACTTTTCACGTAGAATGCTAGCAATCCTCATCAAATACACAGACATTGATAGGCAAAACATTCTAGAAGAAATTGAAACACTCTGTAATCTTGAGAAAAGAACCGGACCAAGAGCAGGGAAGGAAATTCAAAGCAAATATGAAAGAGAGGTTACGCAAGTTGGAAACATCAATTAAAGAAAGAAAAGCTCAGAAATGTTTGCGTGATAAGCAAGACTATGACAGAGGGCAGATTTTCATTTTTGCCAAAAAGTTTGACACTATCCGTAGACAGATGTTGACATCAACTAAACAACCAATGCAAGAGATGCATTCTGAGCAGAGCAGTTTACAAAGCTTGGAAATTGATACGGTCGTAGATGAAGATCAAAGTGGTCAAGTAAAGGGACCTGTACCATCTGTCATAGACAACTGGATTTTTTATGCCAGGAAAGAAGGTTCAATCTACGATCAAGGCAACAAACACAAATACAAAAACCACAAAGAGGAAGAGGCAGAGGAGCAAGAGACTCAAAGGCGCTGCCCAAAGAAGGCATAACGGAGAAAAAGAAATGGAGCAAGAACTAGAGGACAGCAATTAAACTTCCATAATTAATATAATGGACATTGTTCTCACTAATGAAGATAAAAAAGTACTCCAATTGGGTCTTTCTTTATGCCGTGAGGCGGATTTGGACTATGTCCAAACGAGAAAAGATATCTTCAAGTTTACAAGGATGCTAAAATTGAAATAACATTTCCTCTTAAATCTAAAATCATGACAACAAGAGATCTCCAGTGCACCTAGAGCACGCCAAACAAAATTGGCAGTAAATGACACAAATTTAATGTTGGATCTGTGGGAATTGGAAAATGAGAGTACAGAAGGAGAAGCGCTTCGGGATGTGGAGACATTGGCACAAGGGCAAAGTGACAACATTTCGAAAGATGCACCAACTAGCTTCAGGCCGAATTCACGCTTCATCCCAATCACAGCAAGAGATACAATACATATCTACAATGATTTAGTGACTTATGAACTCAAGGACTTACGTTCTCATATTGATATCAATAAACAACAATAAACAACAAATGAGCATGCAAAAACAAAGAGCACATTTTACTCTAATTAATAAGCTATGTGCCATTGAGGATTGTATTGTGCGAAATGCAGATAAAGGGGGAAATATTGTCCTCTGGGAAAGTATATGGTAGAAGTATATAAGCAATTGAAAAATAGGACATGCTATAGCAATGTCCATGAGAAAGAAATGGTGTTAAATCATCAATGTTATAATGGAGAGTTAAAGCAGTGGTATGACCAATGCTTGATTAACCATGACGAGTACATGTTCTTGAAAATAGAGAAACTGTTCACTTCAGTACTTTATTTAATCCGAAAAGTACATAAGGACTTAGAAACTCCACCAGGACACCCCATTATTTTTGCTGTAGGAAGCGCTTTTGAGCACACTTCCAAATACATTGATTCGTCAAGTCAAGTCAAAACATACTTTATTCAGCAGCTAAGAGTCGTAAAAGCACAGTTCATTGCAAAACATTGGTACATGAAACCTTAAAAAACATTAATAATTTTGTTCTAAAAATACTATGTACAGAGCAGACAAAAACGTATCCCAATTTACAGATTCCTCGAGCATCTATAGGTATACAGACAGGACAACAATATAAGGTACAAACAAGCAGTAAATAAATAACCAGAGTATATTGGATCTGTCTCGTTAAGTACTCATTGAGTAACTGAACACGCTGACTCTAGAGCCCGCAAGCTTTTCCTATAGCTGATGCCCACTATTAAATAGCTTGCAACCCCCAAGCAAATGATGGGAGAAGATAGCCTTTGAAGATAGGTGAAAGCCAGCCTCACTTGAGCAAACTGTTGGATCTTTAAACAGTGGTAAAATGTGAGACCTGAGCTGAGGGTCATAAAAAGTCCAGAAAAACATCAAATTTAATGTATCCTGGTCTGAAAAATTATCCCAGGTGCAGGGTTTGAGCGAATCAGGCTTTCGAGTAGCCTAGGGGAAATGCCAAGAGCCAAGGAACCGAATTCAAAAGAAATCTAGTCAATGCAAAGCGGTGATATGCTTTGTTAACGTAAGTTAAATAAGGCTGCATCTGTGGGCCCATACTCAACACAACATGACTCCTCACAGACGGTTTTACTACTGCAGCCTCCTCCCAAATTATCTGCCGCTTGTCCAAAAACTGCTTTTTGAGAGCTCTGATAGCAGTTTTGCTCAGTGCCCCTGGGTTCAGGAACAGATCTGGGCGACCATGCCAGCCAGTCTGTTCTTTTATGTAGTTCAACCAGGGGATAGGCAAGGCCCCATACAGACCAGAGCAGTTGCCAATTATGAGCTGGCCCAGATTTGGTGCTGGGGACGCCCAGGTTTTTAGCCAGCGCAGAAATGGTGCAACTGATATCTCGTCTGATATATATCCGCTCACAGTTCTTCATGCACATTAAAAACAGGTATTGCGATGGAGAACGTAAGTAGTTTCTGTATATAGTTATTTACAGCTACCTGGATCCCCTTCACATCCTTAAACCCCCAGATGTTGTTCCAATACATAGTCATTGGGATGCATTTTGCATTGTAAATATTTAGTAGAGCAGGGAGTGGTTTAGATCCTAATCTTTTTGCAAAATTCAAAGTTGCCTCAGTGGCTCTGTCCATAGTGTTCCTTTTAAGTAAGATTTGCGGGTCCCAGGATCCTTTTTCATCAAAAAGTACCCCTAAATAAGGAAACGTGGGTACTTTAGTCAATTCTGCCCCTGTGCCAGTAGAATTGCTGCATCTGTGATACAAATGTGCAGGTATCATTTTGGAACTGGCTCTGGGGATGTCTTCCCAACAAGCTATTAGGGTTTCACCTAATCTGTTGATGTAAAGTGTGAACAACAGAGGTACCAGAATGCACCCCTGTCTGACCCCCCTTTTTACTTCCCAGAACTTAGTCAAATCACCATCTGTGTTGTACCTCACTGCTTCTGTGGTGTTTCCATGGGCAGTATGCAGAAAGGACACTAACTCCGCACCTATCCCTAAATCACATAGCACTAACCACAGCTTACACCTGTTTACATAGTCAAAAGCTTAGGTTAGGTCCATGAAGGCCAGGTGTAAGGTTCCTCTCTTGACGATGGTGTACTTTACAATAACTAGATGCAGGTTTAGGCACTGGTCCAAGGTCACTTTCCCCTGCCTAATACCATACTACAGGTCAGAGATGATATTAGTCTGATCTAGATATCCTGTAAGTCGATCCAGAATGACTTTTCCCAATATTTTAGTCACAGAGTCCAAAAGAGAAATTGGTCTATAGCAGACAGGATCGTCCTGAGCTCCTTTTTTAAATACAGGGATGATAGCCGCCTTGGCCCACGATAAGTGAAAACCCTTAGTAAACGCTGTGTTAAAAACATGGTTTAAAATCTTGGCCAGATGTTTGGATCAGCTTTATAAAGGTTAGGTACCCCATCGGGCCCAGGCGCCTTGCCTGCTGAGGTTAAGACAATGGCTTTTTTTTACCTCAACTATTTTAAAATTAAAGGGCTTACTAGATAAGCTGGGAACGGATTGTCCCACAGCAAATTCCAAATTTGTATCACTATAGATGTTACTGAAGTGCTGGACCCAGAGCTCTGCTGGTATTGTGCAGTCGCTACTGGAATTAGGTGTGTCTGAGGGATCACTGAAATTATATCGACCTCAAAAATATCAAGTTGCCATAATATCATTGCTAAAATATTGATGGAGAAAATATCGACTGGCTATCTTTAAACAGGTAAGTACTAAAATATCGACTCTAAAATATCGAGTTACTAAAATATAGACTGTAAAAATATCGTTTTTTTATGTCATTAAATTAAGTTAAAACTAATGTAGTAATGAATATATTTATTATAAACTTACTTAAAATTATTAAATTAATGTTATATTAATAAATATTTATTGTAAATTAAAAAATATATAAAAAAAATAATACATGTATATTTATATATATTTTTTTTATTAAATAAACATATATAATCATTTTACCGTAGCATAGCAAAATAGTTAAAATTTATTGTAACAACTGTAGTGAACTCTACAATAGCTAAAGCGTTGGATAGCGTAGGGGTAAAATTTACTATTCCCACTCCAGTGGGTGCAACAGTAGGGAAAGCGTTGGATAGCGTAGGGGTAAAATTTACTATTCCCACTCCAGTGGGTGCAACAGTAGGGAAAGCGCTGGATAGCGTAGGGGTAAAAATTACTATTCCCACTCCAGTGGGTGCAACAGTAGGGAAAGCGTTGGATAGCGTAGGGGTAAAAAATACTATTCCCACTCCAGTGGGTGCTACAGTAGGGAAAGCGTTGGATAGCGTAGGGGTTAAAATTACTATTCCCACTCCAGTGGGTGCTACAGTAGGGAAAGCGTTGGATAGCGTAGGGGTTAAAATTACTATTCCCACTCCAGTGGGTGCAACAGTAGGGAAAGCGCTGGATAGTGTAGCGGTAAAGATTACTATTCCCACTCCAGTGGGTGCACCAGTAGGGAAAGCGTTGGATAGCGTAGGGGTTAAAATTACTATTCCCACTCCAGTGGGTGCAACAGTAGGGAAAGCGTTGGATAGCGTAGGGGTTAAAATTACTATTCCCACTCCAGTGGGTGCAACAGTAGGGAAAGCGTTGGATAGCGTAGGGGTTAAAATTACTATTCCCACTCCAGTGGGTGCAACAGTAGGGAAAGCGCTGGATAGCGTAGAGGTAAAGATTACTATTCCCACTCCAGTGGGTGCAACAGAAGGGAAAGCGTTGGATAGCGTAGGGGTTAAAATTACTATTCCCACTCCAGTGGGTGCTACAGTAGGGAAAGCGTTGGATAGCATAGGGGTTAAAATTACTATTCCCACTCAAGTGGGTGCAACAGTAGGGAAAGCGTTGGATAGCGTAGGGGTTAAAATGACTATTTCCACTCCAGTGAGTGCATCAGTATAAAAAGGCAAAACTTCATAATTCATTATAATTTATTGAAAGATTAGTACCAAGTAAATTTAATTTCCTATACCAATAACTTTTATTTACCAATTAATTTTAATTTCATGAACAATTATTAATTAATTAAACAATTTAATTAATTAACTAAATTAATTATTTAATTATTGATTTACTTCCCACCCTATTCCCCTATAAACCCACAACCCGCTACTGAAACTATTTTACTATAAATTAATTATTTATCAATTAATCAATTATTATTAATTACCAATTATTTTTTATTTAATTACCTATTATTAATTATTTTACAATTAATATTAATTTACATAATGAATTAATTATATTTATATTACTTCCCACCCTATTCCCCTATAAACCCACTACCCGCTACTGAAACTAATTTACTATAAATTAATTATTTATCAATTAATCAATTATTATTAATTACCAATTATTTTTTATTTCATTACCAATTATTAATTATTTTACAATTATTATTAATAATTACATAATTAATTAATTATATTTAAATTACTTCCCACCCTATTCCCCTATAAACCCACTACCCGCTACAGATTTATATTACACAATTATTAAAAATTAGTAAAAACTTACCTTATTTTCCATTTTCTTTTGTCTATATTCTATCTAGTCGATATTATGTCTAGTCTATATTTTTGATTCAATATTTTGGCTATTAATATCGATATAACTCGATATTTTTGGAGTCTATATGATGTCTGGTCGATATTTTGTCTAGTCTATATTTTTTCCTCGATATTATGTCCAGTCTATATTTTGGATTTGATATTATGTCTGTGTACCGTGTCTGAGAAGTAAGGGCTATTAACCACCAATCAAAATCTAGTACTGTTGGCCAAAACACTGACTTTGGTAAGTGCTTCCCAAGCCTGTTCCCTTATCTGTTTCTTCCTTGCCTGAATTGGAAGTTTATAGTCCTTCCTACAGCACCTAATAGATATAGCGTCCCTTGGCTTTTGATCAGGGCCTGTTTTAGTTCCTTGTGAGTAACTGAGCACAATTTGTCAAACCACCTTTTGTTTTTCAGGGAACTTGTTCTAGAGTCAGATTTTAGGTCAGTTGCCACCTGCTTAACAATGCTATCAAAAGCTTCAAGAGTGCCATTGTCTTGTGAATCAGGGTCCATACACACTTGTTACTCCAGTGCACAGGTTGAATATAGATTATTTAAAAAACTCACCGGTTTAATCCTTTCCCACTTTAGTCTCCTAGCTTGGTGTTTAGTGCTGATATTTTCGTTAGTGATTTGACTCGTAGTCCTCTTCTCAAATGCGGCCAAAAGGGAGGCGTCCAATGTTATTACGGGATTATGACCACTTAGACAATTCCACGTGACGCTTAGGTTGTTGGCAACTGGTGCTAGTGATACAGATATCATGATAAAGTCAATACCGGTAGAGCTACCGTTGCATACATAGGTGGGGACCGGTGCTGAAGGATCTGATTGCTGTAGACATGACAAATTGTGGACTGAAAGACGGCTTTCTTAGTAGATACCCGTTGGTGTATGCTCAAAATGATTAAACAGATCATCCTGCCGTCATCCTTCTCCGTTGTGGGAATACAATTTCGCCTGCACTGATGGATGTTGAAGTCCCCACGAATTAATGTGTCGTGGTAGGCTTGACTTCCTTCCCCATAGTTTTCTAATAAAGCTTCCATAGCTAAGAGATGTTCTGCCTCATATGATCTAGTGTGCAAAATATAAAAATTGGCCACTAACAGAGTGGGGAAATTCTTGCGTGACAATGCCACTGCAAACACATTTGGTTTGTGACAATCAATCAATTTTGCTTGATAAGAAAGCTTAAATAGAACATTAAAAGCATACCCCCTCTGGCTCTTCCCATATTTGAGTAGACAGCATATTTACAAAACGTGGTAAAACCATCTAAGTAAAAACGGATTCCCATGTTTCCTGTAAAGCAATAATGTGATGTGTTCTAAGAAACTGTTCACACGCAATATTACCCTGTTTAGACCGAAGGCCTGCAATGCTCCACGACAATATTTCCACAGTAGGATCTACAGAGTTGACCAGGGTAGAAATAGGTGTAGATACATTATTCAGCAGTGGTAGGGAGGGGGATGTATTGGCACACAAACACCTGAGTTATTGAAGGTGTTTATTAGCGGCTGCTTGCCTGGGGTATTTGTGATCACAGGAGATTGTCAGTGATTTTCATCAACGCTCAATGGGTAATCTAAAGGTAAAAAGCGGTTAGTCAAAATTAACCCTGAGTTTGCATGTCTTTGTTGGTGGGGCTTGACCGGGATGAGTGGAAACTGCCAATCGAAATTTCTTAGGGGGATAAAAAGATACTAAAGAGGCTATTCTGATTCAGGACTTCATACCATTCCTAACTTGAAAGCCTAGCATTGCTCTTATCTACATGGTATTATTAAAACTGAAAATAATACAGTCTCCCTCCACAGTTTTCCTAGTCCCATAGCCTACCCACCCCACCATTCAGGCCATAATAATGTCAGCAGTGAACTGTGGGTTATTTTCCACATTGTTATTGCACCAATGAGACGTCTTATGCATAAGATCCAAAGTTGTTTACTTGGTACCAGGGGAAAGTGTGGGCATCCCTGTTAAAATGGCGACTAGAGGTGCTGATTCAGGGGGAAGGTTGATGGTACTAAAATGTTTCGCTATGGCAATATTTGAGGCTAAGGGGGGTGTGTGAGTGATGAGCCCACCTTAGTTTTTACCTGACCTTCCGTATGGGCGGAGCAATGGCAGTCCCCCCTTCTTTGTGGTTGATGTGGTTAATGCTTGGTTTACTAATTAGAGATGGCGCAGTGTTGTCCTGGGAGATGTTCGTCTGCGGCACTTGGATCCCACCACCAGATTCCTGACAGATGTCCCCCCTCCCCCTTGTATTTATATTAATAACAAAGGGGCATGGTTTGTGCATGGAAATAATAAAATTCAATTTCAGCTCAATTTCATCCAATTTAAAAAATATGGGCGCCAACAAATCCTTAGTCAAAGACCCCAGCTTAGTAATAAGATTATCCAGCAACAAATCATTTTTACCTTCAAAGGTACAAACAACAGGGGGTTTGAGAGTTTGAGGCTGCGGTGATTTCCTCAAAGTTCCTCTGCCGCCTTTTCTCTTTCGTTTGGGTGGAGGGCTGGCCAAATCCTCACCCAAGTTCAAGACTGCAACGGAGGTGCAGCTTGGTACTCCCTCATCCTCGCATTGACCTGCTGTAGATGGTGTTCCAGACATTGGCAGGGAAACCATTCCAGTGATAGTCAGCCCTTCTTCCTCCCTCAGTGATGCGAGACCAAATTTCTCAGACTCCATAGACAACCTCTTTTCAGCACGGCTATTTCCTTGGTGATAACGTTAGCAGATTTCGTCAGAAAGGAATCTAAAGTCCCTCTTAGCCAGCTACATTAGACCTCTGTGAACCACCTGACCGTTAGGTAACTTCCTTTTGCTCATGGCTAATCAATAGAAAGAGACGTTTTAATGTAAAATCATATTAACCAATGAGCTAATCTTCAAGTGACTGAGTTTACAGAAGAGGGGGAAAACACGTTACTTTCAGATTCCACTTAACAAAGATGAGGGCGTAAATCCTTTATACAAATGGAATATGCACTGTACCTTAGTTAAAAAATGATGAGATCAGTTCGGTAAAGTCCGTTAAAGATGAGTCAAGGGGTATGGCCCAGCCCAGCCTCTTCTGGCCACTGACGGGTGCAGATGGGCCCGTCCTTGGACCGGGTGTGGCCAGGGTGCGGCCCGGACCTCCTGGCGCTCCGATGACGATGGCGGGCGTGCAATGGCGTGAGTCACCAACTGGGACCCTGGGGAGTGTAATCCTGCCTCCCTCTACACTCCCGGTCCAGGTCCTGGACTATGGTCTCTTGAGGCCGCAAGGCTGTTTGCTGCTAAGGACTTCCTGCACGGCGGGAGCTCCGGGGTACTCATAATTGCGCCTCCTGATCTCCCGGTGCTCCGATGACGATGGCGGGCTTGCGATGGCGCGAGTCACCACAAGGGACCCTGGGGAGTGTAGTCCTGCCTCCCGCAACACTCCCGGTCCCAATCTTGGTCCTGGGCTCTGGTCTCTTGAGGCGGCAAGGTTGTTTGCTGCAAAAGGTGTCCCACGGTGCTGTAGCTGCCCCGGGGCACTCTTAACTGCGCCTCCTGACCTCCCGGCGCTCCGATGAGGCTGGTGGGTGCGCGACAGTGCGAGTCACCGCCAGGGACCCTGTGGAGTGTAGTCCTGCCTCCCGCTACTCTCCTCGTCCTGGTCCTGGGGCCTGGTCACTTGAGGCGGCAAAGCTGCTTGCTGCAAAGGGCGTCCCGTGCTGCGGGAGCCACGGGGCACTCTTAACTGCGCCTACTGACCTCCCGGCGCTCTGATGACAATGGCGGGCGCGCAACGGCATGAGCCGCCGCAAGGAATCCTGGGGAGTGTATTCCTGCCTCCGGCTATACTCCTGGTCCTGGTCCAGGTCCTGGGCTCTGGTCTCTTGAGGCGGCAAGGCTGTTTGCTGCAAAGGGTGTCCCCATTGATTCCTTTTTATGTAGTCTAGTAAAATCACTGCCTTACTACATACAGGACACAGGAGGTTTCCCCGAAGGAGTAATGATCTGCCTTGGGAGGAGGATTTCCTGTTGATTACCATAAACATATCTACATTGTATACCAGCATTAGGCATAATGATGGCCTTAGAGCCATAGAATATTTCTTTGGAGCAAGACCTTTGAGGTTATGGGCACATACCCAAATGCTACTGCGGAGGGTTGAGAAGTGTCTAACAAGCAACTTCCTCTTGTTTAATGAAGAGCTCTTCCATCAAAAATGCGGGACTACGATGAGCACCTTGCTTCGCCCCAAGTTATGCGAATCTGCATATGGGCTGGTGGTCCGGATGAGGTTCAAAGATGAATGGGAGAACCAGATTATGCACTGGAGTCATTTCATTGATCGCTTGTTTTTAGTATGGAAGGGCTCGACAGAGGATGCAGATATCTTCTTGAGCAGAATTCAAGACAATGATTTAAATGTAAAATCCGCAAGTAACATCAGTGCTATGAGAATTTCTTAGACCTCACAATATACATCAAATATGGGAAACTGGTAACAAAAGAATATAGGAAGCCAACATCTGGTCACACATTGCTACATGCCACGAGTTTTCACCTGACTAATTTAATCAGAAGCATTCCCTATGGTGAGTGTCTAAAAACAAGTTGCAATTGCAGTGAAGAAGTAGAGACGAAAAGAGAGCTAAACCATCTGAAACAGAGATTTATGACCAGAGGATATACAAAAGATTGCATTGAGACAGCAGTTTTTAAAGCCCCACAAAAGACATTCTGTTAAAAAAGATGAGAAAAGTATTAAGTGAGAGTTGGAAATAAAAGAACACTGTAGATTAATAACTACATTTAGCAAGCAACAGAATAGTGTAATAAGCATCCTTAACAAACATTGGCATATCATTACAAATGATCCAATATTGGGAAAAGAAGTGCCACGCAGACCACAAGTCACCTTTAAAAAATCAAGTTTCTTTAAAAAAGGACTAGTTAAAAACACTTTGAAAAAAACTCAACCTAAAACAACATGGTTAAGCAGGAGTCATGGGGCCATATGTATCATCATCGCCATTTGCGATTTCTAAATAGCGATTTTTAAGGAATCGCTATTTAGAAATCGCAAAATGGTATGTATGTAGGAAATCGCTTCTTTTTAGCGATTCCTTAACATTCGTAAATTGCGATTAGCAAATTGCTAATCGCAAATTTCCCATTCATTTCTATGGGCCAGGAGGCCCAAAGGAATGAAGGGGAAATTTGCGGGAAGCCATTAAATTAATTTTTTCCACTAGCCAGGGGATTTTTAATTTTTTTACATTCACGTATTTAGGTCCCTACACCCTTATCACTTATCACTGTCCCACACCACACATAGCCTATCGTCATTTATATCAGTGCTCCCGCGTAGCTCGTAGGTCATAGCACGCCCAGCCCTGTAGAGGGACAGGAAGGCCCCTACGATGAAGCATGACACTAAGGGATTCTTAGTGTGTGAGGGGTATTTTAAAAGCACATAGTCCTCTCTTTCTGCCACCTGCGAAGAGAGACGGTCCCACTTCCCTCCACTATAAAGTTGATAATACACATAACAATAATTTGTTTACTTCACATTAATAGATCCCATTGTTTTTGCATATCGTTTTGGAGGGTGATTCTATCACCACTACCTCTACACTTCCTCTATTGTTTTTTGGATCTATATATATATATATATATATTCACTGAAAAAACCATAGGTTTCACACCAGTTATAGTTAGCTGGAAATCTTACTGACAGAAAACTATTGAAATTCCCACATCACAGTTAGTTGGACTCACTATAACTTGCGCGCCTGCAATGCACTGCTGATGACGTCACATATTACATCACTCATGCATGGTCAGTGACATCACTCATGACATCACTGATGACACCATCCAGTGTATGTTTGTCTTTCTGAAATATCAATATGTTTTATATATGTATATGTAAAAGGATTTTTTTTTTAAATTGATTGGTTAACTGGCTTATTAAGTGTATCTTAGTGAATACATATATTAGCGAGTAACTTTTAAATATTGAAATATATGTATCAGTGTTTCACTTTGTATATAAGTGGCTGCATGGGTTTGTGACTGACTCACTGTTTGTATGTGTTTTGATATGTGCAGGACTGTATGGGTGGATGAGTGTGTATATGTGTGTGTTACTGAGTGAATGACTGTCTCACTAGTGACTTTATCAGTAACGACATATGTTTTAATCTAGTGTATGTGAGTATTGATGTATATAAGTGAGTATATGTGAGAGTGAGAGATTGAAAGAGTTCTTGTTTAAATACGTATGTTTTCTATAAGTGATTGTGTAAGAGAGTAAGTATGTGTACATTTCCTTAGAAGTAAGGTGGTAGTGTGTATGTAGCTGTATATGCAAATAAATGGATGTTCATTAGTTTATTTGCATGTGTGACTATGTGTGTGAGTAACTTTTGGATGACTGTCGGTGTGTAACAGGATGTATAGGTGTATCACTACATATGATGAGTGAGTATATGTATGAGTGACTATATAGAAGTGTTGGTGAATGAGTGGATGTGTATATAGATGGTGGAATTAGTGAATTTGGTTGTTGTAACTGGTATGGGTATCTCAATTTTATTGAAAATGTTAGTTTCTATTTTTGAATGTGTGTTTCAAGGGTTACATTACACTGAAAGGAGGTCTGTCACTCTGTCACAAGGATGGTGTCATCAGTGATGTCATGAGTGATGTCACTGACCATGTCATGAGTGATGTAATATGTGACGTCATCAGCAGTGCATTGCAGGCGCGCAAGTTATAGTGAGTCCAACTAACTATAACGTGGGAATTTCAATGGTTTTATATCAGTAAAATTTCCAGCTAACTATAACTGGTGTGAAACCTATGTTTTTTTCAGTGAATTTAATAGGTTTTTTAAATGCTAATTCCTAACTGTAACGGATGTGAAAAATATGGTTTTTTTAGTTAATTTCATAGGTTTTTTTAAATGCTAATTCCTAACTATAACTGGTGTGAAACCTATGGTTTTTTCAGTGAATTTCATAGGTTTTGTAAATGCTAATTCCTAACTATATATAAGGCCCCAAACCTATGTTTTTTTCTTTGAATTTCAAAATTTTGTTAATAGCAAATGTCTATAGCTATGAAATGTAATATTTTTTTAAATGAATGAATCCTATATTTTTTTGTATTTAAAACAATTTTTTTTATTGTTTATTTTATTTTTATTTTTTACCCTGGAGCGCTCCCGGGGCGCGCCCCTGAGAGCGTAGTCTTTTGAAGCGCCCCGGTGCGCAAACCAGGGAGCGTCCCGTTAGCGCCAATGTGGCAAACGAAAACATGATCGTGACGTATCGCGTAACCGCGTCCGCGTGATACGCACGGCGTAAGCGCACCCGGAAGCACTCGAGCAAATACGATCGCGCAACGTAAAGATTCGACACGCTTACGCGACGTGACCCGGGGCGCGCGTCGCATAAGCGCGTTGGTCATGTGATCTGAAAATAACACTTTTTATTGGTGCAGAACAGTTTTGGTTTCAAAATGATGAAATCCCTGGTCTTGTAACCTGAAAATAACACTTCTCATTTTTTTTTCCAAATGATGAAAGACCCCACCTTTTTTCCTTATTCTGACTTTGTCCTTTGACTTAGGAAGACCTGTTTTGTAATCTTCGAGGTATATTTTGTACTTTGAAATGGCTACAGTAGCAGCAGCAGCTGGAGCATCTGCACCACCACCACCACCACAACCACCAAGAGGACCACCACAAGATTACATTGGTGGTCAACAAGAGAAGGAAGAGGAGGAGGAGGAGGAGGAGGGGAGAAGAAGATGGCTGGAAGAACACAATACCCCATACCAGCCAAGACCACACATTGTATGGGAGTTTTTTTCCATCCCAGAGGGCAAGAAAAAAGTCAATGCGGCCAAGGTGACTTGCCTAATCTGTGGCATAGAACTTTCTAGGGGGAACCCGAATAAAAAATATTCATTCGGAAACAACACCATGATTAGACACATGCAGCGCAGGCATCCGATCAACTATTCTGCTGCAGAGATGAGGGAACTGGCCAGTAACCCTCCACAATCTACAAGCAACACCTCCAAAAGAAAGCAACCCACTCCGTCAGGACCAGATGCAAGGGAGACAATCCCTTGCATTCAGCCACGGTTTGCGGATTTCCGAATAACATGTATTCATTGTGGGAAGACCATCTCCTATGGTGAACTGAGCATAAAGCTCATCGTCCTTGCTGGGGACAACCACAAATGCCCCAAAAAACCCTAATTTTTTCTTTTTTTTTTGCTCCAGTTGAGCCATTTTCAATTCCCCGTTTTTTCGTTTCTCCCCATGAAAATTACAAAAAAAATATAAAACTGTTCAGAAAACTCAAAAAAAGTAAAAAATGTTCAAAAAAACAATAAAAAAAATATAAAACAACAAAAAGAAGGAAAAAAACAGTTCTTTTTAGAACTACCTCCAATTTATAAAAAAAGGCTACATTTTTTAAAAACTCTGTCATTCTTCTTTCCCCATGGGCCGCTCCCCGGTCCGCTCCCCGGTGCGCGTACCGGGCGCGCCCCCCGCGCAAATAAAAAAATATATATATATTTTGCTCCACGGGGCCCTTTTATAGCCCCCACATCAAACCTAGGGGGTCAGGGGGGGGTCTACCCTACCCCCTATGGTCATTTTCCCCTTTTTTTTCCACCTCTTGTGTCTCTATCCTACCGAGACACAAGATGGCGGCCGATCCGGACTGTTTCGAATGTTTACAGACACCCAAGAGCCAATCAGCTTTCCGTGCGCACCTTGCGTGTTGCGCCCGCTGTGCTCCCCGGTGCGCGTACCGGGGCGCGGCCAATATATATTTTTTTGAACCTAAATTATTCAAAATCCACTGGAGCACATATCTTGAGACAGAGCAAAGGCACATCGGGCTACCAGTCCCTACAATTTTGCCAAGTTTGGTGCAAATCCATTCAGCCGTTCGGGCTAAAAGTGAGTTTGACCGCCCTATGGAAATTAACATGGAGAAAACACGTTTTGGGACCCCCCTTTTATCTCGGCCCCCGCTTGACAAATCCCCGCCAAACTTTCAAGGAAGGAGCGGAGCGGAGCGGGCCACCTACTTTGAGAGATTCGTCCACCGGCGCCAAAGTTATTTCCAATAAAATGTTGCGGATTTCCTATGGAAAGTAGATCCTAACTATAACTACCTACTGGCGACCGCCAG